>NC_134688.1:305129109-305446425 GCF_050947455.1 Rhinoderma darwinii
CGCTATTGGAGCTGGAACTCTATTTTTATTTGAAAAGAATATCAAAACAAAACCATAAAATATTTACAGAAAATCATAACATTTACCAGCTTTCCCACAACTTTTATCAATACAAAAGACATAACTTTTTCTCTTCCAAAAAATTCTCATTTCTTCTCTTTTTCTCTTCAAGGACCTCTTGTTCTTCTCTGGTCTTTGGTCTTTTTCATCCCACTTAGGGGACCATCTTTGGGCCTTGTCTGCAAAACAGGACTTCTCAGTGGCTCACACTTGATTCATGTCCGACACCTTTCTCATCACCATTCCATTCGCTCCTTCATTCCACCACTCCATTCACTCCACCCCGACTTTCACTTTGGATCACATCTGCAATAAAAAAACAGTATCAACTCCTTGTATTAAAATGGAATATGGATTACTCCATATACTCTATATACTCCATATACTCTATTATATACAAATATTTTATACAAATATTTACATAGCAAAATTATAGACAACTTTTAAACAAAATATCCTGTGACATAGCCCTAATCTGTCCCTACCTTCTACCTAACCCCACAAAACCCATCACCCCACCATATACTAGGCTAGCTCCGGCCCCAAAGTTCAGGATTTCTCCGAGCTAGGCCCCCAACGTTTTTCCCAGGTTAGGGACCAGGCCAAAGCTGACCTCCCAGTGCCTAACACAAATTATATATTTTTTTTATATATATACATACATACATATATACACTCCTCCCACCACCCCCCAAAACCCCCACCCAAAACCCCTCTATCCCTACATAACATCCCATACAACCACAGATCCTACCCGCCACCCCGTCTCAAGAGTTGCGCAGGTTCGGCGTCCTCAAGCCTTAACATCCATATCATTTTATAAAACAAAAAGCTAGGGTGGTTGAAATGCAACCCTACACCAGGAAGAAGTTTGAATGACTAGGGCACGCCAAAGGAAAAGCCTCTCCATAGGCGGGAGGCCTTACGTGCTCCCAGCCTTTCAAACTCCAAAGAGCGCACCTTCACCAGGTCACCAAGGATGTTACTACATACCTCTTCCCTTTGGAGGGTCTTTCTTCCCGTCGAAACTAGACACCGCGCGTTCCACGTGTAGAACCTGACCACTGCACTAACTAGAAATAAAGTGCATCGGTCCCTGTCACCAACTTCTCTGTACGCCCCATAGGCCCACTCGGCATAGGAGAAGCTCTCCATCTCTGGCCACCCGATGGAGATCCCCACCTGGTTGTATACCTCTATATTGAGAGGACACTGAAGAAGGAAGTGCTCCATGCTTTCCAGCGTGTCGCCTCACTCCTCCCGGGGACAATCCCTTTCATCGGAGTTCCTGTACTTCAAGTTTCCCCTCACATATAACTTACCATGGAAGCAGCGCCAGGTCAAGTCCCAATACTTCTGGGGGATCCTGTTTGAATTCAAAAGCGTCAGTCCCTCCCTCAGATCCCTACCTGGGCAGTCCTTGAGGGCCAAGGATGCCTGGAAATAGGAGGCGATCACCCTAATGTCGAGGAGTTTCCTCGGCAGCGTGATCACCTCATCCTTCCCCAGACACCATCGACGGACAACCTTCAGAACCGGGGCAACGTAAGCCGGGAGATGCCCCCGCTGCGATCGAAGATCCTTCACTCGCCCTCCGTTCTCCCATTCCTGGAAGAAAGGCTGAAACCACACCTTGCAAGAAGCTACCCACAGAGGAGCCCTCTCTTTGTAGAGGATTGCCAAATTACATTTAAGAAAAGTGTTCACTAGGAACACTACCGGGTTGACCATACCCAACCCATCTTGTCTCCTTGTTAGGTAAGTCACCTCTCTCTTAACTAGGTTCAGCCTGTTTCCCCATAACAATTGGAAAAACAGGCTGTAGACCCGTGTCCAGAAGGGTTCTGGCAAGATACAAATGCTGCCCAGAAAAATAAACAATGGGAGCAGGTATGTTTTGCCCAAGTTGATCCTTTCTCTGAAGGTCAAAGTCCAACTTTTCCACTGGTTCACCCTTTTGGTGGCAATCTGCAGTCTGCTCTCCCAATTTTGAGTAGGATAGTCACCTCTGCCGAAATTTATGCCTAGAACTTTTGCAGTGTCTTGGGGCACAGGGAGGGTGTCTGGGAGACAAAAATCTGGGTCTCCCACTCCCAACCAGAGACTTTCGCACTTATCCAGATTGATCTTGGACCCAGACGCGTCCGAGTAGCGATCTACCTCGGACATCACCCATTCCGCCTCCCCTTACGAGGAGACGAAGATAGTGACATCGTCGGCATACGCTATCGTCCTCACAGCAGACTCCACGACCGCCAGGTCCATCCTCACACCCACCAACGGCCCGCGATCAATCTTCACAAGGAAGGGGTCGATCGCAAACACGTATAGCAGCGGGCTAAGAGGACAACCCTGACGGACACCAGAGTCCACCACGAAAGGACGACCAACCCAACCGTTCACCAGTGGGAAAGTCTCAGCCCCTGCGTACAATGTTTTCAGCCAATTCACAAACCCCCCAGGCAGACCGTATCTCAAAAGGGTGGACCAGAGATACTCATGATCAACTCTGTCAAACGCTTTTGCCTGATCCAAAGACAGCATGTACCCCTTCCAGTGTCCAGCTCTGCCGTGCTCCACCGCCTCCCTGACACCCAGGACAGCACTAAAGGTGCTTCGACCTGGGACAGTGCAGTGCTGGACTCCTGAGAGGAGCCGCGGTGCAAACTCAACCAACCTGTTAAACAGTATCTTTGCCAGAATCTTCCGGTCCGCATTGAGAAGCGCTATGGGACGCCAGTTCTCAATACGAGACGGATCTTTACCCTTTGACAACAGGATCAAGGCTGACCTACCCATTGACTTTGGCAGAGTGCCCGAGGATAGACACTCATTAAAAACCCCAGTCAAGAGGGGAATCAAAGCTTCCCCAAAGGTCTTATAGAACTCGGACGTTAAGCCATCCGGTCCCGGCGATTTCTTAAGGGCAAGCCCTTCAATCGCCCTCTTTACTTCCTCTTCCTTGATTTCCTCTGTCAAAACGCCAAGAGAGGGGCTTATCCTTGGCTCCGGAATGGTTTCAGCCAGGAAAGCCGACATTTTGCCTCGATCTAGTTCCTTCTTACTCAAGAGGTGTGAGTAGAAGGATCTGACCACCTCCAGGATCCCTGATTTGGACCTGTTCAGGGATCCTGTACTATCGATCACTCCTGCCACATACTTACAATCCACTGACATCCTACAGTTTTTGTAAGGGTCGGGCGAGCGATAACTCCCGAAGTCCCTCTCAAAAACCAAGGACGTGTGCCTATCGTACTGACACCTCTTGAGCAAGGACTTCACACAGGAGATATCCTTGCGGCTACCCCCTGTCGAGACAAGCTGCTCGAGTTTCCTTCTTAAGTCCGGGTACAGACAGTGTCCGGCCAGGCTCCGAAAGTTGGAAAGCTGGCGGAAGAATTTTGCCGCACGTTTCTTGAGCATCTCCCACCACTCTGACTTACTATTACAAAGGCCCAAAAGAGGTACCTGGCTCTGCAGAAAATCCTCGAAGGACTGTCTGACTTCCGCTTCTTCCAGGAGTGCCGAATTCAATCTCCAAAAGCCCCTTCCCATCCGATGGGTCTCTGCAACGTTCAAAGAAAAAACAATTAAACAGTGATCGGAGAATTCTACCTCCACAACCACAAGTGGCGAGAAGACAGCCTCCCCCTTCAAATAAAACCTGTCTATTCTAGATCTAATCTGACTACCCCTATGATATATTTAACCACTGTGGTCCGGGGTGTGCCTGATGTGGACATCCTCCAGACGAGCCTCACTGACTATGCTATTTAAAGCGACTCTGTCATAACCCAGCCTGTCTTTGGAGCCCCTCCGATCCTTCTGCCTCATAACTGTGTTGAAGTCTCCTCCAAAGACCACCTGACGGCTGGTAAAAAGAAAAGGCTTGATCCTCATAAAGAGGCATTTGGTTTGTGGACCGTAGATATTTATGAGCCTAAGCTCTTGCCCCTTCATGAAGACGTCCAAGACCAGACACCTCCCCATTTCTACCTCGATCACTCGTCGGCATTTTACCTCGGCTGTCCTGAAAAGGACAGCCACTCCGCTATACGGCTCGGCCGCAAGAGACCAGTAAGATGGCCCGCGCCTCCACTCCCTCCTGGCCTTATGGACTGATGCCAGGTCTGGCACCCTAGTCTCCTGCAAAAATAAAACATCGGCCTCAACCCGGCCGAGAAAATCAAAGGCCGTGAATCTGACCGCATCTGACCTAATGCTGGCGACATTAATACTCGCCAGGATCAACGGAGTAGGTACCGCCATCAAGAGTGATCGAAGTCGACCGCTAGCTTCTTCCCTCCCCAGTTAGCCCGTCGCTATCTGGGTCCGGGGAGTCTTCGTTGCCTCTCTTGAGACTTACACCCGAGAGATCCATATCTTTGGCCGAATCTGGAACCAAAGGAGAAATAGACAGTGAGTTCACAACATTATCATTATTTACACAACCCCCCTCCTCCCCCACCACCACTTCCTCCTCCAGAGGCCTCTCCACTCCTCCGCCTCCCCCTTTGTCCACCAGTGCCGTGACAACCCCCTCCCCAGGTACTTGGCCTACTACCTGGTTCGAGGGTCCAGCACCTCCCGAGAAACCCGACCTTTGCACCGGCACCTAACCTCCGCCTTCCTCTTCTTCCGAAGAGGAGGAGATGATGTCCTCCCGAAGGGCTTGGTACCGGTTGGAGAGCCCTATCAGGGGGGAGCCAGTTAAGCCCTCCTTAGGGATCTGGCCGGTCTTAGGTGTTTTTAACGGAACCCCCCTGGTCTTGTACAGGGCCTTCCTGCCAGTGTCCTCTCTCTTGTCTTGCCCCCTCACCTCATCCTCGTCCAAACTTCCATCGTACGAGGATCCACTGGAGGGGGCCTCTTCTCTCCTCCTAACCAGTCTCCTGATCTCCTCCTCTACCTCACTGTCCCCAAGGGCCTCCGCAGACATGCCAGACTTCTGAGGGACGGCAGACTGAACCCCATGGCTTTGGGGCCCCCCTGCTCCCTCTCAAGACGACGGCACTCCTGCCTCCTCAATTTAGAAGAAGGCAGGGTCCTCACCTTCCTCAGCCCTATCACCCCTCCGTCCTCACCATCCCCCTCCCCAGTGACACCATCCCCTGGACCATTGCCCCTGGCCAGGCTAGGCGCCACCGGGTTGAATACCAGGTTGGCGAAGGAGCGCGGACAGCGGCTAAAGGGGTGACCAAGGTCACCACACAGGTTGCACCTAATGTCTTTGCACGTGGCGGCAAGATGACCCAGAGCCCCACACAGCGCACACCTCCTCTCCTTACACTGGGCGCTGAAGTGTGTGGGGCTGCCGCACTTGTGGCAGACCTTCGGCTGCCCCTGGTAGAAAACCAGGATCCTGTCCCTCCCCAAGAAAGCAGAGGAGGGCATGTGGGACACTGAGTTCCCCTGGACCTTTAATTTAACGGAAAAGGTCCAGGCACCAGACCAGATCCCATGCTCGTCCCGGTTCTTCTTGGGCATTCCCTGGACTTCTCCGAACCTTTCTACCCAGGTCATTATATCAATACAAGAGAGTGACTCATTATTGGTCAAAATGGTCACTCTCTTGATGACCTCGTTCTGCCTTGATATGGCCTGCACGGCGAAACCCTGCCACTGGGGCAGTGCCCGTGCCAGCTCATGACGGGACCAGAAGGATTCCAACCCCTCCGCCGTCATGAAACTGACATCGAACACTGAGGTGCCGTAGGGATGGATTAGGGCATAGATGTCATTAGCCCTAAATCCCATCTCCAGGATCAGCTCCACAACCCTAGATCTTGAGGGGCTTGCTTCCTTACCAACCCACCGGAGACGGGCCACATTCCTGCGGACACCCCCGGGTCCCCCTGTCGGAAGGGACAGTGCTGGTGGTCCCTTCCCTTTGTTTTCTCGGAAGGCGGCCTGTCCGTACTTCTTGTACCAGAAGGACAGGTCAACCTGCTCACCCCCTATTTGGACAGAGCTCTCGCCTCTCCTTAGGGCCTCCGCAAGGCGCCGTTGCAAGTTACCATGCACGGCACCGGCGGACAAAGGGACACTTGGGCCCGCTGCGACTGCAGCATAGGACCTCCCCGTCTTTACAACTCCCGGAGCCCCAGTGGGCGCTTCCACAACATGTACCCCACTTTCCAGTGGGTCCCCCCAAGACTAACCTCCATCAACCCCCCTTCCAGAACACTGCGGCCTCCGGGAGCTGCATCAACCTCCTGCAGATCCATTTCTTCCACCTCCCCACTCTCATTCACGCTCACACCCCCATTTGCACCTCCATTCACACCATTTACGCCATTTACATCCCCCAACCCATCCCCCAACACTATTTCTTCCCCAACAACTTTCTCCCCACATTCCTCCATCATAATTAAATTTTTTATTTCTATGCCCTCATTCACACTAGATGCGTTTTTACACGCGTTTTTTCCTGCAGGTGCGTTTTTTGGCCTGCAGGTCTCATTCCCTCCTGCTGGACTAGCCAGAATATTCGTTTTTCTCTCCACAATTGCGTCCTCCTCTCCCAGACACATTTTTGTTGAGGAGAGTACTACCCTCGGCACCAGTTTACTTTCCCCCAAAGGTATACATATTATACTCTGGCTCAACTGTTTGGGGCCGAGTACTATATTTTCCACCATTTTCTGTTTTACGTTTCTATCATTTGCCGCAACATTGTCCGGCTTCTCAGCCGGTCTGGCCACCGCACTGCTACCGCCACTTGGTCTGGCGGCAGTAGTGCCATCAGTTTTTGAAACCTGCCGTGCAGGGGGACTACTCATATTCTCCCCTCCGTCAGACCCCTGATCCACTGCAGGAACAGGAGTAAGCTGACCAGAGGGGTTTACAGCGGCAGCCCGGGGTACAGACAGAGAAGGCAGCACATTGGGCTTCACAAGAGGTACATATATCAAACGCTC
The DNA here is from genome assembly GCF_050947455.1 of Rhinoderma darwinii. Classification (NCBI taxonomy): domain Eukaryota; kingdom Metazoa; phylum Chordata; class Amphibia; order Anura; family Rhinodermatidae; genus Rhinoderma; species Rhinoderma darwinii. Next base: position 305,136,090 of record NC_134688.1, read on the forward strand.
CTCCATTATTGGAGCCTTACCTGCCCTCTCTGCCTTTCGCCTCCTTCTCCTTTCGGCCTTGTCAGACAGGTCGTCCACCGCCGGGTCCCCTCCGAACGCGAAATCCCCGAAGTTCACCGGCGGGGACTGCACCTGCCTGACCTCGGCCATCAGGAGTCCCCCGGGGCCACCACTGCACCTGGTCTCCTCCGACTCCGACCATGATTCTCCGGACCCTTCTGAACTGCTCAGTGATACGATAACACCGGATGGCCGGTGCTTCACTCCATCTCGCACCAGTCCATGTCTCCCAGCCCGCTCCCGTTGAGCACAGGGGAGGCTGCCTTCTGAAAGTTGGACGTCTGCTGTTTCTCCTGCTGCCAATTCTCCTGCTGCCAATTGCAAAGATGATTGCAGGGTTGTTTGCAAGGTTAACCCCTCGTTTGCCTCCTGGCTCGTCTCCTCTGATTCCTGGCTCTGTTTTTTCCTCCCGAGGGCTTTCTTCCAGCTTGTTAGCTTGTTGCGGAAGCTCCCCGAGTGATGCAAAATTATGTCAAGCCTTGTCTCCAAGAAGCTTATTCTGTCCTTAAGCTCGTTTATGCGAGCCGTAATAGCCACTCTTTTGTTCCTGGACACATGATTTGCCCGATATCTCTGTTCCGCCAGAGCCTGTCTTAGTGACAGCCTCTCCTCCTCAGATATCCTGTAGAGGCTTGTCACGACTGTTATCCTCTGACGGAACTGCTCCGTCGGCTCCCTCGGGGCTAGTGCCGCCCAATCTTCGAGCCGGTACGCAAGATCTTCTGGGTCCAGGATATCGCCTAGACCCAGTGTTTCGGTCCTCGCCACATCACATCCGGCAATTTGACCGGACATACCTGGCGCTCCTTGGCTACTTGCTCCGGCGGTATCCACCGCCCCCCGGTCTCCTCCTGCAGCGGCTCCTGCCATTGTGCCGGCTGCTGCTGCGGACCTCTTTCCCTTTACTCCAGCCACGCTTGTTGCGTCCCCGCTGGCAGGTGAAGCCTCCAGCTCCCCGCGGCTGTGCTGGCTCTGCAGGTTAAGGTCCTCATTGGAGCCGCCGCTCCTCCGGCATCTCTCTGACCAGCGCAGCCCGCCGGCTGTCTCCTTCATCCCGCGGCCGCTCTCCCTCCCGACCTTGGCGGCTAGTACGTCCTCCTCTACTCCCGGCTCGGGGGCTCCTCCCCAGGACCCCACTCCTCCTGGGAAAGGAGTGGGGACCCTGCCTGGAAAACCTCCAGCCGGATCCAGCAGGGGTTTCTTGGCTTCAATACTGTGTAACACTGGAAAGCACCTCACACAGCCCACACACCTCTCCCCTCAGGGAGCAAGCCCGTTCTGACACCAGCACACACAAACTCCTCCTCTTCCCGTGGCTCCTGGCACCAGACTTTCCCTCCAATGGATCCTCGTTAAAGGATTTAAAGTGTACTCATTCCAATTACAGAGCCTCGAAAGAGTCCTGTATTGTTATTTTTTGTCACTACCTCCCCGGGTCGGGAGTGGGTAATTTGCGCGCCTGCTGCCTTCCTTGGATGTGGTAGCCGTTTCTCAGGCTCCCTCTCCGGAATCGAACCCCGATTCCCCGTTACCCGTGGTCACCATGGTAGGCGCAAAAAGTACCATCGAAAGTTGATAGGGCAGACGTCCGAATGTATCGTCGCCGTCACGGGGATGTGCGATCGGCCCGAGGTTATCTAGAGTCACCAGAGCGGCCGGGGAGAGCGGCGGGAGGGCCGGAGCCCGACCCCACCGCCCAAGCTCCCGGATTGGTTTTGGTCCTATAAATGCACGCGTTCCGCGTGGTCAGCGCTCATCGGCATGTATTAGCTCTAGAATTACCACAGTTATTCAAGTAACGGTTGGAGCGATCAAAGGAACCATAACTGATTTAATGAGCCATTCGCAGTTTCACTGTACCGGCCGTGTGTACTTACACGTGCATGGCTTAATCTTTGAGACAAGCATATGTTACTGGCAGGATCAACCAGGTAGTCCCCCCTTCCATCGAAGTGCTGAGACTACCTGGATTTATTGCGCTCGGGAGGTGGGCGGCATCGCAGCGCCAGGGGGACAAGACGACTTTCCAAGGCAGCAGAGAAAGTCCAGGACCTTTGCAGAGAGGTGGTCAACCAAGAGCCCCGCGGGAGGTCGCAGCTGGCTGCCAACCCTTCCAAGGCATCGGAAGACAGTCGAGGACCGATGGGAAGAGATCAACCAAGAGCCCCGTTCGAGGACGCAGATTGGCACTGAGACCACAACCAGGTTTCGCGACCACACGAATGTAAGTCAACCGGGGGGTATTCAATATGCCACTGCGACACTTCGGGACAGTCCGGGCTACGTACTCTCACCGCGGGCCAGCTCTCAACCTGCCGAGGAGGAGGATGCCTTCAAACAACCGACCGACCCTTCCAAGGCATCGGAAGACAGTCGAGGACCGATGGGAAGAGATCAACCAAGAGCCCCGTTGGAGGACGCAGATTGGCACTGAGACCACAACCAGGTTTCGCGACCACACGAATGTAAGTCAACCGGGGGGTATTCAATATGCCACTGTGACGCATCAGGACTGTCCGGGCTACTTACTCTCACCGCGGGCCAGCTCTCAACTTGCCGAGGAGGCGGACGCCTACGAAGACCGGTCGCGGCAGCATCGTTATCCGAGAACCCATGGAGAGAGGTCACCCAAGAGCCCCGCAGGCGGTGTTAGGTTCTCGCCCCTGATTCCTGCTACGCAACACCTAAACTGCGCTAAGCGACTGAGGTGGGAGCTGGAGAGGTGTTACTGCTAACGACCCAACACAGGACAATCGGGCAACTTGTTCTCACTGGCGATCCAGCTCGCAACCTGCCGAGATGGAGGACGCCTACGAAGACCGGTCTGCGGGCACGGAGCGCAAACTCCCCTATCTCGCATCCTCCATTAACAGCAGAAGTCCGGGGAGAGTGTTGGATAGTGGGGTGGGCTTAATAGTCATGAAAATAGGGTGGGGGGCAGCTGTTACTCTTCGCCGAGCCGGAGTTCCAGGGAGAGTGTGGGATAGTGGGGTGGGCTTAATAGTCGTGAAAATGGGGTGGGGGGCAGCTGTTTCTCTTGGCCGAGCCGGAGTTCCAGGGAAAGTGTGGGAAGGACCGGTGGGGGGGGCAGCGGGAGCAACCTGCATCCCCATGCCCAACCATAGTTCCAGGGTGATTGCTGTAGGGTCCGGTGGGGGGGCAGCGGGAGCAACCTGCATCCCCATGCCCAGCCAGAGTTCCAGGGTGATTGCTGTAGGGTACCGGTGGGGGCAGCGGGAGCAACCTGCATCCCCATGCCCAGCCAGAGTTCCAGGGTGATTGCTGGAAGGTCCCGGTGGGGGGGCAGCGGGAGCAATCGATGTCCCCATGCCCAGCCAGAGTTCCAGGGTGATTGCTGGAAGGTCCCGGTGGGGGGGCAGCGGGAGCAACCGATGTCCCCATGCCCAGCCAGAGTTCCAGGGTGATTGCTGGAAGGTCCCGGTGGGGGGGCAGCGGGAGCAACCGATGTCCCCATGCCCAGCCAGAGTTCCAGGGTGATTGCTGAAAGGTCCCGGTGAGGGGGGCAGCGGGAGCAACCTGCATCTCCATGCCCAGCCAGAGTTCCAGTGTGATAGCTGGAAGGTCCCGGTGGGGGGGCAGCGGGAGCAACCGATGTCCCCATGCCCAGCCAGAGTTCCAGGGTGATTGCTGGAAGGTCCCGGTAGGGGGGCAGCGGGAGCAACCGATGTCCCCATGCCCAGCCAGAGTTCCAGGGTGATTGCTGGAAGGTCCCGGTGGGGGGTGGGGGGCCAGCGGGAGCAACCTGCATCCCCATGCCCAGCCAGAGTTCCAGGGTGATTGCTGGAAGGACCCGGTGGGGGGGGCAGCGGGAGCAACATGCATCTCCATGCCCAGCCAGAGTTCCAGGGTGATTGCTGTAGGGTCCGGTGGGGGGGCAGCGAGAGCAACCTGCATCCCCATGCCCAGCCAGAGTTCCAGGGTGATTGCTGGAAGGTCCCGTGGGGGGGCAGCGGGAGCAACCGATGTCCCCATGCCCAGCCAGAGTTCCAGGGTGATTGCTGTAGGGTCCGTGGGGGGGCAGCGGGAGCAACCTGCATCCCCATGCCCAGCCAGAGTTCCAGGGTGATTGCTGGAAGGACCCGGTGGGGGGGGCAGCGGGAGCAACCTGCATCTCCATGCCTAGCCAGAGTTCCAGGGTGATTGCTGGAAGGTCCCGGTGGGGGGGCAGCGGGAGCAACCTATGTCCCCATGCCCAGCCAGAGTTCCAAGGTGATTCCTGTAGGGTCCGGTGGGGTGGGGGGTAAGCGGGAGCAACCTGCATCCCCATGCCCAGCCAGAGTTCCAGGGTGATTGCTGGAAGGTCCCGGTGGGGGGCAGCGGGAGCAACCGATGTCCCCATGCCCAGCCAGAGTTCCAGGGTGATTACTGGAAGGTCCCGGTGGGGGGGCAGTGGGAGCAACCGATGTCCCCATGCCCAGCCAGAGTTCCAGAGTGATTGCTGGAAGGTGCCGGTGGGGGGGCAGCGGGAGCAACCGATGTCCCCATGCCCAGCCAGAGTTCCAGGGTGATAGCCGGAAGGTCCCGGTGGGGGGGCAGCGGGAGCAACCGATGTCCCCATGTCCAGCCAGAGTTCCAGGGTGATTGCTGGTAGGTCCCGGTGGGGGGGCAGCGGGAGCAACCGATGTCCCCATGCCCAGCCAGAGTTCCAGGGTGATTGCTGGAAGGTCCCGGTGGGGGGGCAGCGGGAGCAACCGATGTCCCCATGCCCAGCCAGAGTTCCAGGGTGATTGCTGGAAGGTCCCGGTGGGGGGGGGCAACGGGAGCAACCTGCATCTCCATGCCCAGCCAGAGTTCCAGGGTGATTGCTGGAAGGTCCCGGAGGGGGAGCAGCGGGAGCAACCGATGTCCCCATGCCCAGCCAGAGTTCCAGGGTGATTGCTGGAAGGTCCCGGTGGGGGGGCAGCGGGAGCAACCGATGTCCCCATGCCCAGCCAGAGTTCCAGGGTGATTGCTGGTAGTTCCCGGTGGGGGGGCAGCGGGAGCAACCCATGTCCCCATGCCCAGCCAGAGTTCCAGGGTGATTGCTGGAATGTCCCGGTGGGGGGGGCAGCGGGAGAAACCGATGTCCCCATGCCCAGCCAGAGTTCCAGGGTGATTGCTGGAAGGTCCCGTGGGGGGGGGCAGCGGGAGCAACCTGCATCTCCATGCCCAGCCAGAGTTCCAGGGTGATTGCTGGAAGGTCCCGGTGGGGGGGCAGCGGGAGCAACCGATGTCCCCATGCCCAGCCAGAGTTCCAGGGTGATTGCTGGAAGATCCCGGTGGGGGGGGGGCATCGGGAGCAACCGATGTCCCCATGCCCAGCCAGAGTTCCAGGGTGATTGCTGGAAGGTCCCGGTGGGGGGGGGCAGCGGGAGCAAACAATGTCCCCATGCCCAGCCAGAGTTCCAAGGCGATTGCTGGAAGGTCCCGGTGGGGGGGGGGGGCAGCGGGAGCAACCTATGTCCCCATGCCCAGCCAGAGTTCCAGGGTGATTGCTGTAGGGTCTGGTGGGGTGGGGGGGCAGCGGGAGCAACCTGCATCCCCATGCCCAGCCAGAGTTCCAGGGTGATTGCTGGAAGGACCCGGTGGGTGGGGGCAGCGGGAGCCACCTGCATCTCCATGCCCAGCCAGAGTTCCAGGGTGATTGCTGGAAGGTCCCGGTGGGGGGCAGCGGGAGCAACCGATGTCCCCATGCCCAGCCAGAGTTCCAGGGTGATTGCTGGAAGGTCCCGGTGGGGAGGCAGCGGGAGCAACCGCTGTCCCCATGCCCAGCCAGAGTTCCAGGGTGATTGCTGGAAGGTCCCGGTGGGGGGGCAGCGGGAGCAACCGATGTCCCCATACCCAGCCAGAGTTCCAGGGTGATTGCTGGAAGGTCCCGGTGGGGGGGGGCAGCGGGAGCAACCTGCATCCCCATGCCCAGCTAGAGTTCCAGGGTGATTGCTGGAAGGACACGGTGGGGGGGCAGCGGGAGCAACCTGCATCCCCATGCCCAGCCAGAGTTCCAGGGTGATTGCTGTAGGGTCCGGTGGGGGGGGCAGCGGGAGCAACCTGCATCTCCATGCCCAGCCAGAGTTCCAGGGTGATTGCTGGAAGGTCCCGTGGGGGGGCAGCGGGAGCAACCTATGTCCCCATGCACAGCCAGAGTTCCAGGGTGATTGCTGTAGGGTCCGGTGGGGTGGGGGGGGGCAGCGGGAGCAACCTGCATCCCCATGCCCAGCCAGAGTTCCAGGGTGATTGCTGTAGGGTCCGGTGGGGGGGCAGCGGGAGCAACCTTCATCCCCATGCCCAGCCAGAGTTCCAGGGTGATTGCTGGAAGGTCCCGGTGGGGGGGCAGCGGGAGCAACCTATGTCCCCATGCCCAGCCAGAGTTCCAGGGTGATTGCTGTTGGGTCCGGTGGGGTGGGGGGGCAGCGGGAGCATTCTGCATCCCCATGCCCAGCCAGAGTTCCAGGGTGATTGCTGGAAGGACCCGGTGGGGGGCAGCGGGAGCAACCTGCATATCCATGCCCAGCCAGAGTTCCAGGGTGATTGCTGGAAGGTCCCGGTGGGGGGGGCAGCGGGAGCAACCTATATCCCCATGCCCAGCCAGAGTTCCAGGGTGATTGCTGTAGGGTCCGGTGGGGTGGGGGGGGGCAGCGGGAGCAACCTGCATCCCCATGCCCAGCCAGAGTTCCAGGGTGATTGCTGGAAGGTCCCGGTGGGGGGGGGCAGCGGGAGCAACCTATGTCCCCATGCGTAGCCAGAGTTCCAGGGTGATTGCTGTAGGGTCCGGTGGGGTGGGGGGGCAGCGGGAGCAACCTGCATCCCCAAGCCCAGCCAGAGTTCCAGGGTGATTGCTGGTAGGAACCGGTGGGGGGGGGGCAGCGGGAGCAACCTGCATCTCCATGCCCAGCCAGAGTTCCAGGGTGATTGCTGGAAGGTCCCGGTGGGGGGCAGCGGGAGCAACCTATGTCCCCATGCCCAGCCAGAGTTCCAAGGTGATTGCTGTAGGGTCCGGTGGGGAGGGGGGGGGCAGCGGGAGCAACCTGCATCCCCATGCCCAGCCAGAGTTCCAGGGTGATTGCTGGAATGTCCCGGTGGGGGGGGGCAGCGGGAGCAACCTATGTCCCCATGCGTAGCCAGAGTTCCAGGGTGATTGCTGTAGGGTCCGGTGGGGTGGGGGGGCAGCGGGAGCAACCTGCATCCCCAAGCCCAGCCAGAGTTCCAGGGTGATTGCTGGTAGGAACCGGTGGGGGGGGGGGCAGCGGGAGCAACCTGCATCTCCATGCCCAGCCAGAGTTCCAGGGTGATTGCTGGAAGGTCCCGGTGGGGGGCAGCGGGAGCAACCGATGTCCCCATGCCCAGCCAGAGTTCCAGGGTGATTGCTGGAAGGTCCCGGTGGGGGGGCAGTGGGAGCAACCGATGTCCCCATGCCCAGCCAGAGTTCCAGAGTGATTGCTGGAAGGTGCCGGTGGGGGGGCAGCGGGAGCAACCGATGTCCCCATGCCCAGCCAGAGTTCCAGGGTGATAGCCGGAAGGTCCCGGTGGGGGGGCAGCGGGAGCAACCGATGTCCCCATGTCCAGCCAGAGTTCCAGGGTGATTGCTGGTAGGTCCCGGTGGGGGGGCAGCAGGAGCAACCGATGTCCCCATGCCCAGCCAGAGTTCCAGGGTGATTGCTGGAAGGTCCCGGTGGGGGGGGGCAACGGGAGCAACCTGCATCTCCATGCCCAGCCAGAGTTCCAGGGTGATTGCTGGAAGGTCCCGGAGGGGGAGCAGCGGGAGCAACCGATGTCCCCATGCCCAGCCAGAGTTCCAGGGTGATTGCTGGTAGTTCCCGGTGGGGGGGCAGCGGGAGCAACCCATGTCCCCATACCCAGCCAGAGTTCCAGGGTGATTGCTGGAATGTCCCGGTGGGGGGGCAGCGGGAGAAACCGATGTCCCCATGCCCAGCCAGAGTTCCAGGGTGATTGCTGGAAGGTCCCGTGGGGGGGGCAGCGGGAGCAACCTGCATCTCCATGCCCAGCCAGAGTTCCAGGGTGATTGCTGGAAGGTCCCGGTGGGGGGGCAGCGGGAGCAACCGATGTCCCCATGCCCAGCCAGAGTTCCAGGGTGATTGCTGGAAGATCCCGGTGGGGGGGGGGGCATCGGGAGCAACCGATGTCCCCATGCCCAGCCAGAGTTCCAGGGTGATTGCTGGAAGGTCCCGGTGGGGGGGGCAGCGGGAGCAAACAATGTCCCCATGCCCAGCCAGAGTTCCAAGGCGATTGCTGGAAGGTCCCGGTGGGGGGGGGGGGGCAGCGGGAGCAACCTATGTCCCCATGCCCAGCCAGAGTTCCAGGGTGATTGCTGTAGGGTCTGGTGGGGTGGGGGGGCAGCGGGAGCAACCGATGTCCCCATGCCCAGCCAGAGTTCCAGGGTGATTGCTGGAAGGTCCCGGTGGGGAGGCAGCGGGAGCAACCTGCATACCCATGCCCAGCCAGAGTTCCAGGGTGATTGCTGGAAGGTCCCGGAGGGGGAGCAGCGGGAGCAACCGATGTCCCCATGCCCAGCCAGAGTTCCAGGGTGATTGCTGGAAGGTCCCGGTGGGGGGGCAGCGGGAGCAACCGATGTCCCCATGCCCAGCCAGAGTTCCAGGGTGATTGCTGGAATGTCCCGGTGGGGGGGCAGCGGGAGAAACCGATGTCCCCATGCCCAGCCAGAGTTCCAGGGTGATTGCTGGAAGGTCCCGTGGGGGGGGCAGCGGGAGCAAACAATGTCCCCATGCCCAGCCAGAGTTCCAAGGCGATTGCTGGAAGGTCCCGGTGGGGGGGGGGGCAGCGGGAGCAACCTATGTCCCCATGCCCAGCCAGAGTTCCAGGGTGATTGCTGTAGGGTCTGGTGGGGTGGGGGGGCAGCGGGAGCAACCTGCATCCCCATGCCCAGCCAGAGTTCCAGGGTGATTGCTGGAAGGACCCGGTGGGTGGGGGCAGCGGGAGCCACCTGCATCTCCATGCCCAGCCAGAGTTCCAGGGTGATTGCTGGAAGGTCCCGGTGGGGGGGCAGCGGGAGCAACCGATGTCCCCATGCCCAGCCAGAGTTCCAGGGTGATTGCTGGAAGGTCCCGGTGGGGAGGCAGCGGGAGCAACCGCTGTCCCCATGCCCAGCCAGAGTTCCAGGGTGATTGCTGGAAGGTCCCGGTGGGGGGGCAGCGGGAGCAACCGATGTCCCCATACCCAGCCAGAGTTCCAGGGTGATTGCTGGAAGGTCCCGGTGGGGGGGGGCAGCGGGAGCAACCTGCATCCCCATGCCCAGCTAGAGTTCCAGGGTGATTGCTGGAAGGACACGGTGGGGGGGCAGCGGGAGCAACCTGCATCCCCATGCCCAGCCAGAGTTCCAGGGTGATTGCTGTAGGGTCCGGTGGGGGGGCAGCGGGAGCAACCTGCATCTCCATGCCCAGCCAGAGTTCCAGGGTGATTGCTGGAAGGTCCCGTGGGGGGGCAGCGGGAGCAACCTATGTCCCCATGCACAGCCAGAGTTCCAGGGTGATTGCTGTAGGGTCCGGTGGGGGGGGGGGCAGCGGGAGCAACCTGCATCCCCATGCCCAGCCAGAGTTCCAGGGTGATTGCTGTAGGGTCCGGTGGGGGGGCAGCGGGAGCAACCTTCATCCCCATGCCCAGCCAGAGTTCCAGGGTGATTGCTGGAAGGTCCCGGTGGGGGGGCAGCGGGAGCAACCTATGTCCCCATGCCCAGCCAGAGTTCCAGGGTGATTGCTGTAGGGTCCGGTGGGGTGGGGGGGGCAGCGGGAGCATTCTGCATCCCCATGCCCAGCCAGAGTTCCAGGGTGATTGCTGGAAGGACCCGGTGGGGGGCAGCGGGAGCAACCTGCATCTCCATGCCCAGCCAGAGTTCCAGGGTGATTGCTGGAAGGTCCCGGTGGGGGGGGGCAGCGGGAGCAACCTATATCCCCATGCCCAGCCAGAGTTCCAGGGTGATTGCTGTAGGGTCCGGTGGGGTGGGGGGGGGCAGCGGGAGCAACCTGCATCCCCATGCCCAGCCAGAGTTCCAGGGTGATTGCTGGAAGGACCCGTGGGGGGGGGGGGGGCAGCGGGAGCAACCTGCATCTCCATGCCCAGCCAGAGTTCCAGGGTGATTGCTGGAAGGTCCCGGTGGGGGGGCAGCGGGAGCAACCGATGTCCCCATGCCCAGCCAGAGTTCCAGGGTGATTGCTGGAAGGTCCCGGTGGGGGGGCAGCGGGAGCAACCGATGTCCCCATGCCCAGCCAGAGTTCCAGGGTGATTGCTGGAAGGTCCCGGTGGGGGGGGGGGCAGCGTGAGCAACCTGCATCCCCATGCCCAGCCAGAGTTCCGGGTGATTGCTGGAAGGACCCGGTGGGGGGGCAGCGGGAGCAACCTGCATCCCCATGCCCAGCCAGAGTTCCAGGGTGATTGCTGGAAGGACCCGGTGGGGGGGCAGCGGAAGCAACCTGCATCCCCATGCCCAGCCAGAGTTCCAGGGTGATTGCTGTAGGGTCCGGTGGGGGGGCAGCGGGAGCGACCTGCATCTCCATGCCCAGCCAGAGTTCCAGGGTGATTGCTGGAAGGTCCCGTGGGGGGGCAGCGGGAGCAACCTATGTCCCCATGCACAGCCAGAGTTCCAGGGTGATTGCTGTAGGGTCCGGTGGGGTGGGGGGGGCAGCAGGACCAACCTGCATCCCCATGCCCAGCCAGAGTTCCAGGGTGATTGCTGTAGGGTCCGGTGGGGGGGCAGCGGGAGCAACCTGCATCCCCATGCCCAGCCAGAGTTCCAGGGTGATTGCTGGAAAGACCCGGTGGGGGGGGGGGGGGCAGCGGGAGCAACCTGCATCTCCATGCCCAGCCAGAGTTCCAGGGTGATTGCTGGAAGGTCCCGGTGGGGGGGCAGCGGAAGCAACCTATGTCCCCATGCCCAGCCAGAGTTCCAGGGTGATTGCTGTAGGGTCCGGTGGGGTGGGGGGGGCAGCGGGAGCAACCTGCATACCCATGCCCAGCCAGAGTTACAGGGTGATTGCTGGAAGGACCCGGTGGGTGGCAGCGGGAGCAACCTGCATCTCCATGCCCAGCCAGAGTTCCAGGGTGATTGATGGAAGGTCCCGGTGGGGGGGAGGGGCAGCGGGAGCAACCTATGTCCCCATGCCCAGCCAGAGTTATAGGGTGATTGCTGTAGGGTCCGGTGGGGTGGGGCAGCGGGAGCAACCTGCATCCCCATGCCCAGCCAGAGTTCCAGGGTGATTGCTGGAAGGACCCGTGGGGGGGGCAGCGGGAGCAACCTGCATCTCCATGCCCAGCCAGAGTTCCAGGGTGATTGCTGGAATGTCCCGGTGGGGGGGCAGCGGGAGCAACCTATGTCCCCATGCCCAGCCAGAGTTCCAGGGTGATTGCTGTAGGGTCCGGTGGGGTGGGGGGGGGGGGCAGCGGGAGCAACCTGCATCCCCATGCCCGGCCAGAGTTCCAGGGTGATTGCTGGAAGGACCCGGTGGGGGGGCAGCAGGAGCAACCTGCATCTCCATGCCCAGCCAGAGTTCCAGGGTGATTGCTGGAAGGTCCCGATGGGGGGGGGGCAGCGGGAGCAACCTATGTCCCCATGCCCAGCCAGAGATCCAGGGTGATTGCTGTAGGGTCCGGTGGGGTGGGGGGGGCAGCGGGAGCAACCTGCATCCCCATGCCCAGCCAGAGTTCCAGGGTGATTGCTAAAAGGACCCGGTGGGGGGCAGCGGGAGCAACCTGCATCTCCATGCCCAGCCAGAGTTCCAGGGTGATTGCTGGAAGGTCCCGGTGGGGGGGGGGGCAGCGGGAGCAACCTATGTCCCCATGCCCAGCCAGAGTTCCAGGGTGATTGCTGTAGGGTCCGGTGGGGTGGGGGGGGGGCAGTGGGAGCAACCTGCATCCCCATGCCCAGCCAGAGTTCCAGGGTGATTGCTGTAGGGTCCGGTGGGGGGGGCAGCGGGAGCAACCTGCATCCCCATGCCCAGCCAGAGTTCCAGGGTGATTGCTGGAAGGTCCCGGTGGGGGGGCAGCGGGAGCAACCTATGTCCCCATGCCCAGCCAGAGTTCCAGGGTGATTGCTGTAGGGTCCGGTGGGGTGGGCAGCGGGAGCAACCTGCATCCCCATGCCCAGCCAGAGTTCCAGGGTGATTGCTGTAGGGTCCGGTGGGGGGGCAGCGGGAGCAACCTGCATCCCCATGCCCAGCTAGAGTTCCAGGGTGATTGCTGGAAGGACCCGGTGGGGGGGGCAGCGGGAGCAACCTGCATCTCCATGCCCAGCCAGAGTTCCAGGGTGATTGCTGTAGGGTCCGGTGGGGTGGGGGGGGGCAGCGGGAGCAACTTGCATCCGCATGCCCGGCCAGAGTTCCAGGATGATTGCTGGAAGGTCCCGGGGGGGGCAGCGGGAGCAACCTGCATCCCCATGCCCAGCCAGAGTTCCAGGGTGATTGCTGGAAGGACCCGGTGGGGGGGGGGCAGTGGGTGCAACCTGCATCCCCATGCCCGGCCAGAGTTCCAGGGTGATTGCTGGAAGGTCCCGGTGGGGGGGGGCAGCGGGAGCAACCTGCGTCCCCATGCCCTCCCGGAGTTCCAGGGAGATTGCGGGAAGGTCCGGTGGGGGGGGAGGCAGGGGCTGACTGAGAGCGGTGTATGACGGCAGCAGAGGCCGGGATAGAGTTTCAGGGCGATAGTGGCACTGTCCGCTGGGACTTTGACTCTGTACGTGTGCAGCTGCAGCTGAGAGTGGTGTATGACGGCAGCAGAGGCCGGGATAGAGTTCCAGGGCGATAGTGGCACTGTCCGCTGGTAGATAACCCTTTGCGCATCATCAACCATCATCATAGATCAGCAGCAGCATCTGCTGGTAACGGGAGCGGTGTATGACGGCAGCAGAGGCCGGGGTAGAGTTCCAGGGCGAGAGTGTCACTGCCCGCCGATAGCTAACCCTCTGCGCATCATCAATCATCATCATAGATCAGCAGCAGCCTTTGCTGGTAACGGGAGCGGTGTATGTTGGCAGCAGAGGCCGGGGTAGAGTTCCAGGGCAAGAGTGTGACTGCCCGCTGGGACTTTGACTCTTTAGCCGCAGCTACTCACGCACAGAGCGGTGTATGACGGCAGCAGAGGCCAGGATAGAGTTGCAGGGCGATAGTGGCACTGTCAGCCGGTAGATAACCCTTTGCGCATCATCAATCATCATCATATATCAGCAGCAGCATCTGCTGGTAACGGGAGCGGTGTATGACGGCAGCAGAAGCCGGGGTAGAGTTCCAGAGTGATAGTGGCACTGTCCGCCGGTAGATAACCCTTTGCGCATCATCAACCATCATCATAGATCAGCAGCAGCATCTGCTGGTAACAGGAGTGGTGTATGACGGCAGCAGAGGCCGGGGTAGAGTTCCAGGGCGATAGTGGCACTGTCCGCTGGTAGATCACCCTTTGCGCATCATCATGATCATTATGGTCATCATCATTATCGGCAGCAGCAGCAGCAGCAGCGGGGAGTATAAGCGGGTTGTGCCTGCTGAGTGCACCCGTGGAGGGGACATAGGAACCGTGGGGAAGCTGTGCATGCCCGGGGGCAACAGTGTATGAGCTCCACAGCGGCGGCGGGTAGTCCCACTATGTCCCATGTACTTCCGGTCGGCTAAGAGGATGCGTGTCAGCGGGGCTGTCCGGCCGCTCCAGAGTGTATGTGCGGGCGTGTGCTGGCCATTGCAGCCCGGGGTAGAGGAGCCGTGTGCAAGCTGTGCATTACCCGGGGGGCTACAGTGTATGAGCTCCACAGCGGCGGCGGGTAGTCCCGCTATGTCCCAAGCCGCCTGCCATGTACTTCCGGTCGGCTAGGAGGTGGAGTGTTTGCGGGGCTGTCAGGCCGCTCCAGAGTGTATGTGCGGGCGTGTGCTGGCCATTGCAGCCCGGGGTAGAGGATCCGTGTGCAAGCTGTGGATTACCCGGGGGGCTACAGTGTATAAGCTCCACAGCGGCGGCGGGTAGTCCCGCTATGTCCCAAGCCGCCTGTCATGTACTTCCGGTCGGCTAAGAGGATGCGTGTCAGCGGGGGCTGTCAGGCAGCTCCAGAGTGTATGTGCGGGCGTGTGCTGGCCATTGCAGCCCGGGGTAGAGGAGCCGTGTGCAAGCTGTGCATTACCCGGGGGGCTACAGTGTATAAGCTCCACAGCGGCGGCGGGTAGTCCCGCTATGTCCCAAGCCGCCTGTCATGTACTTCCGGTCGGCTAAGAGGATGCGTGTCAGCGGGGGCTGTCAGGCAGCTCCAGAGTGTATGTGCGGGCGTGTGCTGGCCATTGCAGCCCGGGGTAGAGGAGCCGTGTGCAAGCTGTGCATTACCCGGGGGGCTACAGTGTATGAGCTCCACAGCGGCGGCGGGTAGTCCCGCTATGTCCCAAGCCGCCTGCCATGTACTTCCGGTCGGCTAAGAGGATGCGTGTGACCGGGGCTGTCAGTCAGTTCCAGAGTGCATGTGTGGGCGTGTGCTGGCCATTGCAGCCCGGGGTAGAGGAGACGTGTGCAAGCTGTGCATTACCCGGGGGGCTACAGTGTATGAGCTCCACAGCGGCGGCGGGTAGTCCCGCGATGTCCCAAGCCGCCTGCCATGTACTTCCAGTCGGCTAAGAGGATGCGTGTCAGCGGGGCTGTCAGGCAGCTTCCAGAGTGGCGTAGTTGACCCACTGCGCATACGCATCCAGCAGCGCATGCATACCGTCGCGTTGTTTGTCTCTGAGCAGAGGCCACTGCGCATGCGCATCCAGCAGCGCCTGCATACCGTAGCGGTGTTTGTCTGCGATCAGAGTCCGGGGCAGAGTTCCAGGGGCCAGAGTGACTGTGCCCGCTGGGACTTTGCCTCTCTGCATCAGCAGGTGTGGCCGGGAGTGGTGTATGGTGGCAGCAGCAGCCGGGGCAGAGTTCCACGGCGTGACCGATGCAAATGGTCGGCCGACCGCTTGCAGCAAAGTACGAGCGGCGGGTCTGGCGATGGGCGGCCTGGATAGAGGGGCCCCGTGAGAGCTTGTGCATGCCGGCAGCTTCCTTGTGGGAGCTCCACAGCGCCCACGGCGTGTGCCGTCGTCTCCAGCCGCCCGGCAGTGT
Source organism: Rhinoderma darwinii (assembly GCF_050947455.1). Classification (NCBI taxonomy): domain Eukaryota; kingdom Metazoa; phylum Chordata; class Amphibia; order Anura; family Rhinodermatidae; genus Rhinoderma; species Rhinoderma darwinii. The sequence goes on from NC_134688.1 coordinate 305,151,234, forward strand.
ACGGAGTGAGTATAAGCGGCGTGTGCCTGCCTATTGCACCCGTGGGGGTGTTTGAGGAGCCATGGGGAAGCTGTGCATGCCTGGGGGCAGCCGGGGCAGAGTTCCACGGCGTGACCGATGCCTATCGGCGGCCGACCGCTTGCAGCAAAGTACGAGCGGCGGGTCTGGCGATGGGCAGCCTGGATAGAGGGGCCCCGTGGGAGCTTGTGCATGACGGCAGCTTCCTTGTGGGAGCTCCACAGCGCCCACGGCTTGTGCCGTTGTCTCCAGCCGCCCGGCAGTGTACGGAGTGAGTATAAGCGGCGTGTGCCTCTCTATTGCACCCGTGGGGGTGTTTGAGGATCCATGGGGAAGCTGTGCATGCCTGGGGGCAGCCGGGGCAGAGTTCCACGGCGTGACCGATGCCTATCGGCGTCCGACCGCTTGCAGCAAAGTACGAGCGGCGGGTCTGGCGATGGGCGGCCTGGATAGAGGGGCCCCGTGGGAGCTTGTGCATGCCGGCAGCTTCCTTGTGGGAGCTCCACAGCGCCCACGGCGTGTGCCGTTGTCTCCAGCCGCCCGGCAGTGTACGGAGTGAGTATAAGCGGCGTGTGCCTGCCTATTGCACCCGTGGGGGTGTTTGAGGAGCCACGGGGAAGCTGTGCATGCCTGTGGGCAGCCGGGGCAGAGTTCCACGGCGTGACCGATGCCTATCGGCGGCCGACCGCTTGCAGCAAAGTACGAGCGGCGGGTCTGGCGATGGGCGGCCTGGATAGAGGGGCCCCATGGCAGCTTGTGCATGCCGGCAGCTTCCTTGTACGAGCTCCACAGCGCCCGCGGCGAGTCCCGTTCTGTCCACCCGCCCGACAAGCACTTCCGGTCCGCGAAGGATGCATATCAGCGGCGGTGAGCCAACTCCATGTATGAGCGGCGTGTGCCTGCCTATTTCACCCGTGGGGGGATAGAGGAGCCACGGGGAAGCTGTGCATGCCCGGGGGCAGCCGCGTACGAGCTGCACAGCGCCCGCGGCGACTCCCGTAGTCCACCCGCCCGCCAAGCACTTCCGGTCCGCTTGTCATGCATGTGAGTGGCCGGTGCTGCAGAGTGCAGCCCGGTGGAGAGAAATAGAGGACCCGTGAGGGAACTGTGCATCCCGGCAGGGGCAGCCCCCCTGTGTGAGCCTCCGCCACCTCGAGTAAGAAAAGCCGCGGCGGACTTCCAGGGCTCGAGCGGTAGGCGCAGCCACCTCACGCCGGCCTCCTGGAAGTCCCCGTCGGCCTCGCTGGCTGGTCGGTCCGCTGCTCTTTTTACCTTCTCCGGAAAAAAAAAAAAAAGTTTTTTTTTTCTGAAGTCAGACTTCCAGGGTGATTGCTGGAAGGTCCCAGGGGGCAGCGGGAGCAACCTGTGTCCCTATGCCCGGCCAGAGTTCCAGGGTGATTGTTGGAAGGTCCCGGTGGGGGGGCAGCGGGAGCAACCTGCATCCCCATGCCCAGCCAGAGTTCCAGGGTGATTGCTGGTACGTCCCGGTGGGGGGGGGCAGCGGGAGCAACCTGCATCCCCATGCCCAGCCAGAGTTCCAGGGTGATTGCTGGAAGGTCCCGGTGGGGGGGGGGCAGTGGGAGCAACCTGCATCCCCATGCCCAGCCAGAGTTCCAAGGTGATTGCTGTAGGGTCCGGTGGGGTGGGGGGGGCAGCGGGAGCAACCTGCATCCCCATGCCTAGCCAGAGTTCCAGGGTGATTGCTGGAAGGTCCCGGTAGGGGGGGGCAGCGGGAGCAACCTGCATCCCCATGCCCAGCCAGAGTTCCAGGGTGATTGCTGGAAGGTCCCGGTGGGGGGGGCAGCGGGAGCAACCTGCATCCCCATGCCCAGCCATAGTTCCAGGGTGATTGCTGTAGGGTCCGGCGGGGGGGCAGCGGGAGCAACCTGCATCCCCATGCCCAGCCAGAGTTCCAGAGTGATTGCTGTAGGGTCCGGTGGGGTGGGGGGGGGCAGCGGGAGCAACCTGCATCCCCATGCCCAGCCATAGTTCCAGGGTGATTGCTGTAGGGTCCGGTGGGGGGCAGCAGGAGCAACCTGCATCCCCATGCCAGGCCAGAGTTCCAGGGTGATTGCTGGAAGGTCCCGGTGGGGAGGGGCAGCGGGAGCAACCTGCATACCCATGCCCAGCCAGAGTTCCAGGGTGATTCCTGTAGGGTCCGGTGGGGGGGCAGCGGGAGCAACCTGCATACCCATGCCCAGCCAGAGTTCCAGGGTGATTGCTGTAGGGTCCGGTGGGGGGGGGGGCAGCGGGAGCAACCTGCATCCCCATGCCCAGCCAGAGTTCCAGGGTGATTGCTGGAAGGTCCCGGTGGGGGGGCAGTGGGAGCAACCTGTGTCCCCATGCCCAGCCAGAGTTCCACGGTGATTGCTGTAGGGTCGGGTGGGGTGGGGGGGGGCAGCGGGACCAACCTGCATCCCCATGCCCAGCCAGAGTTCCAGGGTGATTGCTGGAAGGTCCCGGTGGGGGGCAGCGGGAGCAACCTGCATCCCCATGCCCGGCCAGAGTTCCAGGGTGATTGCTGGAAGGTCCCGGTGGGGGGGCAGCGGGAGCAACCTGCATACCCATGCCCAGCCAGAGTTCCAGGGTGATTGCTGGAAGGTCCCGGTGGGGGGGGGGGCAGCGGGAGCAACCTGTGTCCCCATGCCCAGCCAGAGTTCCAGGGTAATTGCTGGAAGGTCCCGGTGGGGGGGGGGCAGCGGGAGCAACCTGCATCCCCATGCCCAGCCAGAGTTCCAGGGTGATTGCTGTAGGGTCGGGTGGGATTGCTGTTGGGGGCAGCGGGACCAACCTGTGTCCCTATGCCCGGCCAACGTTCCAGGGTGATTGCTGGAAAGTCCCGGTGGGGGGGCAGCGGGAGCAACCTGCGTCCCCATGCCCAGCCAGAGTTCCAGGGTGATTGCTGTAGGGTCCGTGGGGGGGGGGCAGCGGGAGCAGCCTGCATCCCCATGCCGGGCCAGAGTTCCAGAGTGATTGCTGGAAGGTCCCGGTGGGGGGGCAGTGGGAGCAACCTGCATACCCATGCCCAGCCAGAGTTCCAGGGTGATTGCTGTAGGGTCCGGTGGGGGGGCAGCGGTAGCAACCTGCATACCCATGCCCAGCCAGAGTTCCAGGGTGATTGCTGTAGGGTCCGGTGGGGGGGCAGCGGGAGCAACCTGCATCCCCATGCCCAGCCAGAATTCCAGGGTGATTGCTGGAAGGTCCCGGTGGGGGGCAGCGGGAGCAACCTGCATCCCCATGCCCGGCCAGAGTTCCAGAGTGATTGCTGGAAGGTCCCGGTGGGGGGGCAGCGGGAGCAACCTGCATACCCATGCCCAGCCAGAGTTCCAGGGTGATTGCTGGAAGGTCCCGGTGGGGGGGGGGGCAGCGGGAGCAACCTGTGTCCCCATGCCCAGCCAGAGTTCCAGGGTAATTGCTGGAAGGTCCCGGTGGGGGGGGGGGGGGGCAGCGGGAGCAACCTGCATCCCCATGCCCAGCCAGAGTTCCAGGGTGATTGCCGTAGGGTCCGGTGGGGTGGGTGGGGCAGCGGGAGCAACCTGCATCCCCATGCCGGGCCAGAGTTCCAGGGTGATTGCTGGAAGGTCCCGGTGGGGGGGCAGCGGGAGCAACCTGTGTCCCCATGCCCAGCCAGAGTTCCAGGGCGATAGTGGCACTGTCCGCTGGGACTTTGACTCTGTACGTGAGCAGCTGCAGCTGAGAGCGGTGTATGACGGCAGCAGAGGCCGGGATAGAGTTCCAGGGCGATAGTGGCACTGTCCGCTGGTAGATAACCCTTTGCGCATCATCAATCATCATCATAGATCAGCAGCAGCATCTGCTGGTAACAGGAGCGGTGTATGACGGCAGCAGAGGCCGGGGTAGAGTTCCAGGGCGAGAGTGGCACTGTCCGCTGGTACTCTGCCTCTGTGCGTGAGCAGCTGCAGCTGAGCGCGGTGTATGACAGGCAGCAGAGGCCGGGGCAGAGTTCCAGGGCGAGAGTGTCACTGTCCGCCGGTAGATAACCCTTTGCGCATTATCATCATCATTATCGTCATCATCATTATCAGCAGCAGCAGTTGCTGTTAGCTAGCTCCAGAGTGTATGAGCGGCGTGTGCTGCCCATTGCAGCCCAGGGTAGAGGAGCCGTGTGCAAGCTGTGCATGCCCGGGGGCAACAGTGTATGAGCTCCACAGCGGCGGCGGGTAGTCCCGCGATGTCCCAAGCCGCCTGCCGTGTACTTCCGGTCGGCTAAGATGATGCGTGTGACAGGGGCTGTCAGGCAGCTCCAGAGTGTATGTGCGGGTGTGTGCTGGCCATTGCAGCCCGGGGTAGAGGAGCCTTGTGCAAGCTGTGCATTACCCGGGGGCCTACAGTGTATGAGCTCCACAGCAGCGGCGGGTAGTCCCGCGATGTCCCAAGCCGCCTGTCGTGTACTTCCGGTCGGCTAAGATGATGCGTGTGACCGGGGCTGTCAGGCAGCTCCAGAGTGTATGTGCGGGCGTGTGCTGGCCATTGCAGCCCGGGGTAGAGGAGCCTTGTGCAAGCTGTGCATTACCCGGGGGGCTACAGTGTATGAGCTCCACAGCGGCGGCGGGTAGTCCCGCGATGTCCCAAGCCGCCTGCCATGTACTTCCGGTCGGCTAAGAGGATGCGTGTGACCGGGGCTGTCAGGCAGCTCCAGAGTGTATGTGCGGGCGTGTGCTGGCCATTGCAGCCCGGGGTAGAGGAGCCTTGTGCAAGCTGTGCATTACCCGGGGGGGCTACAGTGTATGAGCTCCACAGCGGCGGCGGGTAGTCCCACGATGTCCCAAGCCGCCTGCCGTGTACTTCCGGTCGGCTAAGAGGATGCGTGTGACCGGGGCTGTCAGGCAGCTCCAGAGTGTATGTGCGGGCGTGTGCTGGCCATTGCAGCCCGGGGTAGAGGAGCCTTGTGCAAGCTGTGCATTACCCGGGGGCTACAGTGTATGAGCTCCACAGCGGCGGCGGGTAGTCCCGCGATGTCCCAAGCCGCCCGCCATGTACTTCCGGTCGGCTAAGAGGTGGCGTGTTAGCGGGGCTGTCAGGCAGCTTCCAGAGTGGCGTAGTTGACCCACTGCGCATGCGCATCCAGCAGCGCCTGCATACCGTCGCAGTGTTTGTCTCTGAGCAGAGGCCACTGCGCATGCGCATCCAGCAGCTCCTGCATACCGTAGCGGTGTTTGTCTGCGATCAGGGCCCGCTCACTATACCCCTAGATAATTTCCTCAATGGGTGTAGTCTCCAAAATGGGGTCACTTGTGGGGGGTTTCCACTGTTTTGTCCCCTTCGGGGCTTTGTAAATGTGACATGGCCTCTCAAACCATTCCTGCGAAATGTGATCTCCAAAAGCCAAATGGCACTCCATCCCTTCTAAGCCCTGCCGTGTGTCCAAATATCCGTTTATTACAACATGTGGGGTATTGTTTTACTCGGGAGAAATTGCTTTACAAATTTTACGGTGCTTTTTCTCCTTCAGTCCTTGTGGAAATGAGAAAAAAATAGCTAAACGTACATTTTCTTTGAATAAATGTTGATTTTAATTTTCACGGCCTACTTCCAATAATTTCTGTAAAAAACCTGTGCGGTCAAAGTGCTCACTACACCCCTAGATAATTTCCTTGAGGGGTCTAGTTTCCCAGATGGGGTCACTTTTGGGGGATTTTTACTGTTTTGTCACTGCAAGAGCCCTTCAAACCTGACATGGTGCCCAAAATCCACTAGGTGTTCCTTTGCTTCTGAGGCCGATGCTTCATTCCAGTAGCACGCTACGACCACATGTGGGATATTTCCTAAAACTGCAGAAACTGGGCAACAATTATTAAGTTGCATTTCTCTGCTAAAACCTTCTGTGTGATAAAAAAAAATTGTATTAAAAATTTATTTCTGCAAAAAAATATGAAATTTGTAAATTTCACCTCTACTTTGCTTTAATTCCTGTGAAATGTGTAAGGGTTAAGACATTTTCTAAATGCTGTTTTGAATACTTTGAGGGGTGACGTTTTTAAAATGGGGTGACTTTTTGGGGGTTTCTAATATATAAGGCCCTCAAAGCCACTTCACAACTGAACTGGCCCCTGTAAAAATGGCCTTTAGAAATTTTCTTGAAAATGTGAGAAATTGCTGCTAAAGGTCTAAGCCTTGTGATGTCATAGAAAAATAAAAGGATGTTCAAAAAACTATGCCAATCTAAAGTAGACATATGGGTGATGTTAATTAGCAACAATTTTGTGTGGTATAACTGCCTGTCTTACAAGCAGATACATTTAAATTGAGAAAAATGCTAATTTTTGCAATTTTTCGCTAATTTTCGGTGTTTTTCACAATTAAATACTGAACATATCGAGCAAATTTTGCTAGTAACTTAAAGTGCAATGTGTCACGAGAAAACAATCTCAGAATCGCTTGGATAGGTGAAAGCATTCCGGAGTTATTACCACATAAAGTGAACATGTCAGATTTGAAAAATGAGGCTCTGTCAGGAAGGTCAAAAGCGGCTAGGGCGGGAAGGGGTTAAAATGTCCCATGTTTTAGCAAAAATACTTGCATTCTCCATAAAACCCCTTCAGGACCAAGCTCATTTTGGACTTCACGACCACCCCCATTTTTTCAAATCTTACATGTGTCACTTTATGTGGTAATAACTCTGGAATGTTGTTACCTATCCAAGCAATTCTGAGGTTGTTTTCTCGTGACATATTGGACTTTATGTAAGTGGAAAAATGTGGTCGATAAATTCATTGCTTATTTGTGAAAAACACCAAAATTTAGAGAGTATTTGCAAAAATTAGGATTTTTTTAAATTTAAATGTATCTGCTTGTAAAATAGATAGTAATACCACACAAAATAGTTACTACTTAACATTTCCCATATGTTGATTGGTATTGTTTTTTTAAACGTCCTTTAATTTTTCTAGGACGTTACAAGGCTTAGAACTTAAGCAGCAATTTCTCACATTTTCAAGAAAATTTCAAAAGGCTATTTTTTCAGGGACCAGTTCAGTTCTAAAGTTACTTTGAGGGGCCCTTATACTTGAAAACCCCATAAAACACCACATTTTAAAAACTGCACCCCTCAAAGTATTCAAAACAGCATTTAGAAAGTGTTTTAACCCTTAAGGCGTTTCAGAGGAATTAAAGCAAAGTAGAGGTGAAATTTACAAATTTCATTTTTTTGCCCAAATTAATTTGTAATAAAAAAATTCTGTAACACAGAAAGTTTTACCAGAGAAATGGGCCCAAATGGGCTCAGTACGGAGCTACTGTTTCATGCGACCAGTCTCGTTGCGCGCCCAGCCACGCCCCCGCAGAAATTCCATTTTAATAATTTTTCCCTGTAATACTGAAGGTTTTTACGGGAGAAGCACAACTCAATATTTATTGCCAAGATTCTGCAGTTTTTAGAAATATCCTACATGTGGCCCTAGATTGCTAATGGACTGAAGCACAGGCCTCAGAAGCAAGGGAACACCTTGGGGATTTTTTTCACGAGGGGTAATAGGAGAAAAACTGCTGTTTGGGCACATGGCAGAGCTCAAAATAGAAGGAGCGCCATTTGGCTTTTAGAGCATAGATTTTGCTAGATTAATGTACTGGTGCCATGTCTCATTTGCAGAGACCCTGAGGTGCCAGAGTACAGTAGAAACCCCTGAGAGGTGACTTCATCTTGGAAACTACACACCTCAAGACATTTATCATTTGCATGAGCACAGTGGCGGATTAAGTAGATCATAGGCCCTGGGCTGTTACCCAAACTTGGGCTGCCCTTCTCTGCGCCATAACTTTTGTTAACACTACCTTTTTGTGACAGCATTAACAAATGGGTGTTACGATTCCCCTTGTCACAGGGCTGTGTCCTATATACTGACAGTATCATACTGTGCAGGGAGACATCCTCCTGAGAAGGGGAATGGTAACACGCATTTGTCTATCAGTCCTGGACTGCACAAAGACTTTTTTGTAAAATACAAGGTTTTCCTATAATAAACATGTTAGGAGAGGTGACAGATTATCTATAAATCTAGTGACTCACAGGTGACGACGTCTCAGATTCTAGTATTTTTTTCCTCCTTTCTTTTCCATCCGGTCCAGACTTCATGATGACTTCTCCCGGCCATGACCCATTTCTGCAGAATTTGACGCTCAGATATCTTCGGCTCCTCACTTTTCCATAATTTCCACAACTATATATGAAGATAAAATTATCATGGTGCCACACACTGTGCCCCTAAATATAATTGCACCATACACAGCGCCCCTGAATAAAATAGTACCAAACACTGTGCCCCTGAATATAATTGTGTCAAACAATGTAAAGTAAAGCACCACATACACAGTGTCCCCTGTAGATAGTGCCACACACATTTCCCTGTAGATAACACCACATATATCCCCCTACAGATAACACCACACACAGCCCCTGTAGATAGTGCGACAAACACTCCCCCTGTAGATAGTGCCAAACACCCCCCCCCCTTTAAATAGCGCCACACACACCCCCTGTAGATAATGCCACACCCCCTGTAGATAGCGCCACACAGCCCACCTGTAAATAGCGCCACACACAGTGCCTGTAGATAGCAACACACACAGCCCCACCGTAGATAGCGCCACACAGCCCCCCACAGATAGCGCCACACACAGCCCCCATAGATAGCGCCACACAGCCCCCCGCAGATAGCGCCACACACAGCCCCCGTAGATAGAGCCACACACACAGCAGCCCCCCGTAGATAGCGGCACACATATAGCCCCCCTATAGATAGTGCCACACAGCCCCCTGTAAATAGCACCACACAGTCCCTGTAGATAGCATCACACACCCCATGTAGATAGTGCCACACACAGCCCCCATGTAGATAGCGCCACACACAGCCCCCCTGTAGATAGCGCCACACACAGCCCCCCTGTAGATAGCGCCACACACAGCAGCCCCCCCCTAGATAGCGCCACACACATAGCCCCCCTACAGATAGTGCCACAGACCCCCTGTAAATAGCGCCTCACACAACCCCTGTAGATAGCACCACACACAGCTCCCCGTAGATAGCGCCACACAGCCCCCCGTAGATAGCACCACACAGCCCCCCGTAGATAGCGCCACACACAGCAGCCCCCCGTAGATAGCGCCATGCACAGCAGCCCCCTGTAGCTAGTGCCACACACAGCAGCCCCCCGTAGCTAGTGCCACACACAGCAGCCCCCCTAGATAGCGCCACACACAGCAGCCCACGGCAGATAGCGCCAAAGACAGCAGCCCCCCGTAGATAGCGCCACACAGCCCCCCCCACCGTAGATAGCACCACACACAGCAGCCCCCCATAGATAGCGCCACACACAGCCCCCTGTAGATAGTGCCACACACAGCCCCTGTAGATAGTGCCACACACAGCCCCCCTGTAGATAGCGCCACACAGCCCCCTGTAGACAGCGCCACACAGCCCCCCTGTAGATCGCGCCACACAGTGCTTCCCCCCTTGTATATAGTGTCACACAGAGCTACGCCCTTCTTGTATATAGTATCATACAGCGCTACCCCCCCCCCTTGTATATAGTGCTACACAGCGCTTCCCTCCTTGTATATAGTGCTACACAGTGCTTCCCCCCTTGAATATAGGGCTACACAGCGCTTCCCCCATTCTTGTATAGTGTCACACAGTGCTAGCCCCTTGTATATAGTGCTACACAGTGCAACCCCCCCCCCCTTCTTTTATATAGTGTATAGTGTCACACAGTGCTACCCCCTTGTATTTAGTGCTACACAGCGCTACCCCCCTTGTGTATAGTGCTACACAGCGCTTACCTTGCCCTGTTCTCGCAACGAACGGAGCGCTACACATCCTCCGGGCGGAATGCATGCCCAGACCAGCGTGATGCAGTGAGGTCATTACGCCGGCCTGCGCAGGAAGTCTTACCAGCGCCTTATAGGCTTAAAGGGGTTTTCCAATCCTTTTTTTTTTTTTTTTTTAAATCAATGCAATGTTCCTCTATTAATATATTAGTGCACTCTGACTAGCTTTTTCTTGATAATAAATGGTTTTAGTAACATTACTCCCTATTGTTTACCTTGAGAGGTTTGTTTAGCTCAGTAAGTTCATGCCTCTTCTCTTCCTGTGTTTCTCCTCCCTGCATGCACTGCTCTAGTCCCAGCATGCAATGTGCATGCAGCAGTGCACTTGCTCCGCCTACTACACCCAGCTCTACTAACTTCTGCAATCTCAGTCTTCATTTTGGTGCTCTCATTCTATTACTGATAGCACAAGCTGAAATCACTGGATATCTGCGTTTTTAACCTCTTAACGCCGAAGGGCAGATATATCAGTCCTCTGCAGCTGCTAGTTCGCGCAGGAGGAGGGATATATCCGTCCTGTGATGGCGCGGGTACTGCCAGAGTACCCACGCGATCAGCGGCAGGAGCACGGCTGTTATACACAGCCTGGCTCCTGCTGCAACTGCGGGAATCGAAGCGCGCTCCGATTCCGGCAGTTTAACCCATTAAATGCCGCTGTCAATAGTGACAGCGGCATCTAATGTGTTTGACACAGCGGGGGAGCTCCCTCTGTCCCCCCATCGGCTCCCCCGCAAAGAAATTGCGCGTCGCCGTCGGGTTTCCATGGCAGCGGGGGTCTAACAAAGACCCCCAGGTCTGTCTTCAGCATCTGCCTGTTAGGCGATGCCGGAGGTATGACCTAACAGGTTGCCTGTCAGTTTTACACTGACAGGCAATAATGCTTCCGTATACTAAGTATACCAAAGCATTATATATGCGATCGGCACATCGCATAGTGAAGTCCCATGGTGGGACTAAAAAAAAAAATGTCAATCCGTTAAATAAAGTTGGTGAAAAAAAGAAATACAAATTACAGTGAAAATCAAATAAAACTACTTTTTTTGCCCAAAAAGTGTTTTTTTTTAGTAAAAGTGTCAAAACAAATCACACATACACATATATGGTATCCCCGCGATCGTAACAACTTGAACAATAAAATGAACACATTAGTTAAACCGCCGGATGAACGGCGTCCAGAAAAACAACGGCAAAATTCGCTCTTTTCTCCCATTCCCCCCATAAAAAATTAAATAAAAATTAATCTAAGTCCTATGTACCCCAAAATAGTACTAATGAAAACTACACATTGTCCCGCAAAAATCAAGCCCACGTACGGCCACATAGACGGAAAAATAAAAACGTTACGGCTCTTGGAATGCGGCGATGCAAAAACAAGTAATTTTTTTCTAAAAGGCTTTTTATTGTGCAAACGTAGGAAAACATATAAAACTCTTACATATTTGGTATCCCCGTAACCGTGCCGAGCCATAGAATAAAGTTAACATGTTATATACGCTGCATAGTAAACGGTGTAAATTTATAACGTGAAAATCAATGCTGGAATAGCTGCTTATTTTCAATACTCTCCTAAACTAAAGTTAATAAAAGTTAATCAATATATTCTAAGCATCTAAAAATGGTACAATTACAAAATACAACTCGTCCCGCAAAAAACAAGCCCTTATACGGCTATGTCGACGGAATAAAAAAAAAGTTACGACTCTTGGAATGTGACCGTGAAAAAAACAAAAATAATCCTTGGTCATTAACGTGCAAAATGGCCCGGTCATTAAGGGGTTAAACGGTTTGAAGAGGTCTTGTGGTACCAAAACAGTGGAAACTCCCAAAAGTTTACCCCATTTTGGAAACTAGACCCCTTGAGGAATTCATTGTAGTTTTCTTGGGGTGCATGCGACTTTTTGATCAGTTTTTATTCTATTTTTAAGTGGCGTGGTGACTAAAAAAACAACAATTCTACTATTGTTTTTTATTCTATTTTTGTTACAGCGTTCACCGTGCGCTATAAATGACATATTCACTTTATTCTATGGGGCGATACGATTAGGGCTCATTTACACGAGCGTGTTATACGTCCGTGCAACGCGCGTCGCAGTGACCTATGTTAGTCTATGGGGCGTGAAACGCACGACGTCCTATATTTGTGCGCTGTTCGCACATCACGCACCCATTGAAGTCAATGGGTGTGTGAAAACCACGCATGTCGCACGGAAGCAATTCCGTGGGACGAGCGTGATTCGCGCAACAGCACTGTAAAGGATGAATGAAAACAGAAAAGCACCACGTGCTTTTCTGTTTACAAACATCCAAACGGAGTGTCATAATGATGGTAGCTGCGCGAAAACCACGCAGCCGCGCATCATAAAGGGCTGACACACGGAGCTGTTAAGTGCCTTTTGCGCACGCAAAACGCCGCGCTTTTTGCTTGCACAAAACGCACACGCTCGTGTAAACTCGGCCTTACGGTGACACCAGATGTTTATAGTTCTTTTATGTCTTATGGCGTTTGCACAATAAAATACGTTTTGTAAAAAATCATTTACTTTTTGTGTTACCTTATTCTAAGAGCCAGAACTTTATAATTTTTCCATCAATAAAGCCGTGCGAGGACTTATTTTTTGCGTAACGAACTGTAGTTTCGATCAGGACCATTTTTAGGTACATGCGACTTTTTGATCTATTTTTAATAAATTTTTTGGGAGGTGAAGTGACCAAACAATTGTGATTTTGGTATGGTTTATTATTATTTTCTTTTACGACGTTCACCGCGCGGGATAAATAACGAAATAATTTTGTAGTTCAGGCCGTTACGGATGTGGCGATACCAATTATGTATAGTTTATTTATTTATATATTTTTATTAATAAAAAAGGACTGATAAGGGAAAAAAAGGGGATTTTTTTTAACTTTGATTTTCTTATTTTTACACATCTTTTTTTTTTACTTTATTACTTTGTCCCACTAGGGGACTTGAGGGCAGGAGGCCCTGATCGCTATTCTAATACACTGCACTACATGCGTAGTGCAGTGTATTAGAACTGTCAGCTATTCACTGACAGCAAGCATAGTGGGTCCTGACTTTGTCAGGACCCATTAGGCTTCCGTCGATGGCATAGCCATTGTTTGGTGTCCGGTTGCCATAGTAACCATCGCCGGCCGCTATCGTGTAGCAGGCCGGCGATGGTAACTTAACCCCTAAAAAGCCGCGATCTCTATTGAACGCGGCTTTTAAGGGGTTAGACAGCGGGGACACATCGATCGGTCCCCGCTGTAGGAGCTGCGGCAGCTGCTGTACGAGACAGCAGCTGTCACAGCTCCTGCACCTGTCGGGAAGACCGCCGAAACGGCCGTTATTCCCGCAACTTCATATTCCGTTGCTAATTTATTAGGGGTTATAATTTCACAAAGCCTGTGCGGTGGAGTGTGTTAACCACGCATGCTCTAATGAGATAAAGAAGCACGTGGTACGGTTACGTCATTTGTGACGTAACCGTACAGTGTGAAAGCCGGAAACCGGAAGCAAGGCAGAAGACCAAATGGACGGGTATGCACAGGAAGTGCAGATTTTGCATTACTAAGGGGGCGGTGACGGAGGAGGATATACGACGCTACAGCCATCTGATGAAACGTAAGTACATTGTAAAGTTATATATTTTTCATTGTTTTATTTAAATAAATGTAATTTTTTAGTTCCAGAAAACCCCTTTAAGGCCTAACGTGGCCTGCAGCCTATAGTATTCAGTATCTGTGTTCTGAGGATGCAGATACAAGTGAATGTGGATGTCGCTAGCACAGGGGCCCCCTCTGGTGCTAGAGACGCCACTGGGCATGAGGGGGCCCGTGCAGTCATCTGCGAGTCGGGCAGCAATCGGACCTCGGGGAATCTTGGGCCCTGTCGGCCGCCCTAATGAGTATCCGCCACTGCATGGACATATGACAGGGCTTAGGAGTGAAAGAGCAGATTTTCGCAGCATTGCCTGACAATTGCAGGGCTCTGAGTTCAAATAGTAAAACAAACCAGCAAGAAGTGACCTCTATTTTGGAAACTACACCCCTCAAGGCATTTTTTAAGAGGTGTAGTGAGCATTTGGACCCCACACGGTTTTGTTTTTTTATTAGAAATGAACACTTAGCAAAGTGAAAATTGCAATTTTCCGCTGATCTGCCATTTTAGTGCCCAATATGTGGTGCCCAGCTTATGCCACTGTAGTAGACAAATATCTGTTAAAATGTTAAGCGGGTTCTTCCGGGTATGGCGATGCCATATATCTGGACATAAACTGCTGTTTGGGCACGCTGTAGAATTCAGAATGGAGGGTGCGCAACTTGGCTTTTGGAGCGCAAATTTTGCTTGGTAGTAGTTCTTTTTGGGGTATTGCTGGTATTTTAGTTTATAATGTGGGCGCATATGTAAGCTGTGCGGAGAACATCAGGGCATAATAAAAGGGTATAATAATGGGGTAAATCATAATAAGGCGCGGATGTGTGGCCAGTGTCGCAATGTTAAAATGGTGCCCAATCGTATTCCCCTCTAGGAACATTCTGCGAGCTGTAGTTTTTTTTATTGGTACAATTTCGGGGTACATGCAACATTTTGATCACTTTTTATTCTGTTTTGGGAGGGCTGGTGACTAAAAAAAACAGTGAAATTGTTGTTTATTTTTATTTTTTACGGTGTTCACCGTGCAAGAAAAATAACATGATATCTTTATAATTTGGGTCGTTACAGACATGGCGATACCAAATGTGTACTTTTTTTTAATGTTTTCAGTTTTTTCCTATAATAAAAGGCTTATGGGAAAAAAGGCAGTTATTATTTTTTTAACATGAAACAATATTTTTTAACTTTTTGACATTTTTATTAACTTTCTTTTAACTTTTTTTTTGTCCCACTAGGGGACTTGAAGCCCTGATCGCTATTCTAATACACTGCACTACCTACATACGGCAGTGTATTAGAGCGGTCAGTTATTCACGGACAGCAAGCCTATTACACTTCGCCTCCGGGCGGGGCCTAATAGGCTTCCGTACTAGGTAGACCAGGAGACCATTGTTAGGCCTCCAGTTGCCATAGCAACCATCGGCACATTAATGGGTGCCGATCGTTGCCATAGCAACAATCGGATGCGATCTAACCACCTAGATGCAGCGATCGCTTTTGAACGCTGTTTCTAAGGAGTTAATCGGCCAGATCGGAGGCTAGCTCCGGTCCGGTCTGTTACATCAGGGTATTAGCTGTAATCAACAACAGCTGTAACCCGCCTCCGAGTGGGGCCTAAAAGGCTTCCATACTTGGCAAACCAGACGGCCATTGTTAGGCCTTCAGTTGCCATATCAATCACCGGCATCCTGGCAACCGTGGCGCAGGGCGTGGTGCACCTAGAAGCAGCGAGCTCTGCATCTAAGGAGTTAAATCGACAGGAACGGAGTCTAGCTCCTGTCCTGGTTGTTACAGCGGTAATATACAACCGACACCCGGCGGTGATGGTGCTGGCTCAGCTTCTGAGCCCACTCTATCACCATCATGTACATTTACATGAGAACGCGCTAACACACTAGAGCTGACGACGTAACTGTACGTGGTTGGGCTGGGCATCTTTTCTTAGAACTTATTGTCATGTTTCTCCTGGAAATGTTCGAATACATTTACAACTGGGTGCTTATCATTCCCCTTTGTAAGGCATGCCCCTACATGCTTTGACACTATCTAATTAGGACCTTGTTTGGATAGATTTGGAACAATTGTAATAAAAATAAATAACAGATTAGTCTTTTAGTATTCTATTATTGGGCAAAGTATTTGAAACCTGCAAGCAAACAATGCCTTTTCAATATGTATTTTACAACAGACATGTAAAGGATTTAAGATTTGTGTTAGGATAACACAAAGGGACCATTTGGGATACAGACATGGGAAGACTACAACAAGGCTCAGGCAAGAAGTGAAAGGGCAGGGCCCTTTTTATAGTTCAGGGTGATATGGAGATAATTAAATAATTACATATGCGCGCGCTGGCCCTTTAAGGCTGGGAACTAGCGCACGCCCTCTAGTGGACACTACAGGGCAGGGCAGCCGCATGTGCTGACGTCTCTGAGGAGGGAGACGTCGGCAGGAGTAGAGAGATTTGCTGTCGTCAGGTAAGTGGAGGCTGTGGTCCGTGACCGCGGCTGTTACAGTACCCACCCCTTACGCTCCCTCTTCTTGGTTCCAGAGCGAGAGAGGAATTTTTCAATGAGGGTAGGGGCATTAAGGTTCTCTTCTGGTTCCCAGGACCTCTCCTCAGGACCAAATGCTCTCTAGTCCACCAAATAGAAAAGTCTTTCCTCCTACCCTCTTGAAGTCCAGGATCTCCTTCACCTCAAACACATCAGATGAACCACTGGGAGCAACCACAGGACTAGGAGTTTTACTGTAGCGGTTCAGGACAAAAGGCTTAAGGGACACGTGGAATGAGTTTGGAATCTTGAGAGTAGGAGGCAGCGGAAGTTTATAGGATACAGGGTTTATCCGTTGCAGAACTTCGAAAGGACCGAGGAACCTGGGAGCGAATTTGTGAGAAGGCATCTTGAGTCTAATGTTTCTCAAGGATAGCCAGATTTTGACTCAGGAGAGAATTGAGGGGGAACTTTTCTTCTTTTATTGGCCTGCTTTTTCATGCGGTCCACTGCTTGGAGAATAGCAGCCTTATTTTACTGCCAGATGTGAATAAAAGTCCCAAATGAAGAGTTAGCTTCCGGTACTTAAGTCATGGCTGGCAAAGGAAGAAGAACTTGAGAATGCTAACGGTACACAATGTAGAAAGGAGATGAGGCAGAAGTTGTACCCAATTGTCATGTTGGGTGGAAACAAAATGACGAAGGTAGTTCTCCAAAATTTGATTGGTTCTCTCCACTTGACCATTGGACTGTGGGTGGTAGGCGGAAGAGAAGTCAAGCTTAAGATTTAGCATGTTGAACAGGGCTCTCCAGAAATTGGACGTAAACTGTACACCCTGATCCTGAGACAATGTGCAGAGGAAGTCCATGCAGACACAAGATGTGTAGAATAAATAGGTTTGCCAGACGAGGAGCAGACGGAAGGCCAGTCAACAGAATAAAATGTGGCATTTTAGGGAAACGATCCACTACTACCCAGACCATAGTTCATCCAGCTGAGGGGGGGAGGCTATAAGTCCATAGCGATATGCTGCCGAGGGGCATCAGGGACAGGCAGGGGTAGGAGCGGGTAGACTTGTCCGAAGCACAGTTTGTACATGAAGAGACGTAGTCCGCAACATCTCTAAGCAGCGTAGGCCACCGATAATGATGAGCTACCATGTCCTGAGTCTTTTGAACACCAGAGTGCCCCACAAGTTTGGAGCTGTGTCCCCAGCGGAGAATGCTCTTCCTATCTGCATGCAAGACGAACAAAAGGCTTACCGGGAGAAATGTCTCTAAATTGCAGAAGGATAACGGCAATAATCCTAGAAGGATCTATAATATATTGAGGAATTTCCTTAGAGTCAGTAGTCTCAACTGATCGAGACAGGGCATCCGCCTTCACATTCTTAACAGCAGGACAGAAGTGAAGCAAGAATTGAAATCAGGCGAAGAACAGAGACCATTCTGACTTGGTGAGGATTTAGTCGTTGTGCGGACTGTAGGTACATGAGGTTCTTGTGATCTGTAGAGATGGTAATAGGGTGAACCGCGCCCTCCAGCAAGTGTCTTCACTCCTCTAATGCCAACTTCACGGCCTATTGCCGGAAAGAATAGTTTTGAAAAGAAGTCACAGTCCACCATCTTGCCTTTAGAGTTTTTGGATATAGTAGTGCTCCAGCACCAACGGGAGATGCGTCCACCTCCAGAAAGAACTGCCGAGATGCATCAGGGTGATGGAGAAGAGAGGTGGAGGTGAAAGCGTATAAATGCTGACTCTGCCTCCGGAGGCCAAACCTTGGCGTTCACCCCCTTCTTGGTGAGGGGTAAGATTGGGGCAGTAAGAGAGGAGAAGTTCAGGATAAATTGCCGATAGAAGTTTGTGAATCCCAGAAATCGTTGTATGGACCAAAGCCCCTGTGGACGTGGCCACTCTAAGACGGATTTCACCTTCTCTGGATCCATCTTGAGTCCACGGTTGGATACGATGCTGCCCAGGAAGGGCAGAGAGTTCGTCTCGAACACACACTTCTCGAGTTTAGCATACAGGAGATTCCCCCTTAACTGCGGCAGAACTTGGCGAACATGCCTCCGATGCGTCGTCAAATCAGGTGAGTAGATCAGGATGTCGTCCAGAAAGGCCACCACACAGACATACAGCAGATCCCAGGAAGATGACATTTATGAACTCCTGGAACACAGCTGAAGCGTTACACTGTCCAAAGGGCATCACAAGATATTCGTAGTGACTGTCTCAGGTGTTGTATGCCGTTTTCCACTCGTCACCTTTGCGGATACGGATCAAGTTATAGGCCCCACGTAGATCCTGCTTCGTAAACACCTTGGCTCCACAAATTCTATCAAAATTTTACGAGATGAGTGGCGAGGGGTACTTATTCTTGACCGTAATTTGGTTCAAACCTCGGCAATTGATACATGGATGAAGAGATCCATCCTTCTTTTTCACAAAGAAGAATCCGGCTCCGGTCAGGGAGGAAGACTTCCGGATGAACCCTCTCTCAAGGTTCTCCTTAACATCCAGTCGAGAACCGGAGCGTGTAGACGAAGCCATGGTAGGCCCAGCAGAATAGGGTTGATAGCTTTAGGCAATACATGTAAGGCGATCTGTTCTGAGTGAAGAACTCAGACTTGTAGTGTCAGTTGTTCAGTGATGTAGAAGATATTCCACAGCACTCACTTGTTTAGATTCTTTCCACTTCAATTTTGAAAAAGCAGATGCAAATTCCATGTCCAGAAATCCCATCCAGACAGATGACTTGTATACAAAACTTGAGGACAGCATCAACATGGCAAAAATATAAATGTGTTTATTAACACATCTCAAGTATATCGATAAAGCTACGTTTCGACACCGCAGGAGCCTTTCTCAAGCATAAAATACATATGAAAATGTGGGCTATAAATATGCCACCCATAGGTGAATACATCCAAATGAAAAGATAGTGTTACTAACTCGTTCCAAATGGAACTTGATCTTTTTGCTTTCTTTCGCAGATTGAGAATGAAATCGTTTTTCTCCAGTGACATTGGCTCTCCTGATGAGACTCAGGAAGGTATTACACAACAGAGTGGTAATGTACATAATATTGTTCCTTTTACTAGTAGCACTGATAGTTCTCCCTTTACATTGAGGGAAACTGGCCTATATGTTAAAAGCAAGTTTCAACCGCCACAAGACAACCATTGTATTGGGACATATACTAAATTTACTCAACAGGAGTTTAAAAAATTGAGGGACATAGAAATGTCATAGTCAGTGAGACCCAATGTCACTGGAGAAGATCGCCAAATACTTTCTAAATTGTCTTCTAACAAGTCCATCACCATCAAAAGGGCGGATAAAGGGGGAGCCCTGGTAGTGATGGACACAGAGAATTATGTCAAAGAGGTACATCGACAGTTAATCGACAGGAATATGAAAAATTGTCATTAGACCCTACTTCTGAATTAAATTGTGAACTTAGGCTGTTGATAGAGGAAGCTAGGTTAGATGGTGTTGTGGATGAAACTTTAGCTGATTATCTAGTTTTGCCATCCCCCATTATATCTATTTTGTACACCTTACCCAAAGTTCATAAAAGCCTGATAGATCCACCAGGCTGTCAGATTGTATCGGGCCGGGGATCCCTTTTCAACCATGTAGCAATCTTTTTAGATCGAATATTGAGGTCGTTTGCCATAAACACTAGATCTTTTGTTCAAGATACTTCTGATTTCCTCAATAAACTTAAGACCATAGAAGGCAGCGTTAAGATTAATTTTGGCCTCCCTAGATATACACTCCCTCTATACATTGATAGAGCATGACAAGTGTCTATCAGCAGTTACTCAGGCTCTGGCCAGCTCGGACATGTCCCTGTGGCGTACACACCTGTTCCTGGAGCTGTTGGAGTTTATCCAATTATTTTGTTTTTGGAGACGATTTCTATTTACAGCTCTGTGGCACAGGCATGGGGTCCAATGTGGCCCCCACATATGCCAACATTTATATGGCTGCGTTTGAGGACAGGTTTGTGTACGCCTCTAAATACTGGAGACATGTCCGATGCTAGTTAAGATACATCGATGATGTGTTCCTAATATGGCAAGGCACATTAAGAGTTCAATTTGTTCCATCAGGAATTAAAAAGCAAGTACATTGAGCTACAATTGACATTATGTTGGTCTGAAAATAACATCCAATTTTTGGATACAACAATTTACAGGGAAGGAGACAAATTGAGATCAGATCTCTATGTGAAGGCAACGGACAAAAATAGCATGTTGCACTATCAAAGCAGCCAACCAAGGAGGATGGTGGAGTCCCTACCATGGAGTCAATTACTCCGAGTTAGGCGGATAGTGGACGATGAGGAAATTCTAGATGTGAGATTAGACACAATGTGCAAGAAGTTCTTAGGAGGATATCCCACTAGATTAGTTTCCGAACACAGATATACATTTAGAAAAATGAATCGTGATACACTTCTTGGTAGAAGGATTAAAGAGAAAGATATAAATACAGACAGAATACCATTTCTTTCTACATATGGTCCCATGAGTGGACAATTTGCACAAGCCATCAGAAAAAAATTGGACTTTGATCAAAAGAGGTTGTCCTAACATACCGTCTTTTGATCAAGCCGCCAATAATGTCTTACTGACGTAGTGAAAATCGGAGTGATTCTTTAGTGCGTTCGGATATAGGGGGATCTAAAGGTCTTGTACAGACATATTTGAACACTCCCAAAAAGGCAATTTTCCTTGCTTGGGGTGCTCCTTCTTAAAGGTTCCAATTTCTCACATCCATTCACAGGTAGAAAATTCAATATACCCTGCAGATTCACATGTGCGACAAGTTTTGCGGTTTACAGGATTACCTGTCCATGTGGTATTGTATATGTGGGTGAAACTATCAATGAGGTAAGGGATCGTATAAATAAATGAAAGAGTACTATACAGAGAAAACAGATAGACCTGCCAGTGGCGAAACACTTTATAGAATCTAAACACTCAATTAATCAATTGAGATTCAGAGTGATAGATCACGTACCGGTTTTGCGTAGAGGAGGGGACAGACAAAGACTTTTGAAAGAAAAATAATTAAAATGGATATTTCAGTTAGACAGTTTGCAACCTAAGGGCCTTAACTTGGAATATGCCTTAGGCACCTATACTTAGATCCAATTCTTGCTGTTTAAACTCTTTAGTTTTTTATTTGGTACATACACTCACTAATTATGTTTTTATTATTTTTTTTTCTGTAGATAGTCCACGCATGTTTGAGGATTTTGGGATGCTGCTCCGCTTTGACCAAACTGCTCAGGAAGCATACGTTGATCTATCTCAACAATGACAATTATTCTGCATAATGGTCCCATTTAGGGACTTAATATATTGCAAACAATTTTAAAAAAAGATGATGGCCATTATAATCATTAGATATCGTCATTAGAATTCTTTTGTTAGACTAGTCAGTTTTCATAAAAAGAATAAATTTCTATATAAATCACAATACAATAAAAAGGTAGATGTCCTATATGACAAGTATGATAAAGAAGAGATCCATTTAACTCCTTAACGCCGAAGGACGGGTATATCCGTCCTCAGCAGCTGCTAGTTCGCGCAGGAGGACGGATATATCCGTCCTGTGATGGCGCGGGTACTGAGACTGTACCCACGCGATCAGCAGCAGGAGCACGGCTGTTATACTCAGCCTGGCTCCTGCTGCAACTGCCGGAATCGAAGCGCGCTCCGATTCCGGCAGTTTAACCCATTAAATGCCGCTGTCAATAGTGACAGCGGCATCTAATGTGTTTGACAGAGGGAGGGAGCTCCCTCTGTCACCCGATCGGCGCCCCCGCAAACAAATCGCGGGTCGCCGTCGGGTTTCCATGCAGTTTTCAGCAACTGCCGGTTAGGCGATGCCGGAGGCATGACCTAACAGATTGCCTGTCAGTTTTACACTGACAGGCAATAATGCTTTGGTATACTAAGTATACCAAAGCATTATATATGCGATCGGCACATCGCATAGTGAAGTCCCCTGATGGGACTTTAAAAAAAAATGTCAATCTGTTAAATAAAGTTTGTGGGAAAAAAAAAAATAATTACAGTCAAAATCAAATAAAACTACTTTTTTTGCCCAAAAAGTGGTTTTATTCAGTAAAAGTGTCAAAACAAATCACACATACACATATATGGTATCCCCGCGATCGTAACAACTTGACCAACAAAATGAACACATTAATTAAACCGCCGCATGAACGGCGTCCAAAAAAAACAACGCCAAAATTCTCTCTTTTCTCCCATTCCCCCCATAAAAATAAAATAAAAGTTAATCTATAAGTCCTATGTACCCCAAAATAGTACTAATGAAAACTACACATTGGCCCGCAAAAATCAAGCCCACATACGGCCACATCGACGGAAAAATAAAAAAATGACGGCTCTTGGAACGCGGCGATGCAAAAACAAGCAATTTTTTTCTAAAAGGCTTTTTATTGTGAAAACATAGGAAAAACATATAAAACCTTTACATATTTGGTATCCCCGTAATCGTGCCGACCCATAGAATAAAGTGAACATGTTATTTACGCTGCATAGTAAACGGCGTAAACTTATAACGTGAAAATCAATGCTGGTATTGCTGCTTATTTTCAATTCTCTCCTAAAATAAAGTTAATAAAAGTTAATCGATATATTATAAGCATCTAAAAATGGTACAATTACAAAATACAACTCGTCCCGCAAAAAACAAGCCCTTATACGGCTATGTTGAAGGAATAAAAAAAAAGTTACGACTCTTGGAATGCGACCATGAAAAAACAAAAAATAATCCTTGGTCATTAACGTGCAAAATGGCCCGGTCATTAAGGGGTTAAAGACATATACTGGTAAATATTTTGTCCTAAGATGTTTTTTGCACATTACACTCGATGGTGATCTATGATCGCCATCTAGTGGTTGAAAGTGTGCTACTATAGATTGTTAGCAACATAGTAGTTATAACTATTTACTCTCTCATTAATATATATATTATGATCTTTTTTAAGCAATCTATTTGCAACACGTTAGTTTCCATACTAGTAGGGTTTGATTTATATACTCTATTCCTTTTTTAAAGGACTTACTGACTTTATAGTCTAACTCTAAATTCCATATATGCTTATCGGTTATTAGAAGACCATTGTTAGACGATGGTTCTTTTGAATATTATTGCTGTGGGAGATGATTATAATGTATAGCTCCATACATTGAGCTCAGTGATTGGCGGACCGGCTGCTAGGCGACCGAATGTCAATATCAAAAGACGTCTTGTTGCACAGGCGCAGTCATACAGTAAGGGCTCTAGCCAGCAGTAAAGATGGCCGCCACGCGTGCACAGTAGAGTTAAGTGAAGTCCATTAACTTCCATCGGCTAGCGCATGCGCAGTAGCTAATTGTGAACGCCGAGACAAATGAGCGTCTTGGAGTGCAGCAGCGACATCCTACAACCTGGACTATGTAAGTACACTGTGTTTTGCACTTGATTTATGTTGAATGTGTAATATGTATTACTCTTATTATTCACACATGTGCTCTGAAGGAGTGTCTGTAAAACTATCTTTTGATTGGATGTACTCACCTATGGGTGGCATATTTATAGCCCACATTTTCATATGTATTATACGCTTGAGAAAGGCCCCTGCAGAGTTGAAACTTAGCTTTATTGATATACTTGGGATGTGTTAATAAACACATTTATATTTTTTGCCATATTGATGCTGTCCTCAAGTTTTGTATACTAGTGGTACAGTGATGGAGACAAGTGGATCAGGCAATGATAGACCATTCACAGAGGCAACAGCTAGAGGTCTCTCCAGAAGTACTGTGGGTAGATGTAGACGATCCACTAGATCCTGCTGAATCAAATTTGCAGCTGCTCCAGAGTCCAGATAAGTTGAGGAGTGGGATACAGACACAAACCTGGAGAGTGATTACGGACAGTTTGATTCGGTCTACCTGAATAGGTTCCTCAGGTAGGTCAACAGGAGGAGGCCATAGTGGTCTCTGTTACGAGGGTGCCAGTCTGTGGAAAAAGTCTCTCCCTCTGGACCACCTGAGCATGTTCCTGGATTCTCATGTCGAGCCGGGTAGCCAACAGGATGAGAGCATCCAGGGTAGAAGGAAGATTGCAGGCTGCTAGCTCGTCCTTGATGTGTGAGGACAGTTCCTGCGAAAAGGTCGCCACCAATGCCTCATTGTTCCATGCCAACACTGTTGCCAGGGTACGGAAGGAGATCGCATACTCTCCTACTGTGGAAACTCCTTGCTTGAGGGTTAACAGAGTGGTTGCTGCAGAGGATGTTCAGCCGGGCTCCTCAAACAATGAACGAAAAGTCTGTAGGAATAAAGCTAGGTCTGAGAATTCAGGTCCCTATCGTTCCAAGATGGAATTCGCCCAAGCTAGGGCCTTGCCAGCGAGAAGGGAAATGGTGAACCCTACCTTGGCCTCGTCAGAGAGGAAGACATGAGCTTGTAGCCTAAAATGATGGATACATTGGTTGAGAAAACCTCTGCAGGCGCTAGGGCACCGTCATAGCGGGGAGGAAGAGGGAACGAAATTGTGGATCCGGAACAGACAGGAGGAGTGACGGCCAGTGGAACGGCACCAGCATCCGGAAGAGGAGCAGGAGGTTGATCCAGTCGAGCAATGATGGAGTTTACAGCCACGAGGAGTTGATCCTGGCGTGCACGTAGGTCACGCATATCTGTTTGAATCACCTGAAATGCCGTCTAGTATTGGCCAGCGGGTTCCATGGCCTAAGTGTACTGTCACGATCTAGGGGTATGTGGACCCACTAGGCTGCTCCGCAATAGCGGAGAGGCATCTGGCCAAGTCATAGTCAATGCAAAAGTCTATACAAAGAGTTCGTAGCACAAGGGAACCTGAGATAGTCCAGATAATGGCAGAGGCTTCAGCACGGATGGGGCTAGATGTTGCAGGTTGCGCCAGACGTGGCAAATGATACCAGGAGTGGCAGATAACACCAGACATGGCGTATAGCTGTAGGCGCAGCAGGTTGCGCCAGACGTGGCGGCTGACAGCAGGCAGCACAACACGACTCCAACACTAGACAGGCTCAGGAACAAAACACAGCACAAGATACAGGCAGCAGGGCACGGGAACACTGGGAGCAGAATAACACTAAGGGACCACTTGCGATATGGGAAGACTACAACAACGCTCAGGCAAGAAGTGAAAGGGCAGGGTCCTTTTTATAGTTCAGGGTGATCTGGAGATAATTAATTACATATGCGCGATTGCCCTTTAAGGCCGGGAACCAGCACGCGCCCCCAAGTGGACACAGGGAGGGAGACGTCAGCAGGAGGGGAGAGATATGCGGTCGTCAGGTAAGTGGAGGCTGCGGTTCGTGACCTTTCTGTGAAATCCTCTTTGGAGACAGTATAATTATCCTTCTCTCTATATCTCCTAAATCTAAGACTAGAAGTATATAGTCAGAGAGGCTGAGCTGTGATCTTCTTCATTATAGCTGTGTAACAGGAACAGTCTGTCATTACTAGCAAGTAATAGAAGTTTGTGTCCCTCCCTTAAAGAGCCTGTGTGCTACAGATCAGGAGTTTCAGATCTGTTTTAGAAGGTGACCCACTTGAGAGAACAGAAAGGCATGTAAATTCTCAGGGGGTCACCATGAGATCAGATGACCTAACTGAATAAAAGAATCCCATGAATTTTGAGATAAAGGAATAACTAAATAAGGGAATACTGGCTGAATTATATACATTGGCGGAATAGGACAATAATAAAAGAAAAAAAAAATAACCAGAGTGCTTCTGTAATGATCCCTTGTACCCTATAATATACAGTTTACATCTGGCAGCTTGAAGTCCCCCCAACCAAGCACTTATTAACTTTTTAGAACGTAAGTCAGGGCTTATTTTGTACCTCATATTGGACTATATTAAAGGCAATGTATACCTTTTGAGGGCTTTTTTTATTTTTATCAATAGGTCAGTACGTTTAGTGTAACTTCCTAATTCATTTTTTAGTAAAAATTAGTTTTACTTTTTAAATACAGCTGTTCTGTATTCCCTATGCAGAACAGCTGTATCTAGCGCTAAATCCTGTTCCTGTCAGATCTGCGGATAACTTAGATGTGATCGATTACAGGTGGACTGACTGACAGATTCAGTGTAAAGCAAACTATACAGCTGCTCTGTATAGAGAATATAGATCAGCTGTATCTCCAAAAGTAAAACTCATTTTTAATAAAACTGAATTAAGAAGTTTCACTAAACACACTGACTGATCTGTTTTTTTTTTTTAAAAAACCTCAAAAGGAGTACATCATTTAAGCCACACCCACCACATGTGCTGTTCCCCAAACCGTCTTCATAACCAAAGTGTCCCTGGAAAAAAAATTCAAATGTTGGCAACTGTGGTATAGAATTGTATGGGTACTGTTAATCTTGTTGATTTTTTATTGTACCACGTATAGTGCTAGTATACTCATTAATAGTTATATGTATTGAAGTATACTGATACAATATTATGAATATGTATTTATTTTGTGTATACTGTGTTTAATAACAGAGTGTGATTTTGTGTTGGTAATAAACCTTTATTACTGTACACTTGTGATGTGAATCACCGCGCATACACACACTTAGTTAATAAGGCAAATAGAGAACACAATACAAGGGAAAAGGTAGGGGAGCTAGGCATAACCCTAGTGTGACCCTAATAAAAAGAGGTAGTAACAGTGGAGGAGACTAGCCCAATAAACCCCACTAAATACCAGGTGATAATTATCGATTATGGGAAAACCCTTTTCATTTATCTTTGAGGTTTCCGTCTTCATTGGGAACCTCGGAATACATGCTGTTGGGAGAGACAGGCTGAGACGTGGGCTCGGCCCAGAAACAGGGGAACTTTCAGGATTCAAAACTAGAAACTCCTCTGTCCCATGCAGTAGCTCTTCTCATTGAGCTATCAGGGACTTTGGAGAGCTCCATTGCTGAATCTATTGTCCAGGTTCTCTTGATTTTTTTCCTCTTGAGATTCCTTCCTTAATTAACTATTTAGTCTCACCCTTTTGGCTTTCAGTTAAAGCCTGGCCCTTGCACTTCTTTCTTTCAAGACTATTGAGCTTCCTGCCTTTAGTCTAGTTCATTGCTGCCTTACTATGCAAACTACTGATGCATATTTGTGTACCGAACTTGTATTGTTTCCTGGCCAGATCTCTGCCTTGTGCTACAAACTGATGCCGCTTATCTGTGTACTGAACCAGGACTGTTACCTTACTACTTGCTGTTATCACTCTCCTTGCTGATTGTTTCATCCACTGGGCGCCGAATCTGCTCCCATACTTTGACAGAATAGTCAAGTGCCAATATAGAGTCTGCTGGAATCCTTTGACAATATGAGGTGACAAATTTTTGACCTACAAGCATTTGGCGCCACCTATCAAGAACAATTTTCTCAGCTGCAAAATCTAGTGAAAGATCAACAAAGAGAGATTATTGAATTGCAAAGTCAACTTCTGCATGTGCATGGCTCAGCCACAGATTCAAGTTCATGCATGCCACTATTAACAAAGTTCAGGAGGTGAGCCTCGCCATTACAGAGGTTTCCTTACCAATGCTGCATATATTTTCAAATTCAACCTGCACCATTTACCGGGTGGATGGTAAATGTTTTTTTTTTCTTATTTCCTTGTCTGGAGAGAGAAAATTGATGGCCTATCCTCAGGATAGGCCATCAATATCTGATCGAGGGGGTCAGAGTCTTTAAGTGAATTGGAGCAGGAAGTTATACTGCAAACTGTGTTGGAATTTGACAAATATTGAGCAGCATAAGCGATGAAGGGGAAGCAGTGCTCGAACTAGCGCTGTGGTCCCCCCATAACAGCTGATTGGTGGGTGATGCCAAATGTCGGACCGCCATCAGATATTGAAGGTCTATCCTGAGAGGCCATCTATTTTTCCTCTCCAGAAAACCCCCTTTAACTCTACATACGGCGAAGGTCGAGCGTGGAGTGGGCTGAGCTTGCTCCATAGAATGAATGCATCGGCAGTGTCTTACACCCGACACTTCAGTGTAACACGTAGGGTCCCGCTTGTTTAACCCCGTAGATGCCGCAGTCAATAAGGACCATGGCATCTAAGCCGTTAGAATGAGGGGTGGCGGCCCCATCTGACGTGCCACCGGCCCACACCGCAATGCGATTGCAGGGTGCCGATGGTAGTCATGGCGGCCTGGGGGCCTAATGAAGGCCCCCAGGTCTGCCATCTTTGAATACCTATGAAGCCCTGTCGGAATCACGGTATACAGCAATACATTAGTATTGCACTATATCATGTAAGCAAAGTTAAAAACAGTTAAATAAAGTTTCTTTGATATATACATGTATAAAAATATTAAAAGTTAAAAAAAACAAAAAAAGTTTTACATTTTCCCCCAAAAGCAATGGACATTTTTTTTAAATAAAACCGCTATCGCCGTATCTGTAAAAGTCCGAACTGTCACAATATAATATTATTTAACCCGCACGGTAAATGCCACAAAAAAATAATGTAAACGCCAAAATTGCTGTTTTTTGGTCACCTCATCCCCCACAAAAAATGTAACAAAAAGTGATCAAAAAGTTTCATGTACATCAAAATAGTACCAATAGAAACTACAGCTCGCCCCGAATATTTTTTTTTTTATGGCTCTCAGAATATGGCGACACAAAACAATTAGTTTTTTCCTTGTCATAGTGTTAAAACACAAAAAAAACTATATAACTTTGGTATCGCCGAAGAGAAAAGTTAACATGTAGTTTTTACCACACTGTGAATGCCGGAAAAATGAAACCCCCCAAAAAATGAAGGAATAGCAGTTTTGTTTTCTCATTCCCATTCTAGTTTCCTAGTACATTATATGGTACAATAAATGGTGCCATGAATAGCCACAACTTGACATGCAGAACCGAAGCCCTTATATGGCTTTATCGATGGATAAAATAACAAAGATATGGCTCTTGGAAGGTGGGGAGTAAAAAACTCAAATAAAAATCTGAAAAATGGCTGTGGTGGGAAAGGGTTAAGGTATTCATCTAGGGGTATAGTGAGAAGTAGTAGTTTTCTTTTTGGTTTCACTGATATTTCAATTTATAATGTGGGGGCATATGTGAGCTGTGCAGAGTACATAACGGTATTATAAAGTGGTGTAATAACAGGATAAATAAAAAAATTAAGTTAATAATCTGTGGGTGTGTTGTACGCTTTGAAGCGATCCTTTGTTCACAGGCAAGATGACTCATGGATACATGGTGTCCTCTCAGCACTTTTTTTAGTCTTTCCCTATATTGAAGTTTGAGGTATTTCACTGGGAAAATGTTGCCTTGGTAAAATACGGGCACCCTCTCTCCATCTGGTTTCCAAATGTTAGAGACTTGATAACCACCTCTTGAAAATGAAGGAATGTTATAGTCTCCGGCCTGCAAATCGCAATGGCAAGTAAGCGTTATATAATTCCATCGGTACGATATTCACAGCCACCTTTTTGTACCACAACTTTTTGCATGGAACTGTATGGCTTCAGCACTTAATCTGAAAGATCAACTCCTCCCATGTACATATTCTATTCCAGGATACAATTTGGCTTGGGGAGTCACAGTAGTGGAACCTCGTACAGGGACGGGGGTGCTGCCGTAACAGTGTATTGTGGAGAATATGTTCTCTTTGTTAGTGCCCTGCCCTTCTGAGTGTTGCCCAAGTAGCGATCTACAGAAGCCTGCCTGGTTTGTACACAGTGCCTCATGCTGCTTCTGAAAGTGAGGCACCTAAAGAGTTGGATGCTGGTATAGAAGTAATCCGCGTAGAGGTGGTAACACTATTTTTTCCACTACCTCACAGGAAGGGGACGGAGAGCATTCTGGTAGTTTAATCCTAGAGTCCTCTTTGTAAAGCCTAAACCTGTGGTTGTACCTTGAGGTACTCTCTCACAGCTTATACATTTTATTATAATGTTATTGACCGCGGCATTTAAGTAGTTAAATGGCCGAAATCAAAGTAATCTTCGATTCCGCCCATTGCACTGGGCTGTCAGCTGTAACATACAGCTGACACACGCTCGGTATAGAGCGCGCTTAACCCGTGAGTGCTCCCTATATTTCCCCTTGGTGGCGGTCACGTACATGACGTCACCAAGGGGTTAAATTATAACAAAATATATCATATATAATAAATTATATTGGCGCTTGTGCAGAATATCAAGATACATTTCCATTATTTATGAAGCATCAGTATTGCGCATGCCCAGAATGTCAAGATGCCATTCCACTCTCTGTAACAAGGTATATGGACGTGATTATATATAATCTTCAGAGCCAAGTACCAACGGAATTCCTTCAAAAGGAGTACAATATTCGTTGCAGAAAAGGGAGATAGGCATAACACCATATTTGTCTAAAATTAGAGATTTTCCTTTATGTCCCATAACCTATTCGGGGGACATAATTAAGAAACGGACTAAATACGCAGTATGTTAGGATAACCATAGTATTTATTTACAAAGATCTGCACTAGAAGGAACCAAAAGAACAGCCATAAAGACAACATGTCATATAAACATCTACACCCAATGCAGTATATTAAGGGTTACTAAACATTCAACAAACTTCTGACATGTCATCGTGACATATCAGAAGTTTTAATCGGTGGGGGTCTGAGCACTGAGACCCCAACCGATCGCTAGAAGGAAGCGGGAGAAGCACTCGGGTAAGCGCTGAGCCGCTTGGATTCTGATCTACTTTTCTCGGAAAGCCGATGTAACGGAGTACGGATTCAATAAAAAGTCTATGAGTCCGTACACCACTAAATCGGGTTTCCGAAAAAAGCTCATGAGAAACCAAGCGGATCAGCACTCACCCGATTGCTTCTGCTGCTTCATTCTAGCGATCAATGGGGGTCTCAGTGCCCAGACCCCCACCGATCAAAACTTCTAATGTGTAAATCATGAGGCACAGCCTATATAGCCTAGTAGCAGCCAATTTGTAACGCCATGATAGCACATAGAGCGGGCTGCCCTGCTTGCTATGCCAGACCGTGTGTGTATATATATATATATATATATATACACACAGACACATACATATATGACATACTGTATAAATACCGGATATAAAGTGCACTGTGCTAAAAAAATATATACACCTGTAAGGGTATGTTCACACGAGGGCGTCCGTTACGGCTGAAATTACGGGGATGTTTCAGCCTGAAAACATCCCCGTAATTTCAGCCGTACCGGCATGTGCAGGCGCTTGAACGCCGCGTCATTTACGGCCGTAATTAGCGCTGCTATTCATTGGAGTCAATGAATAACGGCTCCAATTACGGCCAAAGAAGTGACAGGTCACTTCTTTGACGCGGGCGTCTAGTTACGCGCCGTCATTTGACAGCGGCGCGTAAATATACGCCTCGTGTGAACAGACAAACGTCTGCCCATTGCTTTCAATGGGCAGATGTTTGTCAGCGCTATTGAGGCGCTATTTTCAGACGTAATTCGGGGCCAAAACGCCCGAATTACGTCCGTAAATAGGCCGTTTGAACATACCCTAACCGTTAACACACACATAAAAATGTGTCATTTATTCATTACTAAACCCCTTAATGACCATGCAGCTATGAAAATCTTTGAAGTCTAATTTATTAAATTTTTTTCTATTAAAACTATGTATAATGTGATTTTATACAACTTTTAAGTAGGTTTTTATAAAACATTTTTTTTTACTTTTTGAGATACAGATTCTATGTATCCTGTATACATAGAAGCTGTATCTTGCCGTCAAAGCCAAATCCGTCATATCAGCGGGACTGACGGCTTTGATAAACGCTGGTCATGCAGGATCCAGCTGTTATTGATCACATTTATGCCTTATTCACACGAACGTGTGTGCATATTGCGCGCGTAGCAGTTCCGTGTGGCATCAGTATTTGGTGCGTGCCTGCGTGATTTTCGCGCATATGGTATCGTTATGACACTCAGTTTTATGTTTACAAACATAAAAGCAGGCGGTGCTTTTTTGTTTTCATTCATTGATTTTACAACTGTAGCGCGAATCACGCGCGGCACATGGAAGTGCTTCCGTGTGCCGTGAGCGATTTTCACGCACCCATTGACTTTAATGGGTGCGTGATGCGCGAAAAACGGGCAAGTATAGGACATGTCGTGAGTTTTACGCAGCGGACATACGCTGCGTGAAAATCACGGACTGTCTGAACGGCCCCATTCACTAACATAGGTCCGAGACGGGCGTGATTTTCACGCGTTTATCACGGACGTAATACACGTTCGTGTGAATAAGGCCTTAGGGACGATTCACACGAACGTATGAAACCTCGGACGTGAAAAACTGCTGTTTTTCACGTCCGAGGTGCCTCTGTGCTGCACCCCTGCAGGATGTGTTATCACGCATCCCCCATAAACTAGAGTCTATGGTGGGATGAGTGAAGCGCAAAAAAACTAGGACATGTCCTATTTTTTTAACAGACCCTTCACACGGTCCATTGAAGCAACGGCCGTGTGAACGGCCCCATTGAATTACATAGCTCCATGTGACGGCCGTTGTTTTAACCCCTTCCCGTCGTAAACAACTTTCAGGTTTTAATTTTCGTTTTTTCCTCCCCACATTCCAAAAGCCATAACTTTTTTATTTTTCCGTCGATATAGTCCTATGAGGGCTTGATTTTTGTGGGACGAGTGGTAGTTTTTCGTAGCACCATTTAATGTGCCATATATTGTGCTATATAGCAGGGAAAAAATTATTTGTGGGTAGAAAATGAAAAAAACAGCAATTCCTCCATTGTTTTTTGCGCTTAGTTTTTGCGGAATTCACCGTGCCTATTAAAACAACATGTTAACTTTAGTCTGTGGGTCAATACGATTACGACGATACTAAATATATATAGTTTTTTCTATATTTTACAAGTAAAAAACGAAGTGTAAAAAATGAAATTTATTTTGTTGCCAAATTCTGAGAGCCATACCTTTTTTATTTTTCCGTCGATTAAGTGGTATGAGGGCTTATTTTTTGCCGGATAAACTGTCGTTTTTAATTATACCATTTTGGGGTTCATGCGACGTTTTGATCACTTTTTATTCAATTTTTTGTGGGAGATTAGGTGACCAAAAAATAACGATTCTGGTGTTTACAAAAATTTTTTTTACGGTGTAATAGTTCAGACTTTTACGGTTGCGGCGATATCAATTATGTTTATTTATTTATTTCTTTTTTTACTATGCTCTAGGGAGAAAATGGGAAAAGGGTTTTGTTTTTTTTAACTTTTAATTTAAATTTTTACATAAGAAACAACAACAACAACGACTTTATTTTACTAATTTTAACTTTTTTTATTAGTCCTCCTAGGGGAATTCAACCAGCGATCGTTGGATCGCTTGCACGATATACTGCAATACCAATGTATTGCAGTATATCATCTTTCTGACAGGCTTCTATTAAGTCCTGCCAGAGGCAGGGCTTAGTAGGAGCACAAAGATGGCGGAACTGGGGGCCGTCATTAGGCCCTCAGGCAGCCATAGCAACCATCGCCATCCCGTGATTGCATTGCGGGGTGTGCGATGAGCTGCTAAAGGGAGTCGCCCCCCTTTTTCTAACGATTTAAATGCCGCGGTAGCTACTGACAGCGAAAATAGTCAATTGTTATGTTTTTTCTTTGTTAGGGTATGTTCACACGCTTAACAAAAATGTCTGAAAATGCGGAGCTGTTTTCAGGGGAAAAAGCCTCTGATTTTCAGGCGTTTTTGAAGCTGAAAATGAAGCTTCTTTTCTTTTCAGGCTTCTTTGAGGCGTTTTTCATAGTGTTCAATGGAAAATCAGCTCCAAAAAACGCCTCAAGAAGTGGCATGCACTTCTTTTTAGGGAGCATCTTTTTACGCTCCGTTTTTTAAAACAGGCGTAAAAAGACGCCCCATATAAACTAAATTCTGTTTTTCCCATTGATTTCAATGGGCAGATGTTTGTAGGCATTCAGCTTCAGTTTTTTCAGGCGTTTTTCGAGGCATAAACGCCCCAAAATACGGCTGAAAACACTGCGTGTGAATTTTCCCTTAGGGTATGTTTACACGGATTATTTTTGGCCATTTTTCAGCGGAACGCCTTCAAACATCTGCCCATTGATTTTAATGGGAAGAACGGCATTCTGTTCTGACGGGACGCGCTCGTTTTGAAAAGGGTATGTTCACACGCTTAGCAAAAAACTCTGAAAATACGCAGCTGTTTTCAAAGGAAAAAGCTCCTAGTTTTCAGAGGTTTTTTAAGCAAATGCCTCCAAAAACGGCATGCACTTATTTTTCGCTGGTGTTTTTTACGGCCCATCGGAACAGAACGCCGTTTTTCCCTTTGAAATCAATGGGCAGATGTTTGGAGGCATTCTGCTTCTGATTTTTCGGCCCGAAAAACGGCTGAAAATAAGCCGTTTAAACATATCCTTGGAGTAGTAAAATATAATTTAAAAAAAACTATAAATTTGGTATCACCGTAGTCATATTGATCCGCAGAATAAAGTTAAGTTGCCGTTTTTACCGCACGGGTAAAACCGTAAAAATGAAACACAAAAAACAATGGAGGAATCTAATTTTTTTCCAATTCCATCCCACAAAGAATTTTTTTTTCAGTTTCCCATCACATTAAATGGTGCTTCAAATGGTGCCACTAGAAACTACAACTTCTCCCGCAAAAAACGAACCCCTTACAGCACTCTATTGACGGAAAAAAAAAAAAAAGTTATGGCTCTTGGAAGGAGTGGAGTGAAAAACTAAAAAGCAAAAATATGGCTTAGGGCCTGTTCACATCACCGTAACATTTCCGTTCCGGGGTTCCGTCTGAGGTTTCCGTCGGGTGAACCCCGCAACGGAAAGTGAAAGAACAGCTTCCGTTTCAGTCACCATTGATCTCAATGGTGACGGAAACATCGCTAATGCTTTCCGTTCGTCACCATTCCGGCAGGTTTCCGGTTTTCCGACGGAATCAATAGTGCAGTCATTGATCGGCACTCGTTTGGTCCTTTCACAAGGAGCAATGTATGGGGACGATCGATCGTTACTACACAGGAAGATGTGGTGCCAACAACGATAATATTTCCTGCATTTAGGACGATAGTCAGCGGATGAATGAGCGTTTGATCGTTTATCAGCTGATCGTTGCCCTGTTTATGGAACGAGCGTTCTGTGAACGCTCGTTTGCCCGATAATTGGCCTGTGGATGCAAGATACAGCTTCTATAGACGCTGTATCACAAAAAGTAAAAACATTTTTTAATAAAAACCTAATTATAAGTTGTTCACAATCACATTATACAAATCATTAAAAAAATACTTCAAAGGTTTACATAGCCTAAGGCCTCACTTCCGTGTGCCATTGAACGGCCGCTAATGTCGGTTCGGTGAATTACGGACCGCACACGGATGGCTTCCGTGTGCAGCCTGTTGTTTCACAGACCAAATCAATGCAAAGGCCAAGACTGTTCCGTCAAAAACGGGCAGGAGTAGGACCTGCACTACTTTTGACAGAACGACCGTACGGTTCCGTTAAAACAACGGAAGTGTGCATGGCCCCATTGAAATTAATGTGTCAGGGTTCTATCAGTTAAAAAACGGATAGCTTCCTGACGAAAAAAACTGAAGTGGGCATGAGGCCTTAAAGTGTAGCTAAACGTTTGACAAACTTCTGACATGTTATAGTGACTTGTCAGAAGTTTTGATTGGTGGGGATCCGAGCACTGAGACCCCCACCAATCGCTAAAACTAAGCGGCTGTAGCACTTGTGAGTGTTCGGCTGCTTCGTTTCTGTTCGTCTTTTTCCGAAAAGCCGATGTATCGGAGTAGAGGCTCATAGACATTCTATTGAGCCCGTACTCAGATACATTTATTTTCGGAAAAAGCCGAACAGACAAGAAGCGGCTGAGCGCTCACACGAGCATCTCAGTGCTCAGACTGAAATCAATGGGAGGAGATTTCAGGTGTTTTATGTTCACACGGAGCTTTTCGCAGGCTGAAAATTCTGCCTCAAAATTCAATTTTGAGCAGATTTTGAGCTGCCTGCACACCGTTTGACACAGCGTTTTTCGCCCGCGGCCATTGAGCGCCGGGGGCAAAAACGCAGCGGAAAATGCTTTTTCTACTTCCCATTGATGTCAATGGGAGGTCAGAGATGTAAACGCCCGAAGATAGTGAATGTCGCTCCCATTGAAATCAATGGGAGGCGTTTTCGCAAGTTTTTTGGCTAATTTTCCGACGTGGTTTCCGACGTGGTTACCTTAGAGTTAAATACTTCCTAGATGGTCTGTGGGCATCCACTATCTGCCTAAACTGGGATCTCATCTCATTGTTCCAAATACCGTCCGCGGCCTTTAGGGTATGTTCACACGCTGAGCCAAAAACGTCTGAAAATACGGAGCTGTTTTCAAGGGAAAACGGCACCTGATTTTCAGAAGTTTTTTGAGCAACTGACATTTTTCGCGCCGCTTTCGCGCCGTTTTTTCGGCTGTTTTTGGAGCTGTTTTCAATAGAGTCTATGAGAAAACGGCTCCAAAAACGTCCCAAGAAGTGTCCTGCACTTCTTTTGACGAGGCTGTAATTTTACGCGTCGTCTTTTGACAGCTGTCAAACGACGACGCGTAAATTACAGGTCGTCGGCAGAGTTTGTCGGCAAACCCATTCAAATGAATGGGCAGATGTTTGCCGACATATTGGAGCCGTATTTTCAGGCGTAAATCGAGGCATAATACGCATCGTTTACGCCTGAAAATAGGTTGTATGAACCCAGCCTTAAAGTACTGAGGCCTCTATATAAGTCCCCATGCATACTAGCTTGGGAGAGGGATCTGGGACAATCCTTCTCGGATATAACATGGTGTAAAGCGACCTCTTATACTGCAGAATTTTTTAAATGTACCTCACATTATGAAGCCGCCATGAAAACTCTCCTAAGGTGGTACTATACTCCGGAAAGATTATGTCGAATATACCCTAATACTACAGCCCTGTGCTGGCGAGGTTGTGGACGAGTGGGTTCCCTACTACATACAGTGGCGTAACTACCGCTATAGCAGTCGTAGCGGCTGCTACGGGGCCCGCGGCATGAGGGCACGGGCCCCCACCATGGCCGGAGGCTCCGCTAGCTGCCGCTATGGCTGCTACAGCGGGACGCCACTGAACGCTACGGCAGAGCAGGGAGGTATCTCCCCGCTCTGCCATAAACAAAAGACGTGTATCCCCTATCCACAGGATATCCACAGGATAGGGGATACATGTGTGATCGCTGGCAGCGATAGGGAGAACGGGAGACTGAAAGTCCCCTGAAGTTCTCCATCACAAACCTCGGACTTCCGGGGTCTGTGTCGGCAGCTCCGTAGAAATGAATGGAGCGCCGGTCGCGCTTGTGCGCATGCGTGACCAGCGCTCCTTTCATTTTTATTGAGCTGCGCAGATGCCGGAAGTCAGGGGTTAGTCATGGAGAACTTGGGGGACTGTGGATAGGGGATACATGTCTTTTGTCTTTTCACACTGTAGGTCGCGTTATGGCGTTCCCTACAGGGGGGGGCTGTATAGCGTTCCCTACAGGGGGGGGGCTGTAAGGCGTTCCCTACAGGGGGGGGCTGTACGGCGTTCCCTTCAGGGGGGGGCTGTACGGCGTTCCCTTCAGGGGGGGGCTGTACGGCGTTCCCTTCAGGGGGGGGCTGTACGGCGTTCCCTTCAGGGGGGGGCTGTACGGCGTTCCCTTCAGGGGGGGGCTGTACGGCGTTCCCTACAGGGGGGGGCTGTACGGCGTTCCCTACAGGGGGGGGCTGTACGGCGTTTCCTACAGGGGGGGCTGTACGGCGTTCCCTACAGGGGGGGGGCTGTACGGCGTTCCCTACAGGGGGGGCTGTACGGCGTTCCCTACAGGGGGGGCTGTACGGCGTTCCCTACAGGGGGGGGCTCTACGGCGTTCCCTACAGGGGGGGGCTCTACGGCGTTCCCTACAGGGGGGGCTCTATGGCGTTCCCTACAGGGGGGGGCTGTATGGCGTTCCCTACAGGGGGGGGCTGTATGGCGTTCCCTACAGGGGGGGCTGTATGGCGTTCCTTACAGGGGGGGCTGTATGCCGTTCCCTACAGGGGGGCTATATGGCGTTCCCTACAGGGGGGGCTGTATGGCGTTCCCTACAGGGGGGGCTGTATGGCGTTCCCTACACGGGGGGGCTGTATGGCATTCCTTACTGGCGGCGCTGTATGGCGTTCCCTACATTGGGCTGTATAGTGTTCCCTACAGGGTTGGGGACGCTGTATGGCGTTCCCTACAAACCCCCCCCTGTAGGGAACGGCATACAGACCCCCTGTAGATAACGCCATACAGTCCCCCCTGTAGATAACGCCATACAGTCCCCCCTGTAGATAACGCCATACAGTCCCCCTGTAGATAAAGCCATACAGTCCCCCCTGTAGATAACGCCATACAGTCCCCCCTGTAGATAACGCCATACAGCCCCCTGTAGATAACGCCATACAGTCCCCCCTGTAGATAACGCCATACAGCCCCCCCCCTGTAGATAACGCCATACAGCCCCCTTTGTAGATATCTACAGAGGGGGCTGTATGGCGTTATCTACAGGGGGGCTGTATGGCGCTATCTACAGAGGGGGCTGTATGGTGTTATCTACAGGGGGAGCTGTAAAAAAGGCACTATCTACAAGGGGGGGGGGGGGTTGTGTGACACCCAGGGGAGGGGGGCCCCAGTCAGAAGTTTGCTATGGGGCCCAGTCTTTCCTAGTTACGCCCCTGACTACATATATTGTGGTCCTGTCCTCTTGTTACAACCTATTGGGTCACAATCTATGAGCTCATAGCTGAAATAACAGGAATTGCACTAGTACCGTCACCTGAACTCGCATTACTGTTCCTGAATATACACACGATCCCTCTCAGGCAGAGATCCATGATAGGCCATATCATGTTGGCAGCTAAACTTGTTCTTACAAGATACTGGAAAAGTCAGACAATCCCCCATATGTCTGAAGTAATTACCCTCCTTAACAACACATATGAGGCTGGGTTCACACGAGCACATTAACGTCCGTAATGGATGGACGGACGTATTTCGGCCGGAAGTCCCAGACCGAACTCAGTGCAGGGAGCCGGGCTCCTAGCATCATAGTTATGTACGATGCTAGGAGTCCCTGCCTCTCTGCAGGACAACTGTCCCGTACTGCAATCATGTTTTCAGTACGGGACAGTAGTTCCACGGAGAGGCAGGGACCCCTAGCATCGTACATAACTATGATGCCCGGCTCCCTGCACTGTGTTCGGTCCGGTACTTCCGGCCGAAATACGTCCGTCCATTACGGACGTAATGTGCTCGTGTGAACCCAGCCTAACTGTGAGAAGACACTTTCATTCAGTGTGTTTGGGAAGAGAATGGAGGAAAAGTGGAAATCATGGTCACAGAGTGCCAAATGTGTAACGTACTAGATAGACCTTTTTATACCAGGTGCCAAATGTGTGGGCAATGTTTCGGTTGAGTTGACTGTTTATTTCTACTGCACTCGCTTTTAGATACATTACCATCCTCGAATTTAGGACGCATGATGTAACTGCATAATAAAACTCTTGCCTACACATTATAATTCAATTATTCTACTATGCAATTCCTGACTAGGATGATTCATGATGTATATCAATGTATCTTATTTTTTGTTGTGCTGGATGAGATATTCCGGCCTGTTTGGATGTTATGTGCAAAAAACAATAAAAATCTTTGTTTAAAAAAAACTTGTAAAAAAAACAGTGTGAAAAGAGCCTTTTTCCGACGTGGTTTCCGCGTCAAAAACAGCGCCAAAATACTCTGTGTGAACTCCACAATAAAAACGCATGTCACAATTAGGCCGTTAACAGTTTTTCCGCGTGCAGAAACATCTGCCTCGCAGATTTTGACCTGCCTGGGCAAAAGACGCAACGAAAAATGCTTTCTCTGCCTCCCATTGATGTCAATGGGAGGTTGGAGGTGGAAACGCCCGAAGATGGGGCATGTCACTTTCTCCTGCGAGCGTTTTTTCCCACGAATTCGGCCGTGGATTTCAACGCTCCGTGTGAACAGGGCTTGTGCACATCAGCGTTGGCTTTCCATTGAGGGTTTCCGTCTTGAGGTTTCAGTTGTAGAACTCCTCAACGGAAAGTCCAACGGAAACCTTAGCTTCCGTTTGCATCACCATTGATATCAATGGTGACGGAAACATTGGTAATGGTTTCCGTTTGTCACCATTCTGGCAGCTTTCCGTTTTTTCGATGGAATCAATAGCGCATTGATATCAATAGTGTTGCAAACGGAAGCTAAGGTTTCCGTTTGACTTTCCGTTGAGGTGTTCCACAACGGAAACCCTCAACGGAAAACCAACGCTGATGTGAACAGGCCCTTAGGCTTCGTTCACATCTCGGTCAGGGCTCCGTTCTGTCGGAACGGAGCCCTGACTGACACAAAAAGAAACCGCAGGTTTCCCTTTCCATCACCATTGATTTCAATGGTGACGGATCCGATGCCAATGGTTTCAGTTTGTCTCCGTTGTGCAAGGGTTCCGACGTTTTGACCGTGAATACCGTAGTCTACTACAGCATTTATCCGGTCGAAATGACGAAAACCTTGCACAATGGAGACTAAGGGTCTGTTCACATCAGCGTTGGCTTTCCGTTCCGGGGTTCCGTTGGGTAAACGCCGCAACGGAAAGTCAAACTGAAACCACAGCTTCCGTGACCATTGATATCAATGGTGACGGAAACATCGCTAATGGTTTTCGTTCATCACCATTCCGGCAGGTTTCCGTTTTTCTGACGGAATCAATAGCGCAGTCGACTTTGCTATTGATTCCGTCGTTAAAACGGAAACCTGCTGGAATGGTGACAAACGGAAACCATTAGCAATATTTCCGTCACCATTGATATCAAAGGTGACGGAAACTGCGGTTTCAGTTTGACTTTCCGTTGCGGCGTTCACCCGACGGAAACCTCAGACGGAACCCCGGAACGGAAAGCCAACGCTGATGTGAACAGGCCCAAAATGAAAGCATTGGCACTGGATCCATCACCAACGATGATGGAAACAGAAACCTATGGTTTCAGTTTGTGTCAGTCAGGGCTCCGTTCCGACGGAAAGCTCCGATGGAACGAAGTCCTGACGCAGATATAGAAACATAGCAGCGTGTTCCAAGTCATCTTTTCACATGACCCTCCCCCTTAGCGCACATTAAACCCCTTTCGGCGCCACAATACACAGCAGAGCGCTTCCCCCAGTACAGCAGTCTAGACCACTTCCTGCAAGCCGAGCGCCAAATAGACTGCGTAGTCACCTGACCTTCGTGTCCCACGTGACTCAAGCGTGACCACATCTCCACTGGCGGCGATTCCGTTCCTTATCTGGTATGTATGCCTGGGACACGCTATGGAACCAGCTTTCCCACGTATGTAGAACGCTCTTGTAGCAGGCGTTGTGTCCATAGTGTGAAGAGGTAATCGTATGGTGTCTATGAAAGCGGGGGTTCACTTATATTTCTATGTGGGTCTGACGTATGAATCCTGCACAACTAATGTTACAGTGCAGTCTGATTCTTGGTGCGCAACTTTCAGTCACCATGTAGCCTCAGCCTAAAGCTCCGTTCACATTGGATTTCCGGTTTCAAATAATTATTAATAAAAAGATAGCTATTAAACTTTCTAATATACTTAAAGTGCAACTAAACCTTCAACAAACTTCTGACTTGTAAGAAGTTTTGATCGGATTAGATTTGTTCTGAGCAATGAGACCGCCACTGATCGCTAAAACAAAGCTTCAGAAGCGCTCAGGTGAACGCTAAGCC
The DNA here is from genome assembly GCF_050947455.1 of Rhinoderma darwinii. Classification (NCBI taxonomy): domain Eukaryota; kingdom Metazoa; phylum Chordata; class Amphibia; order Anura; family Rhinodermatidae; genus Rhinoderma; species Rhinoderma darwinii. Next base: position 305,193,122 of record NC_134688.1, read on the forward strand.
GCTTAGTTTCTGATCGGCTTTTTTCGGAAAGCTGATGTAGCTGTGTGTGGGCCCATATACTTTCTATTGAGTCTGTACAACGCTACATCGGCTTTCCGAATAAAGCCGATCAGACTCCAAGCTGCTCAGCGCTCACCTGAGCGCTTCTGCCACTTCGTTCTAGCGATCAGTGGGGGTCTCAGTGCTCGGACCCCCACCGATCAAAAGTTCTGACATGTCAGAAGTTTGTTGAAAGTTCACACGGCCTATTCTCGGCCGTTTTCTTGGCCGTAAACGCCCGAAAAAACTGTTGAAAAATCGAAAGCAGAACAACTCCAAACATCTGCCCATTGATTTCAATGGGAAAAATGGCGTTCTGTTCCAACGGGCCGGTTTTTTACAGGGCTGTTTTGAAAACCGGCCGCGTAAAAAAATAGCCGCAAAAAAGAAGTGCAGGTCACTTCTTGGGCCGGTTTTGGAGTCGTTTTTCATAGACTATTTAAAACCGCTCCTAAAACGGCCGTAAAAAAACGCAGCGAAAAACTCGAGTGGCTTAAAAAACTTCTGAAAATCAGGAGTTGTTTTCCCTTGAAAATCGCTCCGTATTTTCAGACGTTTTTGGCTAAGCGTGTGAACATACCCTGACATTTAAATTTTTAAAGATCTTGAATTCCCCCCATGGAATCTCCGATGATGTCCCACTCGTTCAGCGCTGTTCTTGTACTTCCAGACGAATGCTTCTCCCGGCCTGCTGACTGATGGCGCGTCAATGATGCTCGTTCAGCGGGTTGGCCCTGCTGACGAGGCATCGTCTACGCTCATGCGCATTTCAGGGTATCTCTTTGATCCACACATGCTCAATACATTGAGCCTCCACTGCTACTAGTGATGTACTGGGAGCATCGGGGGAGGAGGGAGCATAGACATCAGTGTGTACTGGGTGGGTTTGACATGGCCTAGGAGAGAAACAGTGCATGCTGGGAGTGGAGCTGGAAGCTGTCATCAACGCAACGGGAAGTCAACAACATGCTGGATGACTACAAATGAAGATAATAGGACTAAAATGACTTCCAAAGTAAAAATATATATTTAGGGGGTTTATGTGGGGAAAATAAAGGCAGACGCAAATAAATTAAAGTAAGTATAAGATTTCAGAAAACACTTTTAACGGAGCAGTGACATCTTTCACACATCTATTGTAAAAACTATCCCATTTACGGAACTTATAATGGGTCTGTCCAGGTTTCCATCTACTTCAAGGCTATCAATGCAGACTATGCTATTCTTGCCATTAAAGCAACAAAAACCTGATGGAGTGAAACCCAGTGCCAGTGAGAACGGAGCCTGATCTGTTCCCAATGCTTGAAATCTTCATGTTATGTCTTTCAAAAAATCTAAGGCTGTGTTCACATCTGCGTTCAAGTTTTTTGTTATTCTCCTTCGTCTTAGGAGCAAAAACAACAAAAATCTGGATCAGTTGCCTGACGGAACCCATTGTCTTTAATGGGTTTTGTCCGTTTTCCTTCATGGTGTCCGTCGTTTTGTCTGGCAAAAATGTCGGACCCTCTAACGTAGATGTGAACAGAGCCTAAACTGCACTATGTGAAATAAAATTTTCCACGGACTTTCTTCATGTCTCTTTGCTTTTGTTTGGAGTTACTATGCTTATTTTGTTAGGGAATTGCATAAACAGTAATTTCCTAGTATACAGTTATGTTTAAAATTGTTTATACTTCTTCCTAGAGGAAATAAACCAGGACTGCCAGGGTTAGGCTTCGTTCACATCTGGCGCCAGGGCTCCGTTCCGACAGAACGGATCCCCGACTGACACAAACCGAATCCATAGGTTTCCGTTTCCATCACCATTGATTTAAATGGTGACGGATCCGGTGCCAATGGTTTCCGTTTGTCTCCGTTGTGCAAGGGTTCTGTCTACTACGGTATTCATTCCGTCAAAACGACAGAACCCTTGCACAACGGAGGCAAACGGAAACCATTGGCACCGGATCCGTCACCATTGAAATCAATGGTGATGGAAACGGAAACCTATGGATTCGGTTTGTGTCAGTCAGGGTCCCATTCCGACAGGAAAACTCAGACGGAACGTCGAAACGGGACCCTGGCGCAGATGTGAACGAAGCCTCACTGATGGTAACTTGCTGGTATGATCTTGTAATCTCTGGGAATTTGAAATGCCACTCCCTGCTGTGCTTTTAAAAAGCTCTTTTTAGTACAATGTTTACACAGAAATTTGTAGGCCATGTTCACACAGCATATGTTACAGGCAGAAAACAGCCCCTGAAATCCAGGCGTTTTTGATATTTACAACCATATTTTAGGCATATTTTCAAAGCGTTTTTTTAAGTGTCAATGGAAAAAGGGAAAAATTAGCTACAAGAAGTAACGTCACTACTCTTTTTTACAAAGTGTATTTTTACAGGGCATTTTTTAATTCAGCAGCAACAAAATATGCATCATATTAACTACACAGTGTATTTCCCATTAAAATCAATGGGATACTGTTTGCAGGCTCATTTCAAGTGTATTTCAGAGTGTAACACAATAGTTTTACGCTCCGAAGTACACCTGAAAATAACCCGTGTGAACATGGCTGTAGGCAGAAAAAGATGTGTATTCTGCGCCAAAATCACTTTTTTACGCCACATTCAAGGAACACACGCGTTTTTTTACACTTTTTTTGACGCTTTTTTATGCTGTTTTTTTAAGTACATGTACCTTTTGGGGTGTGTTTAAAAATATGCGCGCTGTGTATTTTGCACACGTTTTCACATGCAAAAACGCTAAAAATAGCAAGCAAGCGTTTTGTTTTTTTACAGCGTTTTTAAAGCCTCCAATTATAGCGCAGGAGGCAGGACCTAATAGGCTTCCTGTCTGTATAACTGACAGCTCTAAAACAATGCACTACATAGGTACTGCTCAGAGTAGTGAAGTCCCCAAGTGGGACAAAAAAGAAATAAAAAATAAGTAAATAGAATAATTAACCCCTTAATAAGCAGCCTATTTTAGACCTTAATGACCAAGCTATTTTTTATGTTTTTCCATCGTCGCATTCAAAGAGCTAGAACTTCTTTATTTTTATATTGACATAGCTGTATAAGGTCTTTTTTTTTGCGGGACAAATTGTATTTTTTAATAGCAGAATTTTGGGGTATGTATAATTTTATTGATTAACTTTTTTAGAAACTTTTTTTGGGGGGGGAATATAAAAAAAAACCAGCAATTTCGGCACTTTTTTTTTGCGTCCTAAATTACGCTGTTTACCGTGTGGTATAACTAACATAACATCTTTATTCAGCGGGTCGTTATGATTGCGACGATACCAAATTTATATATATTTTTTATGTTTTACTACCTTTACACACTAAAAACACTTTGTTTTCAAAATTATTTGTTTTTGTGTCGCCATGTTAGGATCCATAACTTTTTTTTATTTTTCTGCCGATGCAGTTGTATGAGGGCTTTTTGATTTAGTCAAAAAAACGGAAACCTGCCGGAATGGTGACAAACAGAAACCATTAGCAATGTTTCCGTCACCATTGATATCAATGGTAATGTAAACGGAAGCTAAGGTTTCCATCTGACTTTCCGTTGAGGGGTTCCCCCGACGGAAAGGTCAGACGGAACCGCTCAACGGAAACCACCTCCGGCATGGCCTAACAGGCATCGACTAGAGGCAGACATGTGGGGGCCTTTGTTAGGCCCCTGGCTTCCATAGAAGCCACCGGCATCGCTGTTGAGCGCCGCATCTAAGGGGTTAAACTAGCAGGATCGATACTGATACCGGAGGTAGCTGAGAGCAGGGAGATTTACCTGCTCCCAGCTCTGTTTATTTATTCCGATGCAACGCTGTAAAAAAGCAACACCATCGGAATAAAGCCCATTAGTGGCCGACATAAAAACACCTATGGGCGGTCACTAACGGGTTTCAAGTTAAAGTTTCAAGTAAAAAAAAAAACACCTTTACTCCAATAATAAGTCTTTTGTTCTAGGAAAAAAAGTGAAAAAATTCAAAAGAAAAGTACAGATATTTGGTATTGCCGTGTCCGTAACGGCACAAACTATAAAACTATAGTGTTATTTTTCAGTACTGTGAACGCCGTAAATTTATTTATAAATAACAATTCCAAAATTGCTGTTTTTTGGTCACCTCAGCTCCAAAAAATGGAATAGAAAGTGATCAATAAGTCCATTGTACCCCTAAAAGGTACCAATAAAAGCTTCAGCCCGCCCGACAAAAAACAAGCCCTTACACGCAAACATTTTCAAGTTATGGCTCTTAGAATATGTTGACACAATATAAACGATTTAAAGAGGCTCTGTCACCAGATTTTGCAACCCCTATCTGCTATTGCAGCAGATAGGCACTGCAATGTAGATTACAGTAACGTTTTTATTTTTTTTAAAACGAGCATTTTTGGCCAAGTTATGACCAATTTTGTAGTTATGCAAATGAGGCTTGCAAAAGTCTAAGTGGGAGTGTATTATGTGCGTACATCGGGGCGTTTTTAATACTTTTACTAGCTGGGCGTTCTGATGAGAAGTATCATCCACTTCTCTTCAGAACGCCCAGCTTCTGCCAGATCACGCTGTGACGTCACTCACAGGTCCTGCATCGTGTCAGACGAGCGAGGACACATCGGCACCAGAGGCTACAGTTGATTCTGCAGCAGCATCAGCGTTTGCAGGTAAGTAGCTACATCGACTTACCTGCTAACGCCGATGCTGCTGCAGAATCAACTGAAGCCTCTGGTGCCGATGTGTCCTCGCTCGTCTGACACGATGCAGGACCTGTGAGTGACGTCACAGCGTGATCTGGCAGAAGCTGGGCGTTCTGAAGAGAAGTGGATGATACTTCTCATCAGAACGCCCAGCTAGTAAAAGTATTAAAAACGCCCCGATGTACGCACATAATACACGCCCACTTGGACTTTTACTTTTAAACACGCCCAGTTGGACTTTTGCAAGCCTCATTTGCATAACTACAAAAATGGTCATAACTTGGCCAAAAATGCTCGTTTTTTAAAAATAAAAACGTTACTGTAATCTACATTGCAGCGCCGATCTGCTGCAATAGCAGATAGGGGTTGCAAAATCTGGTGACAGAGCCTCTTTAAAGAAGTGATTGTTAGGGTATGTGCACACACAAAATCAAAAACGGCTGAAAATACGGAGCTGTTTTCAAGGGAAAACAGCTCCAGATTTTCAACCGGTTTTTCGCAGGGCTTTTTACGGCCGTTTTTGGAGCTGTTATTCTATAGAGTCAATGAAAAACTGATCAAAAGTGACATGCACTTCTTTTTACGGGAAGAGTTATTTTTTACGGGGCGCGCCCGCCAGAACAGAACGCGTATTTCCCATTGAAATCAATGGGCAGATGTTTGTAGGCGTTCTGCTTCTGTTCTTTCAGGCTTTTCTCGAGGCGTAAATGCCCCGAAATACGCCTGAAAACACTACGTGTGCACATACCCTTACTGGGCAAATGCCGTAAAACATAAAAATTCCAGCTAAATTTGAGCTCCAAAAGCCAAATTGTGGTCCTTCCCTTTTGAGCCCTGCCGTGTATGCAAACAGCCGTTTACGACCACGTATGGGATATTTCCGTACTCGGGAGAAATTGCTTTATAAATGTTAGGGTGCTATTTCTCCTTTTTTCCTTGTGGAAATGAAAATATTTTATTGAAAAAAAACATTTTTTCATTTTCACAGCCTAATTCAAATGAATTCATCCAAAAAAAACCCGTGGGGTCAAAATACTTACTATATCCCTAGATGAATTCCTTGAGTAGTTTGCCAATTGGAGTCACTTTTGGGGGGTTACCACTATTTTGGACCCCCAGGGGCTTTGCAAATGTGACATGGAACCCGAAAACCATTACAGCAAAATTTACGCTCCAAATGGCACTCCTTCCATTCTGAACTCTGCCGTGTGTCCAAACAACAGTTTATGACCACATTTGGGGTATTTCCGTACTCGAGAGAAATTCCTATACAAATGTTGGGGTGCTTTTTCTCCTTTATTCCTAAGGAAAATGATAAAATCTGAGCTAAAACTTTATTTTAGGAGCGAAAATGTATAGATAATTTACACTACCTAATTCCAATATATTTAGCAAACAACCTGTGGGGTCAAATTGCTCATTATACCCCTAGATAAATTTCTTGGGGGGGTGTAGATTCCAAAATGGTCTCTCTTTGGGGGTGTTTCCTATGTTTTGGCATAACGAGACCTCTTCTAGCCTAACATGGTGCCTAAAATATATTCTAATAAAAAGAATGCTCAAAATCTACTAGGTGCTCCTTTGCCTCAGGGGCCTGTGCTTCAGTCCAGTAGCACACTAGCACCACATGTGGGATATTTCTAAAAACTGTAGAATCTGGGAAACAAATATTGAGTTGTGTTTCTCTGGTTAAATCTTCTGTGTTACAGAAAAAAGGGCTGAAATTTGAATTTCTGCTAAAAAAAAAATAATTTGAAAATTTTACCTCGCTTTTGATTTAAGAGTTAAGAAACTTTCTAACTGCTGTTTTGAATACTTTAAAGTATGCAGTATTTAAAATGAGGTCATTTATGGGGGGTTTCTAATATATAGGCCCCTCAAAGTCACCTCAGAGCTGAACTGGTTCCTAAAAAAGTGGTTTTGAAAATCTTCTTGAAAATTGCTGCAAAAGGTCTAAGGGTATGTTCACACAAGGTCATTACGTCCGTAATTGACGAACGTATTTCGTCCGCAAGTACCGGACCGAACACCGTGCAGGGAGCCGGGCTCCTAGCATCATAGTTATGTACGACGCTAGGAGTCCCTGCCTCGCTGCCGGACAACTGTCCCATACTGTAATCATGTTTTCAGTACGAGACAGTTGTCGTACATAACTATGATGCTAGGAGCCCAGCTCCCTGCACTGTGTTCGGTCCGGTACTTGCGGCCTAAATACGTCCGTCATTTACGGACGTAATGACCTCGTGTAAACATGCCCTAAGCCTTGTAACATCCTAGAAAAATAAAAGGACGTTTAAAAAAACGATGCCAACATAAAGTAGACATATGGAAAATTTTAAATTGGTAACTATTTTGTGTGGTATTGCTATCTGTCTTAGGCTATGTTCACACAGAGTATTTTGCCGAGTTTTTTGACGCGGAAATCGCGCCAAAAAGCTAGTCAAAAACGGCCTGAAAATGCCTCCCGTCGATTTCAATGGGAGGCGGGGGCGGTTTTCTCCAGCGAGCGGTAAAACCGGCTCGCGGGAGAAAGAAGCGACATGCCCTATCTTCGGGCGTTTCCGCCTCTGACCTCCCATTGACTTCAATGGGAGGCAGAGAAAGTGTATTTCGCTGCGTTTTATGCCTGCAGCGCCCAATGGCCGCGGGCGAAAAACGCAGCGAAAATCGGCGTGCAGGGAGAGGAAAATCTGCCTCAAACTTACAAACTGAATTTTGAGGCAGAAATTCTGCCTGCAAAATACTCCGTGTGAACATAGCCTTAGGGTATTCTCACACGCTTAACAAAAAACGTCTGAAAATACGGAGCTGATTTCAGCCTCTGATTTTAAGGGTATGTTCACACGACAGCGTCCGTAACGGCTGAAATTACGGGGATGTTTTCAGGAGGAAACATCCCCGTAATTTCAGCCGTAACGGCATGTGCAGGCGCTTGAACGCCGTGTCCATTACGGACGTAATTGGCGCTCCTTTTCATTGGAGTCAATGAATAACGGCTCCAATTACGCCCCAAGAAGTGACAGGTCACTTCTTTTACGCGGGCGTCTATTTACGCGCCGTCATTTGACAGCGGCGCGTAAATATACGCCTCGTGTGAACAGACAAACGTCAGCCCATTGCTTTCAATGGGCAGATGTTTGTCAACGCTATTGAGGCGCATTTTTCGGACGTAATTTGGGGCAAAAACGCCCGAATTACGTCTGTAATTAGTGTGTGTGAACATACCCTTAGGCGCTTTTGAAGCTGAAAATTAAATTTGGAGCTTTTCAGGCGTTTTTTGAGGCGTTTTTCATCGTGTTCAATGGAAAATCCGCTCCAAAAAACGCTGCTTCTTTTTACGGAGCGTCTTTTTATGCTCAGTTTTTTTAAACCGAGGCGTAAAAAGACGCCCCGTATGAACTAATTGCTGTTTTTCCCATTGATTTCAATGGGCAGATGTTTGTAGGCGTTCAGCTTCTGTTTTTTCAGGCGTTTTCGAGGCGTACCCTCATAAGCAGATACATTTAAATTTCGAACAACATACCCTCACAAGCAGATATATTTAAATTTAGAAAAATGCACTTTTTTCCAAATTTTCTCTAAATGTTGGTGTTTTTCACAAATAAACGTTGACTGTATCAACCTCCTGATGAAGCCGATCTTAGGTGAAACGCACGTCGAGGCATTTCTTGTGCCACATCTCCTACTACCATGTCTTTAGGTGCAGTTTACTTATAATTATATTCTGGTGATGACTCTTTTCAGCCTATATTTAAAGAGGCTCTGTCACCAGATTTTGCAACCCCTATCTGCTATTGCAGCTGATCGGCGCTGCAATGTAGATTACAGTAACGTTTTTATTTTAAAAAAACGAGCATTTTTGGCCAAGTTATGACCATTTTCGTATTTATGCAAATGAGGCTTGCAAAAGTACAACTGGGCGTGTATTATGTGCGTACATCGGGGCGTGTTTACTACTTTTACTAGCTGGGCGTTCTGAAGTATCATCAGCATTTGCAGGTAAGTAGCTACATCGACTTACCTGCAAACGCCGATGCTGCTGCAGAATCATCTGTAGCCTCTGGTGCCGACACGATGCAGGACCTGTGAGTGACGTCACAGATCTGCACTGCCAGAAGCTGGGCGTTCTGAAGAGAAGTGGATGATACTTCTCATCAGAACGCCCAGCTAGTAAAAGTAGTAAACACGCCCGGATGTACGCACATAATACACGCCCAGTTGTACTTTTACTTTTCAACACGCCCAGTTGTACTTTTTGCAAGCCTCATTTGCATAAATACGAAAATGGTCATAACTTGGCCAAAAATGCTAGTTTTTTAAAAATAAAAACGTTACTGTAATCTACATTGCAGCGCCTATCTGCTGCAATAGCAGATAGGGGTTGCAAAATCTGGTGACAGAGCCTCTTTAACCTACTATTTTCATTGCTGTTTTGGGGTCATACTCATGTACACCCATCATCTTTTTTACGTACCTATAAGGTTTTTATATTTGACTTTCTGGCCATTGCTGCTTAGTCAGTCATGTTTTGTATTTTATGGTGAAATGGAGTATGGGACATTGTTGTTTTGAGATGGATTGTTCTGTTTACCTCTGGGTATTATTACATCTATACCACTGATGCCGCTCTTCGTATATGACCTTTTCTACTATGTTCATTTATATATTTATGTGATACCATGTATTGTTATTTATCATTAATAAAGACTTCTATTTTTTGATACGTGGTAGAAGCATATTTCTTCTATCTATTCTGGGTGTTATGTTCCCTGTGCTTTTAGGTTGTTCAACCATATTTTACCAAAAACATAAAGTACACTTTGTCACAAGAAAACATTCGCAGAATCACTTGGATAAGTAAAGCCATTCCAAAGTTATTACCATATAAAGTGACACGTCAGATTTGAAAAAAAATGGGCTGTATCCACAAGACCAAATTTGGTTGTGTCTCCAAACAACAAAAAACAAAACGCAAGCTATGCACACACAAAATAAAAAATATCTAAAAATACAGAGCTGTTTTCAAGTAAAAACAGCTCCTGATCTTCAGACTTTTTTAATCAATGTCACATTTTTCGTGGCGTTTTTTTAACATCCGTTTTTGGAGCTGTTTTTCTATAGAGTCTATGAAAAACTGCTCTAAAAAACGGCTGAAGAAGTGCACTTCTTTTTCACGGCCATTCTTTTACGCGACCGCGTAAAAAACGCCCAGTCGGAACAGAACTCCATTTTCCCATTGAAATCAATGGGCAGATGTTTGGAGGCGTTCTGCTTCTGATTTTTCAGCCGTTTTTGGCTGAAAACACTCCGTGTGAACATACCCTATATGCACAGTGTCAACCCAGGCCTCATGCACACGGCCGTGCCTGTAATCATGGCCCGCGATTGCGGGCACGCCCACCTGCGGGCCGCATTTTTGGCTTGTTCTCGCATACAAAGTATGAGAGCACGTCCCATAAAATGCAAAAGATAGAACGCGTTCTATCTTTTGCAGTACAGTTCTATGGCACGGACACCTATCCGCGGCCAATAGAACTGAATGGGTCCGTAATTGCGGACCGTATTACGGTCCGCAATTATGGAGATTTTTACAGTCGTCCCTAAGGAAAGGCTGCAATTTTCCCATGACTTTAATCACTGATAAGAAGTAAGATATTCTTTTCATGTAAACTAAAGTGCATGTAGATGGCTTGTCCAGTAGTTCTTGAATTATAAATGTTATTTTTTCCAATTTTTGTCCTAGAAATCGTCATGGCAAGCTCCTCTCTCTACGACACTGACCGAGTTAGCCGTCTTTTCCTAAAGGCCCTGGGATCTGGTTCACATGGATCCTTGGAAGCTTACAAGATTCTTCAATATTTTCCTGGGCCATTTCCTTGGAGCAGAATAATAGAGAGACTTTGCATAAAAGTGCCCATCCAAGATGTATATACCTGGAAATTGATCTTGTGAGAAATATTCTTTTTCATTGTGTATATTGTTTGAGTAATGTTTCAACTTACTGAAAAAAAAAATGCAAAGGGAAATTGTCTGTATTGTGAACAAAGCTCGAATACAAATAAAAAATAGAAAAATAAATATAAAAAATAAGGATAATACAATAGAGTGCAAAAAATGATGAGTTGATAATGGTATTAACAATCTAGGTTTCCCAGTTTACCCTACAGTGTTTATAAAGTGCAGTGAGTCAAATGGTGCTCCACATAATTATGACCTTGTAATTGAATACGCCATTGATGTCAATGGGAGGTCAGAGGCGTAAACGCCCGAAGATAGGGCATGTCCCTTTCTCCCGCGAGACGGTTTTACCGCCTCCCATTGAAATAAATGGGATGCATTTTCGGGCCGTTTTTGACGAGTTTTGCGACGCGGTTTCCGCGTCAAAAAACTCTGTGTGAACCCAGCCTTATATTGCATCTGGCTCAGTATTTAAGATTACAGCCCAGTGGGTGTAACTACGGTGCACAATACTGTGTCACTCACTGCGCTGCTGACTGGTTCGATCATATGCTGGTAATTCTTTATACTTGGATTAAATTGCAAGGTCATAATTACAGTATGTGGAGCACCATTTGATGCACTGCACTTTATAAACACTGTAGGGTAAACTACGAAAACCTAGATTGTTAAAACCATTATCCGCTCATTATAGTTTGATAGCAAAATATTGCAAAGGGGTTTAGAAAGTTATGGTATAACATAATTTTTTGCATTCGGAATGTATTATTTTTAATATATATAGTTATTATGATTATAATGTGACAAAAAAAAACACGTCGGCCGTTTGAGGCCTTTTTTCGGTCTCCCGTTGATTTTTTAATGGGGTTTTTGAGGCGGAAAACACCTCAGAGCATGTCTCTTGGGGGAAAAAAAAGCCTCCACCTCCTATTGAAAACAATGAGGCAATTTCGCCTGTTTTTTACCGCGGTTTCTGCAGCAAAAAAAGTGTCAAAAAAAACTATGTGAACAGGGCCTTAGAAAGTCTATAGAGCTGGGGTTTGCTTTATTGATAATTTTTTTTATACGATACTTTTGAATACAACCATTGCGCTCAGCTGTCCTTATTGCTTGCATCACAGGTGAGCCACTACTATTCACTAAAGAACTAAAAATCCTTAAGGTGCATTCAAACGTTGCGGTGGAGGTGCTGTTAAAACTGCATAAAAAAAAAGAAGCATCTGAAAACCGCATGCCTTTTTACAGCAATTTGATAACTGCAACGGAAAACGCATCAGATCAAGGTAAAAATGCATGCGTTTTTCGATGCGGTTCTAATTGCATCTCAACTGCATTGTGTGAATGGACCCTTACAGTGCTTGCTGTTATGTTTGCACTACCAATATAATAATTTAGCTAAGACACAGTAAGGGCTCATTCACCCATCGTTCTCCTTTTATACGGCCGCAAAAAACAGACCGCATACAGATGGCTTACGTGTGCAGTCTGTAATTTTAACGGACCCATAGACTAGAATAGACAAACGTTATAAACGTTTGACCGCTGGGGCGCCCGCCAATGACATAAAACCTCCTCCACACCGTAGTGTTGGTGAGGAGGAACGGAGGACTCTAGACTCCTTTTCTGATTGTTGGGGGTTCCAGCGGTGGGGCCTCCAAAAATCAAACATCTCTCACCTATTCTGTGGAAAGGATAGGTGATAAGTGTGTTTAGTGGACAAACAAAGATGAAAAAAAAGATAGATGTCTGTACTTACTAAAGAGCTTTTCCTGAAGTTCTTATATGTACAATGAGTGCATTTCTCATACATCATTATTTCTCCTTCCAATTTATTTTCAGAAAGCCTAAACTTTTCCAGCTGCCAATAACATTTCAGAGGAATTTATTCAGCATCCTGAATTTTATATTTCCCCTGTTACCATCACCATGTATTCAGCTTTTGGCAGAGGCGATCAGACTACAGTGGTACTTCTCAGACGACTGGCTGCTGTTCCTCACTCATGAGTTCATCGAAAATATTCGGCGTGAAGCCTGGGTCCAAAGATCTCAAGTGGTGCAAAGACTGCAGATTCTCTGTAAGGACTCGAATCCGACAGTGGATGAGCAGCCTAAATTATGCCGATATAAGCAACTTTGGGACTCATTAAGGTCTGACTGCAGAATGCAGCGTGAGCGTGAAACATCAGTGGAAAATGAAAGAAGGTCCACTTTAAGTGTTTGCTCTGAAGTACTCTGCACAACTTCCAAGTCAAATAACTTTGCTGAAGAACTGAACACAGAGGAAAAAGGAACCACCAAAGAGAGAGAAGAAGTTCCTGCATCCATCAAGGTAAAACAATATATTCCCTTACAGGTTATAAGGAAGACAATTTGTAAAGTTATTTTAGAGTTAGAGCTGGGCGATTTTGTCAAAAAATGAAATATAGTTGTTTTTTTTTCCCCACACTTTTGGCAAATCAGCATCATACACTTCTCATCGTTCCCACCCAGCTTCTTTCACTAAAGACACACAGCTTGACGTCACCCACAGATCCTTCAACCATGTCGTCGGACAAAGAAGATTCATCGGCTGAAAGGCGTCCAAAAGGTTAATATACTCGTCTCTAGGGAGTTTACTATGCTTACCTGCACATGGTGATGCTGCTGCAAATTCAACTGTACGCCTGGAGCTGTGGTGTCTTCTCTCTTCCGACGCCAAGGTTGAAGGACCTGTGGGTGACGTCACGCTGTGTCTGCAGTGAAAGAAGCTGGCTGGGAGTGATGACGTCACCCACAGGTCCTTCAACCTTGGTGTCGGAAGAGAGAAGACACCACAGCTCTAGGCGTACAGTTGAATTTGCAGCAGCATCACCATGTGCAGGTAAGCATAGTAAACTCCCTAGAGACGAGCATATTAACCTTTTGGACGCCTTTCAGCCGATGTTGTAATGATAGGGGTAGGGAAACGGACAAGTGAGCCCTAATCTACCCGCCACTCTGTCCCTGCCTACTTGCAACGACCCGCGCTAGGCGACGGGGTACAACTGGGCGGCGGTCCCTACGCTCAGTATAGTGCACGAGACAAACATACAAGGGAATATAAAGCAAATGGAAAGGGGCAGTTGCCCACGGCAACACCGTGAGCAACAGAGTGGTGAACGAGCCAAGTCAAACCAGGAGAGCACGAGGTACCAAACGCAGAGCAGAAGAGTAGTCAGAAAGCCAGGGTCAGAATGGAGCAGGATCAAATTTTTAGGAGCTGTAGCTGGGCCAGGAAACACACGGAAAGAATCACAAGCAAGGAGGAACAGGAAAGGCAGGTATAAATAGACAGAGGGCGGGAGCTAGCTGAGTCTGGCCAGGCTGCGATAGGCTCTCCCACTCCTAAGCCTGCCAGCCTGAGTGGTGGAAGCTGGAGTCAGTCTCAGAGAGATAGACTCAGGTGAAGACTGATTACCTATGGACGTTAACCCCGAAGCTGTGCCTGGCAGATCCTTTACAGTTGTATCTTCTTTGTCCGACGACAAGGTTGAAGGACCTGTGGGTGACGTCACGCTGTGTGTCTTTAGTGAAAGAAGCTGGGTGGGAAAGATGAGAAGTGTGTGATGCTGATTAGTCAGCAACATACACTTCTATTCACAACGCCCAGTTAGTAAAACATGTAAACACGCCCAGTTGTTAAAAAAACAATACACGCCCAGTTGGAAATACGAAAAAAACACACCAGTTGTCCATTTCAAAGCTCATTTGCATAAATATAAAATTGCTCATAACTTGGCCAAAACTGATAGTTTTAAAAAAAACAAAAAAAAAACGTTACTGTTATCTACATTGCAGCGCCGATCACATGCAATAGGCGATAGGGATTTGATAATCTGGTGACAGAGCCTCTTTAACAGTAAAACCAAGAGATAATGTAATACATTTTCTTTATATAAATAACTCTTTAACATATATTGCTATAATTATTGTATGTAACTTCACAACTTTTAACCTCTGCAAATACTTTATTTTATCATAAATACAATTGGAAAAATGTCTATCTAATTGATTATAACTTCTGTGTTCCCTGGCAGGGAACAGGTTAACATAATCTATAATCAATTCTGCTCTGCGTGCACTAATATCCCTCTCTGCCCGTCACCACCTCAGCCAGTCTCCGACGTTGCCGGATCCACATGACCGTGATTGGACCGTGAAAAATGGTCCGTGTGTCAGCCGGGTTTTGTGGCCCGATCATGGGACTCTTGGCATCCGTCATTTAGGCTACAATCACACGACAGTGAAAAAAAAATTGCCATTAAAAACTCATCAATGCTCAGTTTTTTCATGTCCATTTTGCATCAGCATCTCCAAATTCTCATCCATTTCCAGTCCGTCTTTCATGGCCGTAAAAAAAAGGGTAGACAGTGCCCACATATAGTGCCTTAGTTCCCACATGTACTGACAGTGCCTACATAGTGCAACCCCCCCAATATAGTGCCCATGTAGACAGTGCCACACCCCCTTGCAGATAGCACACCCACCCCATGTAGATCTTACCCCACCTTGCAGATCGCAGCACCACCCACCTCCCTTGTAGATTGCACCCGCCTTGTAGATCGCACTGCTGTAGCTGCCACTGGGAGCTAAATCCCCGGCCAGAGGTTGCCGATGCTTTGGCCGGGGATTCAGCTCCTAGTGGGAGCTTCAGCGGTGCGATCTACAAGGGGGGTGTTGTGTGATATAAAAAGTGCAAGGGGGAGTGATGCGATCTACAAGGTGCAAGAAGGGGTGCTATCTACTGCGGTGCGATCTATAAGGGGGTCCTATCTACAGCGGAGGGGTATCTACAGGGCGGTGTGGCTATGTATTAGGAGTCCCAACTTCCCCATGGAACTGTTCCATACTGTATGATTTTGTTCAGTACAGAACAGCAGTTCCGTGGGGGGGCAGACCAGGAAGTGGCGTGGTGGAGCTTCCCCCTGCAGCATGGCGCGACGACGCCACTAAAGAATTGATTCTACAATTCTGTTAAAAAATAGAATCGTGTGAGTCCTTGAAGGCAATTCAAATTAATTAGATTAGTCGCCCAGCCCGAATTTGAGTAATAACAAAAAGGGCACCTATCCTTTAAAGAGGCTCTGTCACCAGATTTTGCAACCCCTATCTCCTATTGCAGCAGATCGGCGCTGCAATGTAGATAAGAGTAACGTTTTTTTTTTGTTTTTTTTTTAAAACGAGCATTTTTGGCCAAGTTATGACCATTTTTTATATTTATGCAAATGAGGCTTGTTAAAGTACATCTGGGCGTTTTTACTTCTTTTACTAGCTGGGCGTTGTGAATGGAAGTGTATGATGCTGACGAATCAGCATCATCCACTTCTCTTCGTCAACACCCAGCTTCTGGCAGGGCACAGACACACAGCGTGTTCTCGAGAGATCACGCTGTGACGTCACTTTATGCCCCAGGTCCTGCATCGTGTCGGACGAGCGAGGACACATCGGCACCAGAGGCTACATTTGATTCTGCAGCAGCATCGGCGTTTGCAGGTAAGTCGATGTAGCTACTTACCTGCAAACGCTGATGCTGCTGCTGAATCAACGCCCAGCTAGTAAAAGAAGTAAACACGCCCGATGTACGCACATAATACACGCCCAGTTGGACTTTTACTGTAAACACGCCCAGTTGTACTTTTGCAAGCCTCATCTGCATAAATATAAAAATGGTCATAACTTGGCCAAAAATGCTAGTTTTTTTTTAAAAAAACAACGTTACTGTAATCTACATTGCAGCGCCGATCTGCTGCAATAGGAGATAGGGGTTGCAAAATCTGGTGACAGAGCCTCTTTAAATCAAAATCATTTCTTTACACTGTTAGCTATTTTTTTTAAACTTTTTCTAACTTCACTGAAGTTTTTTTTTTTTTTTTCCTCTATTGTCCGGATAGGAGTATTTCTGAGGAGCTATACGTTTTGAGATATGTTTAAGATTAAAGTGCATATGTTACCAAAATATTCTTTATATTTTGACCAATCCTTTTAGAATAATATTAGAAATATATTTTATATTATATTTTTAAAGGGGTTATCCGAGAATTAAATTTTTTTTTTTTTTTTTTTTTACAGTAGCAGATGTTGTTAAAAACAAAATAAATAAACAAACAGTACTCTCTTGTTAAATCCCCTGCCCCTACAGCGACGGTAGTCCCCTGCCGTCCTCTGTTTACTTTCCAGGAGTGGTGACATGCAATATTGGCCCATGTCCGCTGCAGCCAATCACTGGCCTCAGCGGTCACGCGCTGTTCAGCCAGTGATTGTCTGCAGCGGTCATGTGGCGGTTTATCTGGAGATGCTCGTGAATATTCATTGGAGGCTTTGCTTCTGCCAAGCCCTCTTAGAATACATCATTTACTAGATCCCTGTACTTGTTGACAGCTAGCTGGCCTATAATGTGACTTCACATACAGTGAAGGAAATAAGTATTTGATCCCTTGCTGATTTTGTAAGTTTGCCCACTGTCAAAGTCATGAACAGTCTAGAATTTTTAGGCTAGGTTAATTTTACCAGTAAGAGATAGATTATATAAAAAAAAAAGAAAATCACATAGTCAAAATTATATATATTTATTTGCATTGTGCACAGAGAAATAAGTATTTGATCCCCTACCAACCATTAAGAGTTCAGCCTCCTCCAGACCAGTTACACGCTCCAAATCAACTTGGTGCCTGCATTAAAGACAGCTGTCTTAAATGGTCACCTGTATAAAAGACTCCTGTCCACAGACTCAATTAATCAGTCTGACTCTAACCTCTACAACATGGGCAAGACCAAAGAGCTTTCTAAGGATGTCAGGGACAAGATCATAGACCTGCACAAGGCTGGAATGGGCTACAAAAGCATAAGTAAGACGCTGGGTGAGAAGGAGACAACTGTTGGTGCAATAGTAAGAAAATGGAAGACATACAAAATGACTGTCAATCGACATCGATCTGGGGCTCCATGAAAATCTCACCTCGTGGGGTATCCTTGATCCTGAGGAAGGTGAGAGCTCAGCCGAAAACTACACGGGGGGAACTTATTAATGATCTCAAGGCAGCTGGGACCACAGTCACCAAGAAAACCATTGGTAACACATTACGCCATAATGGATTAAAATCCTGCAGTGCCCGCAAGGTCCCCCTGCTCAAGAAGGCACATGTACAGGCCCGTCTGAAGTTTGCAAATGAACATCTGGATCATTCTGAGAGTGATTGGGAGAAGGTGCTGTGGTCAGATGAGACTAAAATTGAGCTCTTTGGCATTAACTCAACTCGCCGTGTTTGGAGGAAGAGAAATGCTGCCTATGACCCAAAGAACACCGTCCCCACTGTCAAGCATGGAGGTGGAAACATTATGTTTTGGGGGTGTTTCTCTGCTAAGGGCACAGGACTACTTTACCGCATCAATGGGAGAATGGATGGAGCCATGTACCGTCAAATCCTGAGTGACAACCTCCTTCTCTCCACCAGGACATTAAAAATGGCTCGTGGCTGGGTCTTCCAGCACGACAATGACCCGAAACATACAGGCAAGGCAACAAAGGAGTGGCTCAAAAAGAAGCACATTAAGGTCATGGAGTGGCCTAGCCGGTCTCCAGACCTTAATCCCATCGAAAACTTATGGAGGGAGTTGAAGATCCGAGTTGCCATGCGACAGCCTCGAAATCTTAATGATTTACAGATGATCTGCAAAGAGGAGTGGGCCAAAATTCCATCTAACATGTGTGCAAACCTCATCATCAACTACAAAAAACGTCTGACTACTGTGCTTGCCAACAAGGGTTTTGCCACCAAGTATTAAGTCTTGTTTGCCAAAGGGATCAAATACTTATTTCTCTGTGCACAATGCAAATAAATATATATAATTTTGACAATGTGATTCTCAGTTTTTTGTTTTTTTATATATAATCTATCTCTCACTGGTAAAATTAACCTAGCCTAAAAATTCTAGGCTGTTCATGTCTTTGACAGTGGGCAAACTTACAAAATCAGCAAGGGATCAAATACTTATTTCCTTCACTGTACACTGCTTTTAAACAGTGAATGTCATTGGTCAAATCACTGAATTAAACTCCAGACTCATGCACAGACAAGTAAGTTAGACTCATAGAGGCTTTCTAAGATTTCTAAGACTGGCGTTTTAAATGCCAGTCTTAGTATGAAGCATGCAGGTGTAAGATGCAGCTAATTTATTAAAGAGGTGCAAGCCTTAATGCCAGCTACGAGCTAGTGTAGATTTCCCCTATAACTTACGCCAGTTTCTGAAGTAAATCATAGTAAATGTGTCGAGCCGCTGACGGCCTCTTCCGCTAAGTTCCGCCCGCTTTTTCAAAATTGCGTGAGCAGCGCAAATGACTCAAAAGTCGCAATTTTTTTTTCCATATATAGTGACTTTTTGTTTTCTGAAAAAGGGCTCAACAGGACACTAAAAAAAACAGATGTGTAATCCTTCCACGGTAATATATTGTAATAGATCGTGGAATGCAACTCAAAGGTGGTGATGGATGCTCTTTAAAATGTAATTCGGGGCAACCAATTGGTATGAGCCACTTGACAAGCAGCATAGGAAATACAATAAAGTTGGCAGTTGTAGTATTTCCTGTTCTGCCTGCCCAGTGTTTTACTTTGTCTCTAGCCTGTGCATGTATTTCAGTAGTCTATGCTTTTGAAAAACATTCCTAAAAGGAGAGAAAATGAAGCATGCCTGCTTCTCTTTCTATTACAGTTTGAGGGTTATGAGAAAAGTACCCAGACAGCTGTGCCTAATATTGCAGCTCGTCCCCTTCAGTTGAAGAAGGGGACGAGCTGCAGTACCAGGCGCTGCCGCCCGTACACACGAGCCGACGTGCCAGTGAAAACAATGAAGGGACTGCAGTCCCTTGTTGGGCTGATTAGCAGGTATCTCGGAGGTCGAACACCCATGATCAAACATTGATGCCCTACCCTATGTATCAAGGTTAAAATTTCAGTGAACCCCTTTAAACCAAAACTTTAACTTTGTAGCCCTTTAGTTAAAGCCTCACCATGGCAACTTCTGGTGCTCAGCTGACTGCTTCTGCACCTTCGTTTCAGCGAGGGTGGGGGTCTCAGCATCCAGACCCCCCACCAATCAAAACTTCTGATCGGTCTCTGATACATTCAAAATTTTTTAAAGAGCAGATACTCTTTAACTTAAATAAAGTTTAATAAAGTGATTATTAACCCCTTAGTTACCAATAAAGCCTTTTCACGGCGGTCACTGGGCGGCCGTCGCCTTTTCACGGCGGCCCAGTCTAAGTCCTACACGAAGTTTACTTCGATTGCGGCCGTTTAACCTGTTAAATGATGCGGTCAATAGCAACTGCGACATTTAAATCATTTACAGAGGGAGGGAGCTCTCTCTCTCACCTATCGGTGGCCTGCAAATGCAATCCCGGGTCTCCGATGGGGTGTTATGGCAGACAGGGGGCCTGATGAAGGCCCCTAGTTCTACACTGGACATATGTCTATTAGGACATGCCGGAAGCACGTCCTAATATATTGCCTGTCGGTTTTACACTGACCGTTAATAATGCTTTGGTATACTTTGTATACCAAAGCATTATAGCAGCAATCTAAAGATCGCATAGAGTCCACTAGTGGGACTAAAAAAAAGAAATCATAAATGTCAAATAAAAATGTTTTTTATTTATTTATTTAATAAAAAGTGGTTTTATTTAGTAAAAGTGTAAAAAAATAAATAAAAGTACACATATATGGTATTGCCGCGACTGTAATGACCCAAACCATAAAAGTTAATATGTAATTTAAACTGCAGGATGAACACCGTAAAAAAAAAAACGCAAAAAACAATGGTGAAATTGCTATTTTTTTTCATTGCCACCCCAAAAAAGTCATAATAAGTTAATCAAGAAGTCCCATGTACCCCAAAACAGTACCAATCAAAACTACGTCTCATCTCGCAAAAAAACCCTCATATCACTACATTGACAGAAAAATATAAAAATTGCGGCTCTTGAAAAAAGACGATGCAAAAACAGTTAGGTCCAGAATTATTTGTACAGTGACACAATCTTCATGATTTGGGCTCTGCATGCCACCACATTGGATATGAAATGAAACGACTGATATGCAATTGAAGTGTAGACTTCCAGGTTTAATTCGAGGGGTTGAACAATAATATCCTGTGAGACGTTTAGGAATTGCAACCATTTTTCTACACCACCTCCTCGTTTCAGGGGCTCAAAAGTCATTGGACAAATTCACATTACCAGAAATAAAATGCTTTTTTTTTTTTTTTTTAATACTTTGTAGAGAATCCTTTGCAGTCAATGACTGGAACCCATGGACATCACCAAACGCTGGGTTTCCCCCTTTGTGATGCTTTGACAGACCTTTACTGCAGCGGTCTTCAGTTGTTTCTTGTTTGTGGGTCTTTCTGCCTTAAAGGGAAGGTGTCATGAATTTTTTATTTTTTTATCATATTGCTTTTAATATGATATTAACATAAATTTTATTTATTTGTGTTCTCATGTTCTACTTTTTACTTTGTTCTTACTTTTACTTCTCTATGGGGGCCGCCATTTTTTTTTCATCTCTGTATGATTACAGAGATGGAATACGGCACATACAACCCCATAGAGAATGCGAGCGGGAGCCGTTCCATTCTCTAAAACGTACGCCGTCTGTGTGGGAACGCTCAGAAAATGGCGGCACACAGTGTAGGAGGTTTGAAGATTCAAAACCCTCCTTCTCCTGGCACTAGCTAGAAGATGGGAGGGGGGATTGTGTGAGGACACTAGAGAGAGTGTGTCTACCCCAAATTTGCAGCATAAAGTAATGCGGTTGCTTTACCACATTGACCATGCTGCAATTTTTGGAACTGCTCCCTCTAGTGGCCAGCAAATGGAAATGTTATAAATTAGAATCTAATTTATAATATTTCCTGACTTGTGAAAAAATTAAAACAATGTGTAATCACTTAAATAATAATTGTTTAACTAAAAAAAATTCTAGCGACACATTCCCTTTAAAGAGGCTCTGTCACCAGATTATAAGTGCTCTGTCTCCTACATAATCTGATCGGCGCTGTAATGTAGATAAGTGTTTTTTATTTTGAAAAACAATAATTTTTGACCAAGTTATGAGCAATTTTAGATATATGCTAATTAGTTTCTTAATAGACAACTGGCTGTGTTTTTTACTTTTTACCAACTGGGCGTTGTGAGGAGAAGTGTATGACGCTGACCAATCCGTGTCCAATCAGCGTCATACACTTCTCATTGTTCCAGCCCAGCTTTTTTCACTGCACAGCGTGATTGTGCAGTGTGTTTGTGCAGTGAAAGAAATGCAGTGTCAGCTGTGTTTTACAGCTGACACGCTGCGCTAACGGACAGGAACAATGATTCGTCAAACGATGTTTGACCAATAAAAGAACTTATTGATTGAAACTTGGGAGACTTGTGCTGCTGTTCACCACGCTTTTTCTGAAGATTACATTACGTCAGACTGGGTTTGTCTGATTTTACAGCGTGACACCGCTCCTGATAACAGGATTTGTGCTGCTTCAAATATTGCATTTTTTACATCCACAGGATATGTCATAAATGTTAGATAGATGCGGGTACCACCTCTGGGATCCGCACCTATCTCTAGAACAGGACCCAGTAGCCCCATTCTATCTTACTTGGCTCCGCTGTCTCCCAGCCACTTCCTGGTTAGGTTGTCGGGAGTTACGGAAACAGCCGAGTGCTCGCTGAGCTACGCTGCTTCCATAACTCCCATAGAAGTGAATGGGAGTTACGAAAACCGCGTAGCACCGCGAGCTACGCTGTTTCCGTAACTCGGTAGCTACCAAAACAGCGTGCATGGTCGGGATACGGAAGCAGCGTAGCTCGTCAAATATTTATGGCATTCCTGTGGATATGGCATAATCGTCTAAGGCCCTGTTCACACAGTTATTTTGCGCATCTTTTGACGCAGAAACCGCATCTGAAACCGCGACAAAAATCTGCCCAAAATGCCTCACATTGATTTCAATGGGAGGCGGAGGCGTGTTCCCGCTCGCAGGAAAATGAAAGGTGCCCTTCTGGCGTTTCTGTCTCTGACCACCCATTGACATGGCATCCCATTGACAATGGGAGGCAGAAAAAGCGGTTGTCACAGCGTTTTTTGCCCGCGGCACTCAATGGCTGCGGCCTAAAAACGCGTCAGAGTGAAGGCAGGTCAAAATCTGCCTCAAAATTCCTGAAGTAATTTTGAGGCTGATTTTTCCGCCTGCAAAAAAAACCTCTGTGTGAACAGGGCCAAAGATGGGGAAACCATTTTAAGGGGGTTATACATGGAATTTGTTTTCCCCTCAAATTTATAGTCTTTCCATAAGTAGAAAATCTTGTTTTTGGATTAATTCCACATTTAATTACTTTCATCTTCTTTTCTAGGATCATATCTCTAACCTGAAGCAGATAATTTATCTGGAACTGGACTCGGAGGTAAAAATAAGACTTTAGGCCTCCGGTATTACAGTAAGGGTAGATAGAAAGTGGAGCAGTGGTCCATAGAAAAAAAATCAAAGCTGTGATCTGGTTGCTTAGCCAAGTGTTTATTCATATGGGAAGCTACCCATCTTTTAGTTTGCACTAGGGTCTCTGTCTCTCCCTTTCTCTTTTTCTTTCGCTCTATCTAATACTTACTGATATATATCAAATTTGTAATTTACTTACTGTTAAAATGTAGCTGTTTTATTCATGCAAATTATGTATGAAGTTACTGCCACTAGGTGCCTCCCTTGCTGTAATCTGCAATCAACCTCCTGTTGTCAAGCAAAGTGTCCCTGGTAACAGAGCAGAATTGATGGACTACAGAAGGTGGGGGTGTCTCTCTTCACTGCCTGCCTTTACAAGTCTATTGAGAAGGGAGGGGGAGCAGGAGCAGAGTGAGGAAGACACATGCTGCTGTTAAGATTTCTTTGCCACCCCAGTTATGGATTCTCAGCTACACATCTCATTACTTCTGTATAATCTTTACCATGCTGTTGCGGCTTCTATATATGTGATAGAGATAGGATAGCAGGAATTTCCTCTTCTCTGTGTAGTGTATGGAAGACATGATAGCAGTTAGGTTCCACCCACTAGCTCAGAGACCACTGAGAATTAGGGAGGATTTACACGAGCGTGTAATACGTCCGTGCAACGCGCGTGATTTTCACGCGCATCGCACGGACCTATGTTAGTCTATGGGGCTGTGCAGACAGTCCGAGATTTTCACGCAGCGTGTGTCCGCTGTGTGAAACGCACGACATGTCCTATTGAAGTCAATGGGTGCGTGAAAATCATGCGCACCACATGGAAGCACTTCAGTGGGACGCGCGTGATTCGCGCAACAGCAGTAAGAAGTATGATTGAAAACAGAAAAGCACCACGTGCTTTTCTGTTTACAAACAGAGTGTCATAATGATGGCGGCTGTGCGAAAATCACGCAGCCGCGCATCATATGGTGATGACACACTGAGCTGTTAAGTGCCTTTTGCACGCGCAAAACGCACACGCTCGTGTAAATTTGGCCTTCGAGATAGTGCATGCAGAGGGAAAACTGCCAAAAAATGCAGGATACAAGTCATATAATGGTCAGAAATAGTGTTATTCCTCATGTACACACACATTCTAGTCCTTCTCAAAAAGTTAATTTATTTCAGTAATTCAATTCAAAAAGTGAAACTCATATATTATATAGATTCATTACACACAGTGATCTATTTCCAGCATTTTTTCTTTTAATGTTGATGATTTTGGCTAACTGTTAATGAAAACCCAAAATTTAGTGTCTCAGAAAATTAGAATATTATATAAGCCCAATTTCAAAAATGACTTTTAATACCGAAATGTTGGCCCACCGAAAAGTATGTCCAGTATCTGCCCTCAATACTTGGTCGGGGCTCCGACTCTGCATGAATTACTGCATCAATGTGGTGTGGCATGGAGGCGATCAGCCAGTGGCACTGCTGAGGTGTTATAGAAGCGCAGGTTGCTTTGATAGCGGCCTTCAGCTCGTCTGCATTGTTGGTCTGGTGTCTCATCTTCCTCTTGACAATACCCCATAGATTCTCTATGGGGTTTAGGTCAGACGAGTTTGCTGGCCAATCAAGCACATTGATACTGTGGTTATTAAACCAGGTATTGGTACTTTTGTCAGTGTGGGCAGGTGCCAAGTCCTGCTGGAAAATGAAATCCACGTCTCCATAAAGCTTGTCAGCAGAGGGAAGCATGAAGTGCTCTAACATTTCCTATTAGACGGCTGCATTGACTCTGGACTTGATATAACACAGTGGAACAACACCAGCAGATGACATGGCTCCCCAAACCATCACTGACTGTGGGAACTCCACACTGGACCGCAAGCAACTTGGATTGATGCCTCTCCACTCTTCCTCCAGATCCTGGGACCTTGATTTCCAAATGAAATGCAAAATTTACTTTCATCTGGAAACAGGACTTTGGACCAATGAGCAACACAGTGCTGATCGCCTCCATGCCACGCCGCATTGATGCAGTAATTCATGCAAAAGGAGCCCCGACCAAGTATTGAGGGTATATACTGTACATACTTTTCAGTAGGCCAACATTTCGGTATTAAAAATTATTTTTGAAATTGGACTTATATAAAATTAAAATTTTCTGAGACACAAAATTTTGGGTTTTCATTAACTGTTAGTCATAATCTTCAACATTAAAAGAAAAAAAATGCTGGAAATAGATCACTCTGTGTGTAATGAATCTATATGTAATATGAGTTTCACTTTTTGAATAGCTGAAATAAATTAACTTTTTGATGATATTCTAATTCATTGAGAAGAACTAGTATGACCGCTTATTTTGAAAAGTCCAATGTAAAGTTAGGTACGCTTTAAGGCAGGGGTCTCCAACTCGGCCGGGTAAATGGGCCGCACATAAAAAAACGTTGAAGTTGACGAGCCGCATTACTTCTGAATTTGATACAATACAAAATTATTGTTAATCAATTAGTTATTTGAAGTACTATAATAATACTACATTACTATAATAATAGCACTAGGTCTAAACTTAACGGAAATTTGCGAGTTTACTCCAGGTGCTTTTTTTAACAATCCAGTTTTCCGGTTTGTGTCACTAAATGCAGTCTAGCTGCTCAGTTGGCAGCGTTTTGCAGACACAAGAATGTCAAGATTGGGCAGCCCCTTTTTAGATATTGCCATAGTGCCCTCTCTATATATTGCCACACAACCCTGTAGATAATACCACAGTATGCCCTGTAGATAGTGCCACACCCTCACCATAGATAATGCCACAGTGCCCTCTGTAGATAATGCCACAGTGCCCTCTGTAAATAATGCCACAGTGCCCCCTGTAGATGGTGCCACACACACCCCCTTGTAGATGGTGCCACACACACCCGCTTGTAGATGGTGCCACACACACCCCCTATGGACACCCCTATCCCTGGCCAGAGCGCCGGCAACGCCCCAATGTAGCTACCTACAGGGAGGAGCATAGTGTATAAAAGTCACCAATACTCTGCTGACTCAATAACTGCAGCTCCTCTGGCATTAACATCCGCACAAAAACTGTGTGCCGAGAGCTTCTATAGCAAATAAGCTTCTTGCAAGCCTTACATCACTAAGCACAATGCCAAGCATCGGATGGAGTGGTGTGAAGACTCCGGGGCAGTGGATATGTGTTCTGTGGAGTGACAAATCCCCCTTCTTTATCTGGCAGTCCGATGGACGAGTCTGGGTTTGGTGAATGCCAGGAGAATGTTACCTGACTGCATTGTGCCTACTATAAAGTTTAGTGTAGGAGGGATAATGCTATTTGGGTGTTTTTTAGGGGATGGCCTAGGTCCTTTAGTTCAAGTAAAGGAAAATGTTAATGCTTCAGCACACCAGGACATACTTGTCCATTGTATGCTTACAAATTTGTGGGAACAGTTTGGGGAAGGTCCTTTTCTGTTCCAGCATGATTGTGCCCCAGAGCACAAAGCACGGTCCATAAAGATATGGTTGGGTGAACTTGGTGTGGAAGAACTTGACTTGCCCGCAGAGAGCCCTGACGTCAACCCCATCGAACACCTTTGGGATGAAATAAAATGGAGATTGCGAGTCAGGAACTCTCATCCAACATCATTGTCTGACATCGCAAATGCTTTTCTGGATGAATGGGCAAAAATTCCAACAGAAACACTCAAAAACTTGTAGAAAGTCTTCCCAGAAGAGTGGAAGCTATTTTAGCTGCAAAGGGGGGGGGGGGGACAAACTACATATTAATGTATATGGTCTTAGAATGGTATGTCAAAAGCTCATGTAGGTGTAATGTGTCGTTGTCCCAATACTTTTTGTCCATATAGTATATGTCCTTTTTTTTTGGCCTTACAAACTATGATACTATGTACACATTTAGCGTGTACATCCACAGCTTTTTCCGTTTTTACAAGCTAAAAGTAGTAATTGAACATGGTGTGAAAGATGCCTTACTTATAAAGTTACAATTATATTGTTTTGTTTGTATTTTTTTACAGACACTGGACAAGGAATATCTATCAAAGCTGCAAAATATCTGTTATAATTGTAACCCTTTGCAGGTGTGTAGTTTTCTTCATGTACTCACAAAGGATACAGCACTGCCAATAGTAGGCTCCTGTTTCTCTACATGACCATTAAATTCATATATTTCTTACAATTACCAAGGTGTATAAGTTTGAAATATAAAAGTTATTTCCCTAAGGATCTGTTGTCCCCTGATTCCTAAAACAAAAATTTCTCAACTATAGATGGCAAAACATACATAAAGATAAGTGCTAATTATATCTGTAATAATTCTATCATAATAAAACAGCAGTATATTTGAAAAGGGGGATTGAGTTACCCAAAGAAGGAACAGGACTGCATTAGTGGATCATTTAAACATAAAGTTACAAATTATTTCTGCTGACTTGAACCCACAATATGTCTTGCGTCATTAATACCATTAAAGACGTTGTCTGCTTTTTAATTTTTTTTATATTTTGTTTTTTTTATAGAATAGGAAATCATACAGTTTTCTAATATACATGTATTACACATTCTGTTCACATACCTTTCTTAGACCAATGAGATCGGCCCCTGTCTCTTCACAGTAGAATGCTATAGTTTACAGATTAGTCCTGTGTAAGGCTCTGTTCACATCTGCGTTGGGGTCCCGTTCTGATGTTCCGTCGGAGGTTTCCGTCAGAACGGGACCCTGAGCAGACACAAACTGACACCAACGGAAACCAGAGGTATCTGTTTCCATCACCGTGATGGAGCCGGTGCCAGTGGTTTCTGTTTGTCTCTTTTGTGCACCGGACCCTTCGTTTTGCCGGAAGCAATAGTGTAGTCGACGGATCCGGTGCACAAAAGAGACAAACGGAAACCACGGGCACCGGCTCCATCACGGTGATGGAAACAGATACCTCTGGTTTCCGTTGGTGTCAGTTTGTGTCTGCTCAGGGTCCCGTTCTGACGGAAACCTCCGACGGAACATCAGAACGGGACCCCAACGCAGATGTGAACAGAGCCTTACACAGGACTAATCTGTAAACTATAGCATTCTACTGTGAAATCAATGGTGATGGTGTCAGTTTGTGTCTGCTCAGGGTCCCGTTCTGACGGAAACCTCCGACAGGACGTCAGAACGGGACCCCAACGCAGATGTGAACAGAGTCTAATGCATCCATGGGCTGACTGAATATGAAGAAACACGGAATCAGTCATGTGACCACACACACACACACACACACACACACACACACACACACACACACACACACACACACACACACACTTGATTCTAGCATTCAGTTAGCAAAAGGTTATATAACATACTAGCTGTTACCCGGTTTTGCATGGGTCTATTTGTTTGTGTGTGTGTGTGTGTGTGTGTGTGTGTGTGTGTGTGTGTGGTTAAAAACTCTTTTTGCTACTGATATGCCTCAGTCTGCTGGGGAGTTTCAGCATCTCGCTGTTGGCTGTGACGTATATTGTCAGCCTGGAGACGAGTTTAGGTCTGCTGAGAGGATTCAGCAGCTCGGTCAGCAGCCATGCGGTTTGCGAGTCTTTCGTCCAAGTGCAGGGTTCCTTTTTGGAGGCATGACTGGTCTGAAAGCGGTTCAATTTATGAGAGTGCTGAAATCCAGTATAGGTACAGTGTAGTACAGTCAGTTCACGGCGAGTAAAGAAAGATGGCTGGATTGTTCTGGAAACCCGATGTAAAACAAATCTGACTGGGTTGTTATGTGCATCTAGTGTAAAACTGTGCATGTCGGTGAGGCTAAGAATGAAGACCCTGCGAGAGTCTATTGGCTAATATGGGTCACCTGTTGTGATTATGGAGAAGGACCCTTGATGTGGAAGCCAGTGGTGCCCTATTTACGATTGTATTGCAATTCTTTGTGAATATGTCGAACGGTAGGCACTAGAGAGCTGAAACGCAGTGTAAAACCTTTGAAAGCGCCTTATTTACTTAGGTGCCAAATTTGGAATTTGGTTCATATTGGTCCAGTCAGTTGGCCGTGCAAAAAGAACAGACAACAGAAATTCAGTCGTGTGTGTGTGTGTGTGTGTGTGTGTGTGTGTGTATATTATATATTTGTAGGATTGTATCATCTTCTGATTCCTTATTTTGTTTTTTTTGTTTTTTAAAGCTGCAAACTGTTTTTCTCTCTGCTGGTGTCACACGCATCTCTCCAAAGTACCTGTTTCAACTATGCATGCATTTGGACTCCATTACACCAGATCTTAGTTATGCTCATGCAGAATCGTTGGCTAGTATTTTCTTCCTTGAACAGGTAAATTACTTTACAATGACTAAAGTGAGATGTCTCTTGTATTACTGATATTGTTGGAATAAAACAGAGAGAGGTTTATCCCTTTCCTTTCCATCTTGGTAATCCGCAGAAGGATTATCAAATTTTAGCTGGCTTAAAAGGAGTCTGTCACCAGAATGTCCGTATTAAACTAGTAACAGTGTATTGTACAGGTGACTAACCTGCTTCTAGCGTTTATTAAAAATTTTTGGTTACTGGCTACTTTGTAGGGAAATCTGTTTTATTAACCTTATGCTAATGAGCATTTAGGTGCAACGAGGGCTTCACCGTTGCTCCTAAATGCTTTTACGGCGCTCCCCAGTTCAACCCCCCCCCCCTCACTCCCTTCTTACATTGGTTGACAGGGACCAGGCAGCGTAATTGGCGCATTTATGCCTGGCCCCATACTCTCTGTAACGCTCGCGTGTCCCTCCTCTTTACTAGGCACATGCGAGTACGGAGAGCAGGAAGATCGTACTGCGCATGCGCCGAGTAAAGAGCAGGGACGCGCGCAAGTTAGACCGTACAGGGGATAGGCATGAGCGCACCGATTACGCTGCCTGGCCCTTGTCCATCAATGTAAGAAGGGAGGGAGGGGGGTGGAACTGGGGAGCGATGTAAGAGTATTTAGGTGACGCCCTTGTTGCACCAAAATGCTGATTAGCAAAAAGTTAATACAATGGATTACAATGGAGGCAGTATCCAGAAATTGAAAATAAGCGTTAGAAACAGGTTTGTCTCCTCTACAATACCCTGTTACTAGTTTAATATGGACATTCTGGTGACAGACTCCATTTAAATGGGGTATACCTCTGAGAATGTAGGGTTAAAGGGGTTATCCAGGATTTTGAAATAAATGGCCTATCCTTAGGATAGCCTCTTCATTGTTTTTCTCGGGTTTCAGGCTGTTCGTACTTGCACACGCTGTCACTTACGTAGTGGCTGTGCAATTGAATAGGACAACACTGCAATACCTTGCACAACCACTACTAAAGTAATGGCGTGTGCATGTTTGAACAGCCTGAAAATGATGATAAACAATAACCTCTTTAAATGCAGAAAATGTAATGCTATAGTTTTATTTAAAATGTAAATTGCAAATTCAAATGGAAATCAGAATACGCTGCTACACAGATGCTGTATGGTAAGTGTCAGCTTGCAGCCTATTGCTAAAGAAAATTGTACAGAATTTAAAATGGCACAAAGTAAATCTAAGTTAAAGATACATCTTCCAGGTCCACGCAGTGTTGCTTGGTGCAGTTTTTGATGCACTTTTTCCTCAGGAGTGATCTAAACATAGAACATTCAAAAAATCCATAGTTTCACATAAAAGAAAAAAAAGATAAAACCCTGCTCAATCCCTTAACCTGCTTATAAAAGCCCCCCAGGAACACAGAGCAAACTGCCAAGACTAAGAGACCTAAATGACCACTACAATTTTTAGTTTTTGCCCCTGCCTTTCAGCAGCCATAACTATTTCTGTTTTTTTCCTTGACATGGCTATATGAGGCCTTGTTTTATGGGTTGGGGTTTGAAAAACGTACTGTGTAAGGTAAGTTTTAGATATTTATTTTTTTTTTTGCGGTGTGAAAGTAGCAAAAAACAATTTTCGGCATTGTTTTTTTGTTTGTTTTTTATCTCGTTCATGTTTCACGCTAAATAATTTAATTCTTCAGGTTTTTATGGTCATATAGATACCCATTATGTGTAGGTTTTTTTGTTTTCAGGTAATGTATGGGCAGTAAAATATTTGATGCAAAATAATGACTTTTTTTTTTTTAATACCTTTTTTTGTTTTTGTTACATTTTTAATCCCATGAAGGGATAACTTTACTTACAACTTTATTTATTTTTTTATAAATTCTTTTATTTATCAATTTTCAAACATAACACGATGATGCAAAAAGAATCTGCAAGCATATAGCACTTCGGCACGCAGGCCGGAAAATGAGGTAATCTTGTAAGATGTATATGCAATCAGAGAAATATCAACATTAATTGGGGCTAGGCCCTTGCATCCCGAACCTGCAGACATGCACTAGGCCCACAGTGAAGCATAACTTAAGAGGGGGAAAGAACAAGGAGAGGAGAAAAAAGGAAAGACAGGGGAGGGAGGGTAAAGGACGAATTCTGGTGTTATATGCCCTGCAAAGGGTACAAATCAGGAGGCTACGATGTTCCTGAACTCCACTGATGATTGAAACCTGACCCAGTGATACCAGGTCTTCATGAACTTGGCGTGAGTACCTCTCATGGATGCCGTGAGATCCTCCATCCTCATGATCTCCTGTATCTTATTAAACCACGTGCTGAGCGACGGCGCAGCAGATTGTCTCCACAGCGCTGGTATGCAGGCCCTGGCAGTGTTCACCAGGTGGCAGACCACTGAGCGACGATATGAGGATAGTGGAACCTCGCACAGATGGAGCAAGAAGAAGGCCGGTGTGCATGGGAGCGGGAAGTCCGTGAATTTACAACTTTATTTTTGACTTCTAATGTGTTAACATACTTCTGTACGCTAATACATTACACTGTGTCACTATGACACAGGCTGATGTTAGGGCAGCACATAGTGTTCCCTAACAGAAGGCTTACTGAACAGACATCCCTGAGGTCCTTTCTAGGACTCTAGGACTGATTTCAGAGGTTTTCCACAGTCACCGATTGCATCACCGGATTTTGAGTCCCTTTTGATCATGCCCCAGTCACGGATTGCAGCGATCAAGTGTTTAACCCCTACCCGCACAAGTCAGTAACTATACGTAGTTGCGGGAGGTTACTTCCCGCACGAGGACGTATAGTTACTGAGTAGTTCCCGGTGCACACTGTCGCCGAAAGTGTGCATCGGGGACCCGGACTTTAGCTGTCCCCGACTCCAGTGTTGCTGACCAGCGTCTCATCACCCCTGATTAAGGCAACCGATCGCCGCATTTAGGGGGTTTGTGGCACATCGGCAGCCCGCATGTAATCGTGGCCATGGCAACCGGAGGCTAGACAACGGCCTCCGGGTCTGCCATGTATGGAAGCCTATGAGGACCTGCCTCTGGCTGGTCAACATAGGCTTGCTGTCAGAGTGACTGTGACGGGTTAGTGATAATGTATTCTAGCAGAGTGACTGTGACTAGGTAGTGTAATGTATTCTAGCAGCGATCAGAGCTGCAGGTCAAAAAAAAGTGTAAAAAGTAAAAAAAAAAGTTAATATAAATGTTTTATAAAAGTGTAAAAATAAGTGTTTGTTTTTTTTCCTACAATAAGCCTTTTATTCTAGGAAAAAAATGAAAACATAAAAAAAGTACACGTATTTGGTATCACCGCGTTCGTAACGACCCAAACTGTTATTTTTCCCGCACGGTAACCACTGCAAAAAAAATAAATGAAAAACGATGCCAGCATCGCTATTCTTTGGTCACCACCCCTCCCAAGATATAAACTAAAAAGTGATCAAAAAGTCACATGTACCCCAAAATAGTACTAATAAACTAAAACCGAGCCTGCAAAAAACAAGCCTTTACACGGCTTTTTTGACTGAAAAATAAAAAAGTTACGGCTCTCAGAATATGGCAACACAAATTTTTTTTTTTTTTTATAAAAATGTGATTTTATTGTGCAAACACTGCAAAACATAAAAAAACTATATACGTATGGTATTGCCATAATCGTACCAACTTGCAGAATAAAGTAAAACTTAATTTATTGCGCACGGTAAACGCTGTAAGAAATAAGGAATTTAAAACGCCAAAATCGCTATTTTTTTGGTCACCTTAGTTCTAAAAAATCAAAAAGTTGTATGTACCATAAAATGGTACCAATAAAAGCTACAGCTCGTCCCACCA
Source organism: Rhinoderma darwinii (assembly GCF_050947455.1). NCBI lineage: Eukaryota > Metazoa > Chordata > Amphibia > Anura > Rhinodermatidae > Rhinoderma > Rhinoderma darwinii. The sequence goes on from NC_134688.1 coordinate 305,226,461, forward strand.
AAAATAAGCCCTCACACCGCTCAGTCCACTAAAAAATTAAAAAGTTATGGCTCAGAATGTGATGATACAAAAAATTTTGGGTAGTAAAATATAAAAAAACCTATATAAAACTTTTGGTATCCCTGTAAACGTATTGAGACACAGAATAAAATGATGTCGTTTTTACCGCATGGTGAAACACGTAAAAACAAAACCCCAGAAACAATGGAAAAATCAGTTTTTTCCAATTTCAGCCAGTAAATATATATTTTTTTTCAGTTTCCCAGTACATTATATGGTACTTTTAAATGGTGTCAATAGAAACTACAACTCCTCCCACAAAAAAATAAGCCCTCACGCCACTCTATTGACAGAAAAATGTAAACGTTATGTCTCTTGGAAGGCGGGGAGTGAAAAATTAAAACGGATCAGTCCTGAAAGGGTTAATTAATTTCTAATAAAACCATTTATGACCACATATGGGGTATTGCCGTACTCAGGAAAAATTTATTTTCAAATGTTGGGGTGCTTTTTCTTTTATGAATTAAAAAATTCAACATTTTAGTGGACAAAAATATCTATATTAATTTTCACGGCCTAATTCCACAAAATTCTACAAAAAACCTGTGGGGTCAAAATGCTAACTATACCCTAGAAAAATTCCTTGAGGGGTGTAGTTTCCAAAATTGGGTCACTTATGGGGGGTTTCCACTGTTTTGGTCCCTCCAGGAGACCACCGGCAACCATTCCAGCAAAATCTGCGCTCCAAAATCCAAAAGGCGCACCTTCCCTTCTGTGGGTCCAATCATCAGTTTATGACCACATATGGGTATTGCTGTAATTGGGAGAAATTGCTTTACAAATGTTGGGGTGCTTTTTCTCCTTTTATTCCTTTTAAAAATTCTATGTTTTAGCAGAAAAAAAGTAGATTTTCATCTTCACAGACTAATTCCACTAAATTCTGCAAAAAAAACTGTGGGGTCAAAATGCTGACAATACCCCTAGAAAAACGCCTTGAGGGGTGTAGATTCCAAAATGGGGTCACTTTTGAGGGGGTTTCGATTGTTTATACACCACAAGACCTGTTCAAATCTGACATGGTGCCTAAAATATATCCCTAAAAGGAGGCCTCAAAATCCTCTAGGTGCTCCATTGCTTCTGAGGCTGGTGCTTCAGTCCATTACCACACTAGGTCCACATGTGGGATATTTCTAAAAACTGCAGAATCTGGGCAATTAATATTGAATTGCGTTTCTCTGGTAAAACCTCCTGTGTTACAGAAAAAAAAATTATTACACATGAATTTCAGCAAAAAATATTTAAAGAGGCTCTGTCACCAGATTTTGCAACCCCTATCTGCTATTGCAGCAGATAGGCGCTGCAATGTAGATTACAGTAACTTTTTTTTATTTTTAAAAAACGAGCATTTTTGGCCAAGTTATGACCATTTTTGTAGTTATGCAAATGAGGCTTGCAAAAGTCCAAGTGGGTGTGTTTAAAAGTAAAAGTCCAAGTGGGCGTGTATTATGTGCGTACATCGGGGCGTTTTTAATACTTTTACTAGCTGGGCGCTCTGAAGAGAAGTATCATCCACTTCTCTTCAGAACGCCCAGCTTCTGACCAGGGCCGCCATCAGGAATTTCAGGGCCCCCTACAGCTAAATTTTCTGGGCCCCCCTACCGTGGCACCGCCTGTTAACGGTACTCTGTCCAGAACTATATCATGGTACCCAGGGCCGCCATCAGGGGGGTATTAGGGGTACTGATGTGAGAGGCCCGGCCAAACCTAATTGAAAGGGGGGCCCGGCAAACTGCCGCGACTTGCCTTTGGTAGAAAAAAAACAGGCCCCTGCAATGGGGCCCATTTTTTTCACCAAAAGAATGTCGTGAGCTGCGGGCCCCCCTTTCAATTAGGTTTGGCCGGGCCTCTCACATCAGTACCCCTAATACCCCCCCTGATGGCGGCCCTGGGTAGCATGGGGGTCGTCATGGGGGCCGTCAAAGACCGCCGCCCGTGCGACCGATCGCGCGCACCCGCAAACTCCCGCGCATGCGCGACCGCCTGGAACCGCGCACCGAATTTTGAGGCAGATTTTGACCTGCCCACACTATCTTGCCGCGTTTTTTGCCCACGGCGATTGAGGACAGCAGACAAAAAACGCAGGGAAAAATGCATTTTCTGCCTCCCATTGATTTCGATGGGAGGTCAGAGGTGGAACCGCGACAAGAAAGGACGTGCTGCTTTTTCTTTTTTCCGCGACTGGCTCCCATTGATTTCAGATTAAATCAATGGGAGGCGGTTTTGGAAGTTGTTTGGTGCTGATTCTGACGCAGTGTCCGAGTCAATATCAAGGGCCAAAAACTCTGTGAACTGGGCCTTATTGTTAGGGCTTATTCAGACCAACGTGTAATACGTCCGTGCAATGCGCGTGCTTTTTACGCGCCTCTCACGGACCTGTGTTAGTCTATGGGGCCGTGCGGACTGTCAGTAATTTTCACGCAGCGTGTGTCCGTGTGTCCGCTGCGTAAAACTCACGACATGTCCTATATTTGTGCATTGTTCGAGCATCACGCACCCATTGAAGTCAATGGGTGCGTGAAAATCACGCCCAGCACTTCCGCAGCCGTATGAACTATGAATGAAAACAGAAATGCACCACGTGCTACAAACATACAAACAGAGTGTCATAATGATGGCGGCTGCGCGAAAATCACGCAGCCGCGCATCATACGCTGCTGACACACGGAGCTGTTATGGACCTTTTGCATGCGCAAAACGCCACGTTTTTGCGCGCGCAAATAGCACACGCTCGCGTAAATCCGGCCTTAGGGTAGGAACACACTAGGCATGAACACTGCGGATTTTATGCAACACATTTTATTGTGGAAAATCCGCAGCGTATTACAGTCGCAGCCGAGTGGATGAGATATGAACAAATCTCATCCACACGCTGCAAAAAATAATGGACCTGCAGTGTGGCTTTTGGCTTTTTAAGCCGCAGCATGTCAATGTATTCTGTGGGATCGCTGCTCCTCTGTTGCGGAAATGCTGCGGTTCTGCCGCAAAAATCACAAATGAGAAAAAATAAAAAGGCACTTTTTTAAATTTATAAAAAAGTTTAGACATACCCCGGCCGTAGTCCTGGTGACGCGATCCTCTATTCTTAGTGCAGCTCGGCCTCCTGTCATGACGTTTCATCCCATGTGACCGCTGCAGCGGTCACATGGTCTACAGCGTCATCCCAGGAGGCGGGGCTACGTTCAGAAGAGAGAGATGCGTCGCCAGGACTACGGCCGGGGCAAGTCTAAACTTTTTTTTCCCTGCAGGATTCCCGCAGCGGACACGCCTCACGAAACCTGCGCCACTATTTGGTGCGGTTTTGCTGGCAGAATTCCCTGCGGCTACCGGGGCGGATAAGCTGTGTAGTTTTACTCAGCATATCCGCCTAGTGTGTCCCTTATGATGTCGCTCCTGGAGCTGCTGCCGGTCTCTAAATAGGTCCAGTAGAATTTGGAATTATTTTTTTTTGTGAACCAGCTTAAAAAAATCCAAAACTTTTGTGTTAGGGCCTGTTCACATCACCGTTCGCTTCCGCTCCGGGGTTCCGTCTGAGGTTTCTGTCGGGTGAACCCCGCAACGGAAAGTGAAAGTGACAGCACAGCTTCCGTCACCATTAGCGCAGTCGACTACGCTATTGATTCCGTCCGAAAACCAGCCAGAATGGTGACGAACGGAAACCATTAGCGATGTTTCCGTCACCATTGAGATCAATGGTGACTGAAACGGAAGCTGTGCTATCACTTTCCGTTGCGGGGTTCACCCGAGGGAAACCTCAGACGGAACCCCGGAACGGAAGCGAACGGTGATGTGAACAGGCCCTAACACAAAAGTTTTGGATTTTTTTAAGCTGGTTCACAAAAAAAAAATAATTCCAAATTCTACTGGACCAATTGCCTATTTAGAGACCGGCAGCAGCTCCAGGAGCGACATCATAAGGGACACACTAGGCGGATATGCTGAGTAAAACTACACAGCTTATCCGCCCCGGTAGCCGCAGGGAATTCTGCCAGCAAAACCGCACCAAATAGTGGCGCAGGTTTCGTGAGGCGTGTCCGCTGCGGGAATCCTGCAGGGGAAAAAAAGTTTAGACTTGCCCCGGCCGTAGTTTGGGTGACTCTCTCTTCTGAACGTAGCCCCGCCTCCTGGGATGACGCTGTAGACCATGTGACCGCTGCAGCAGTCACATGGGATGAAACGTCATGACAGGAGGCGGGGCTGCGCTAAGAATAGAGGATCGCGTCACCAGGACTACGGCCGGGGGAAGTCTAAACTTTATCAATTTAAAAAAGTACCTTGTGATTTTTGCGGCAGAACCGCAGCATTTCCGCAACAGAGGAGCAGCGATCCCACAGAATAAATTGACATGCTGCGGCTTAAAAAGCCAAAAGCCACACTGCAGGTCCATTTTTTTTTTTGCAGCGTGTGGATGAGATTTGTTCAAATCTCATCCACTCTGCTGCGACTGTAATACGCTGCGGATTATCCACAATAAAATGTGTTGCATAAAATCCGCAGCGTTCATGCCTAGTGCGTTCCTACCCTAAGGCCGGATTTACACAAGCGTGTGCTTTTTGCGCGCGCAAAAAACGTGGCATTTTGCGCATGCAAAAGGTCCATAACAGCTCGGTGTGTCAGCAGCGTATGATGCGTGGCTGCGTGATTTTCGCGCAGCCGCCATCATTATGACACTCTGTTTGTATGTTTGTAGCACGTGGTGCTTTTCTGTTTTCATTCATAGTTTATACGGCTGCGCAAGTGCTGGGCGTGATTTTCACGCACCCATTGACTTCATTGGGTGTGTGATGCGCGAACAATGCACAAATATCGGACATGTCGTGAGTTTTACGCAGCGGACACACGGACACACGCTGCGTGAAAATCACTGACCATCTGCACGACCCCATAGAGTAACACAGGTCCGTGCGAGGCGAGTGAAAATCACGCGCGTTGCACGGATGTATTAAAAACGGGACCCTTTGCAGGGGCCCGTTTTTTTTTACCAAAGACAAGTCGCAGCAGTGGCCGGGCCCCCCTTTCAATTAGGTTTGGCCGGGCCCCTCACACCACTACCCCTAATACCCCCCTGATGGCGGCCCTGCTTCTGACAGTGCAGATCTGTGACGTCACTCACAGGTCCTGCATCGTGTCGGCCACATCGGCACCAGAGGCTACAGTTGATTCTGCAGCAGCATCAGCGTTTGCAGGTAAGATCGACTTACTGCTCAATACTGTCAAATGCTCACACACTTGTAGTGGCGATACACAGAAGGCTGTACCTGCCTTTGAACTGCCACTTCAAGTGTGTCAGCGTTCGACAGTATTGAGCAGCGTGAGCAATGAAGGGGAAGCAGCACTAGCACCGCGACCTCTTTAAAGCAGCTGATCGGCGGAGGTGCAGAGACTCCCACCGACCAGATATTGATTGTCCTGAGGATAAGCCATCAATTTTCTCTCTCCGGAAAACCCCTTCATATTGTTCCTTTTGGTTTTCCAAACCCTATTGGAATCACTGTAAGGCTACATTCAGACAAGCGTATCTGTTTTGCTCTCGTAAAAAAAGTTGCATTTTTCCTACGTTTATTGTCTGTTTGCATTGCGTATTGGTATCCGTGTGCTTTTGTGTGGCCTGCGTTTTATTACGTCCGTGCAAGCACTTAAGTTTTGTTTTTTTACATTTATTGCTTTTCTATGTATGTAATGCATGAAACATGGACAGCACACGGATGTCGGCCGTGTGCTGTCCGTGGTTTTCATGCACCCATAGACTTCAATGGACGACTAGGTGCGTGAACACGCACACCAATATGGGACATGCAGTGAGTTTCACACACTGCAGGAAAAATAACGCATGTGTGAATGGTCCCATTGAATTGCATGGGTCAGTGTGCTGTGAGGTATTTTCAACGCACAGCACACGGACAAGTATTACGCTCGTCTGGATGAGCCCTTAGATGTTAGGCCTTTGTCTCTACTGATCCCTTATCTTAGCTCCTATCAGATCACTAATCTTTGGATATATATCTATATTAATGTATCTAGAATGTAAAGAAGAACAGTCTGAACTGTTTTCTTATGATGAACCATGCTTTTCTAATATCTCTTATCATTATAGACAGTATATCTACTGGTTTGTCCTCCTCAAATATACAGTTAACCCCTTACTGAGAGAGGAGATATTAAAGGCTATATACACCTTTGTAGGCAAAACATTTTTTTATTAATAAATGAATGGATTTTGTGTTTTTAACAAACTTTCAACTTGACTTTTATTAAAAATAATTTTTACTTTTTAAGATCTAATTTCTGTGTATCCTGTATCGTTCTGTCTCATCAGATTCCGTCAGTTCAGCTGAACTGACCGCTCGGCACAGAGCGGGTCCTCCGTGTCCCTGACACACAGGATCCAGCTTATAAGGTGTCTCTGACACAAAGCATCCAGCTAATAACGATCACATCTTAGTACATACCTTTGTTGTGATCAATATTAGCTGGATCCTGTGTGTCAGAGATACGCAGGACCTGCTCTCAGCGGAGCCATCAGTCCAGCTGAACTGAGCTTTTTATGTAAACGAGATACAGTGAAGGAAATAAGTATTTGATCCCTTGCTGATGTTGTAAGTTTGCCCACTGTCAAAGACCTGAACAGTCTAGAATTTTTAGGCTAGGTTAATTTTACCAGTGAGAGATAGATTATATATAAAAAAAAAAAAAAAAAAAAAACACATCGTCAAAATTATATATATTTTTTTGCATTGTGCACAGAGAAATAAGTATTTGATCCCTTTGGCAAACAAGACTTAATACTTGGTGCCAAAACCCTTGTTGGCAAGCACAGCAGTCAGACATTTTTTTTTGTAGTTGATGATGAGGTTTGCACACATGTTAGATGGAATTTTGGCCCACTCCTCTTTGCAGATCATCTGTAAATCATTAAGATTTCGAGGCTGTCGCTTGGCAACTCGGATCTTCAGCTCCCTCCATAAGTTTTCGATTGGATTAAGGTCTGGAGACTGGCTACGCCACTCCATGACCTTAATGTGCTTCTTTTTGAGCCACTCCTTTGTTGCCTTGGCTGTATGTTTCGGGTCATTGTTGTGCTGGAAGACCCAGCCACGAGCCATTTTTAATGTCCTGGTGGAGGGAAGGAGGTTGTCACTCAGGATTTGACGGTACATGGCTCCATCCATTCTCCCATTGATGCGGTGAAGTAGTCCTGTGCCCTTAGCAGAGAAACACCCCCAAAACATAATGTTTCCACCTCCATGCTTGACAGTGGGGACGGTGTTCTTTGGGTCATAGGCAGCATTTCTCTTCCTCCAAACACGGCAAGTTGAGTTAATGCCAAAGAGCTCAATTTTAGTCTCCTCAGACCACAGCACCTTCTCCCAATCACTCTCAGAATCATCCAGATGTTCATTTGCAAACTTCAGACGGGCCTGCACATGTGCCTTCGCGAGCAGGGGGACCTTGCGGGCACTGCAGTATTTTAATCCATTACGGCGTAATGTGTTACCAATGGTTTTCTTGGTGACTGTGGTCCCAGCTGCCTTGAGATCATTAACAAGTTCCCCCCGTGTAGTTTTCGGCTGAGCTCTCACCTTCCTCAGGATCAAGGATACCCCACGAGGTGAGATTTTGCATGGAGCCCCAGATCGATGTCGATTGACAGTCATTTTGTATGTCTTCCATTTTTTCTTACTATTGCACCAACAGTTGTCTCCTTCTCACCCAGCGTCTTATTTATGGTTTTGTAGCCCATTCCAGCCTTGTGCAGGTCTATGATCTTGTCCCTGACATCCTTAGAAAGCTCTTTGGTCTTGCCCATGTTGTAGAGGTTAGAGTCAGACTGATTAATTGAGTCTGTGGACAGGAGTCTTTTATATAGGTGACCATGTAAGACAGCTGTCTTTAATGCAGGCACCAAGTTGATTTGGAGCGTGTAACTGGTCTGGAGGAGGCTGAACTCTTAATGGTTGGTAGGGGATCAAATACTTATTTCTCAGTGCACAATGCAAATAAATATATATAATTTTGACAATGTTTTTTTTTTTTTTTTGTTTATATAATCTATCTCTCACTGGTAAAATTAACCTAGCCTAAAAATTCTAGACTGTTCATGACTTTGAAAGTTGGCAAACTTACAAAATCAGCAAGGGATCAAATACTTATTTCCTTCACTGTACATAGAAGCTGTATCTTTAAAAAGTTATTTTATTTATTTTTAATAAAAGTCAATTAAAATGTTGGTCAAAAGCAGAAAATACATTCATTTAATAAAATAATTGCTTACAAATCATGGCCTATTAATTCTCTATCAAGGGATATATTAGTAAAACTCTGTTCACACTTCGTTTTTGTATATGATGGACTTTTCCCCCACGTATGCCACTGTATAGCAACACGGTGGCATAAGTTGGCCACTGGCTTCAATGTAAAAAAAAAAAAGCATTCCGCGTTGTATAAGCTTTTCTACGACGGCCCACAGTATAGTAATGCACAGTCTGCTATGCTTAAAAGATAAAAATTAAAGGTATCCTGTCACAGGCCAAAAGGATACTCTTGAGTGAAAGGGAAACTATGACTACGTCGCCAGGAGCCTTCCCGGTGAATACGCCAACGTGCTCACGTAACGAGATGTGAACAGAGCCTATATACCTCATAAAATCTCAGACTGCCATTTCTCACTAGCATATTCCCATCCTTTCCTCGCTCCATAAAAATTAATACTATTAATACTTGAAGCACTAAGCAAAAAATAAAAATAAAGTTGTCGTAGGGGGAACAAGAATACTGGGGAAACTGACCATTTTCAATAGGTAAACCCCCGTTTTTTACCATAATAGATAGTGGTTAATCTCTTCATTTTTCTAGTTCCTGCTTTATCTTATTTATCACCTAGGTAAAGTTTAATTTTTAAGTAGAATTCTGATTTCTAGGGTACCAAAGTCCCAAATATAAAATCTTCTGCTACTGACATTCTGACATTATCTGACTTTGTCAGAATCAAGGAAAAATACTTCACATTTTTTCATATTAACCCCTTAGCGACTATCCACGTACACGTATTTAGCAGCTCTTAAGTGGAAGTATGTCACGGGCTCACAGGCTGAGCGCGCTCCATACTTGGCGGATAACGGCTGATGTACAGCCAACACCTGCAACAGGCGGAATCAAAGATCACTTTGATTTTGCCTGTTTAACACCTTAAATGCAGTGGTCAATCATGACCGCAGCATTTAAATAGTTAGACTCATGGGGGTAGCCCCCTTCGACGTGCTGTTGCCCCTCCACGATGCGATCGCGAGTGTCGATGGTAGTCATGGCAGCCTGGGGGCCTAGTGAAGGCCCCCAGGTCTGCCATCTTTGTACTCCTTTGAATCCCTTCCTCCGGCAGGGCTTTAAAGGAGACTGTCAGTATAGCGATCTACTGCAATACATTAGTATTGCAGTATATCATGCAAGCGATCCAATGATCGCTGGTTCAAGTCTCCTAGGGACTGAAAATATAGCATTGTTTAACGCCGTAAAACAAAAATATATATAAAACTGCTGTTTTTTTGGTCAACTTAGCTTTCCAAAAAAATTTATCAAAAAGTCGCATGTACCTCAATATGGTATCGGTAAGAACTACAGCACGCATCACAAAAAATAAGAGCTCACACCGCTCAATTGACAAAAAAGTTATGGCCGTGAGAATTTGGCGACACAAAACAATTTTTTTTTCTTTTCAGAAAATAGTTTTTTTCTCTAAAAGTGGTAAAATATAAAAAATTTGTATCGCCATAATTGTATAAACCCGTAGAATAAGATGATCGTTTTTACCGCCTGATGGACGCCATAGAGACAAAAAAAAAATAGCGTAATTGTTGGTTTTTGCCCATTTCACCCCACTAATATTTTTATTCAGCTTCCCATTACATTATATGGTAAATAAGTGGTGCCATGAAAAACTACAACTTGTCCTGCAAAAAACAAGCCCCCATACGGCTATGTCGACGAAAAAAGTTATGGCTTTTGAAAGGAGGGGAGGAAAAAACTAAAATAATAAAACGAGGATTAGCCGTGTTCTTAAGTGGTTAATCTTGAAACCTTAAACTCCAAAATCAATAATAACTTCCAGTACATTCTATAAGGAAGCACCTGAGTCATCAAGATTCAATATCACGTTGTAAGCAAAAAAATATATTTTTGGCTTGGTAATTCCGATTTTGGATTCACCTTAGTATCCCTTATATATTTCACGAGAGGTTCGGTAACCATGTTGGGACAACGGGGTGAAAGGAGACACCCTGTCGCGACGCTGGAGCAAGATATATTCTTAAGTTACATTAGATGCCACTACATGTGCTTTGGATTAGCATACAGTACATATATCTAAATATGTTTATAATATTCCCATTAAAACCCATCCTATCCATTGCGGTAAACAACCAAGACCAGGTGACATTATCAAATGCCTTTACCACATCCACAGCAGTAATGATTTTCCCTTTAGCTTCCGCTTTAATTTTTGACCAATCCAGGATAGAGAGAACTTTTCTTAGTTTTCTTGCATCCAGTCTGCCTTTAATAAATCCGGTCTGTGATAGAATGGAGTAACCTTGAATAGCATAAGCTTTGCCAAATTTCTTTGAAAGATACTTCACATCTTGATTCAACCAATATTGGTCAATGTGGCCTTGGCATCAATGGGTCCTTTGCCTTTATTCAATATCACCTTAATAAAAGCCTGTTTCCCTGTTCTCAAATTTCTACCCAAGAAAATCCTATAATTAAAAATGGAAACCATTGAATTTGGCAACTCCGGGAGAAGTGTAATGTTAGGGTATGTGCACACGTAGTGTTTTCAGGCGTATTTCGGGGTGTTTACACCTTGTAAAACACCTGAAAAAACTGAAGCAGAAGGCCTCCAAACATCTGCCCATTGATTTCTATGGGAAACACGGCGTTCTGTTCCGACAGGGCGTTTTTTTTACGTCTCATTTTCAAAAAACGGCGCGTAAAAAGACTCCTGCGAAAAAGAAGTGCATTTTTCATTTACTCTATAGAAAAACAACTGCGTATTTTCAGACGTTTTTGGTTAAGTGTGTGAACATACCCTTAAGCTTAATTCTGCTTGTTTTTTTGGACCTATTTGCTCCTCTTTACAAGCTTTACGGACATCTTCTTGGCTTCTACCTTTTTCCCATTGACTGACATGTTTTTAAAAATGTGACATCAATCTTTTTGTTTGTAATACATTTCCCTTACATCTCCCCTGTGTTTAAATCTATTTCTGATACTCCTTTTTTTTTTTTTTTTTTATAGGTTCTCTCACTCTCCGCACCAGCATCTCGTACCGTAACTGCAGCACTTACTGTGTTTTGCAGAAAGTATGCCTGGCCTGCATGTAACACTCTAATTGTCCCAGTTTTGGCTAAAGCTGTGACAGGTAACCAACAAAATTGAGTTACAGCTCATGCATGTGTCCATATTAGGGCTCTGTACAAGCTCTGATTTGTAGGAAGCTGTAAACTGGTACCCATAAACGGCATGTATCTGTTTTCATATGGAGGAATACAGATGTTCTTTCTGTTAGATTTATAGTAATATGAAAAAGTGGCATTGGATGCCATATTTCAGAGCTGTCCTCGTATTTGGTATCCCCATAACAGTAACAAACCATACAATAAAGTTGGCTATAATGGGACAAACATGCAGCCTCCAAAAGATGAGCAGAGCTGACAGAAGCCGAAGAAGCACATTGCTTGTCTCGGTTCGGATCACAGCATTCAGACCCCGTCGTATATTGATGACAAATACTAGCGATATACCATCACTGTCCTTAGTGAGATAAACCATTTAAGGCGTTACATTAACCTACTGTTGCTGACACTTTTTTTTTTTTTTTCTTTCCCTTGTCTGATATGCAATAGAGTATGTAGATGCAGATTTTCTCTGCCGAATGATATCTGAATGCCTGGGGTATCATGAACTACATCTGTGCTTTGAGTAAGTGTAATCTTTAAAATGCAACTATTCTTTACTTTTGAAACGATAGCAGGAGTTTATAGAAATTTGCTTTTCAACATGCTTGCATAAAAACATCCTGCATCCAACAACTTTTTCTACTCCACGCCTGTTGTTGTGGTTCCAATGCTGCACATCAGATGTTATGTATATCAATGAAAAGATCAGTAAACAGTAGCCAGTAAAAGCATTTGCATAGTCAAACGTGGCAGAAGATTCTGGGTACTGCAGTGAAAATAATATTTTTAAGTTTCTTTTTGTCATTTGGTCAATATTTCTATTTCCTCTTTTCTACTGAATTAAATTACTATGACTTAGGCTGCATTCACATCTGCGTCAGGGCGCCGTTCTGATGTTCCATCAGAGCTTTGCGTCGGAACGGAGCCCTGACTGACACAAACGGAAACCAGATGGTTCCATCACAATTGATTTGAATGGTGACGGATCCGGTTTTAAATTTGTCTCCGTTGTGCAGGGGTTCCGTCGTTTTGACGGAATGAATACCGTAGTCGACTTCGCTATTGATTCCGTCAGAATGACGGAACCCCTGTACAACGGAGACAAACGAAAACCATTTGCACCGGATCCGTCACATTTGAAGTCAATGGTGATGGAAACGGAAAGCTCTGATGGAACATCGGAACGGAGCCCTGACGCAGATGTGAACGCAGCCTAAAATCTATTCTACCCTGCTTTCTTTTAAAAGCTTTTTTGCGTATTCTCTTATACTTGTTACCTGCCTTTTGAATACCATGTTGATAAAACGGTACGACAAAAGCAGCAAACCGGATGGGAAGCAATTTGCTTATAAATAATTTAAAGAGGCTCTGTCACCAGATTTTGCAACCCCGATCTGCTATTTCAGCAGATCGGCGCTGCAATGTAGATTACAGTAACGTTTTTATTTTAAAAAAAACGAGCATTTTTGGCCAAGTTATGACCATTTTTGTATTTATGCAAATGAGGTTTGCAAAAGTACAACTGGGCGTGTTTAAAAGTAAAAGTCCAACTGGGCGTGTATTATGTGCGTACATCGGGGCGTTTTTACTACTTTTACTAGCTGGCCGTTCTGAAGTATCATCCACTTCTCTTCACAACGCCCAGCTTCTGGCAGATCACGCTGTGACGTCACTTCCCCAGGTCCTGCATCGTGTCAGACGAGCGAGGACACATCGGCACCAGAGGCTACAGTTGATTCTGCAGCAGCATCAGCGTTTGCAGGTAAGTAGCTACATCGACTTACCTGCAAACGCTGATGCTGCTGCAGAATCAACTGTAGCCTCTGGTGCCGATGTGTCCTCGCTCGTCTGACACGATGCAGGACCTGTGAGTGACGTCACAGCGTGATCTCTCGAGAACACGCTGTGTGTCTGCACTGCCAGAAGCTGGGCGTTCTGAAGAGAAGTGGATGATACTTCTCGTCAGAATGCCCAGCTAGTAAAAGAAGTAAAAACGCCCCGATGTACGTACATAATACACGCCCAGTTGTACTTTTGCAAGCCTTATTTGCATAAATACAAAAATGGTCATAACTTGGCCAAAAATGCTCGTTTTTTAAAAATAACGTTACTCTTATCTCCATTGCAGCGCCGATCTGCTGCAATAGCAGATAGGGGTTGCAAAATCTGGTGACAGAGCCTCTTTAATGCCGCATCCCTGCACCTCAGCCTTTGTGGAGAGCAGAGATGGAACACTGTAGCAAAGCAGTTTTGGATCCCTTGTCAAGGAAGTTCTCTCTTATCTGCAGGTGCACCTATTCTATAGCATAGGTAATCTGTCTGTGTATATTAGACAGCTGCCCCCTGCACCAGTTGCAGCCCCGGGAGCACTGATTTAGGACTGCTTTATTGAAACCTTGAGCTTGGATTTGGTTGGTGTCAGGCGGTTCGCCATATTGATGTGTGCTCGTAGTCAACGAGTTTCATAAAGAAAACCCTGTTTAAAAAAGAAACCGGCATGGCTATCAGCTGATCGCCGCCAATCAGGCTTTTCTAACTTCTGACAATCATTTCCCCTGCAGTATGTACTTTTGACATACATTTGGGTAATATGCATTGTGTACTGCATTTTTTTTTTTTTTTAATTGTATTACAAAAAGCATAGTCGATCTTGCAAAACAAAAAAACATACATATATACTGTTTTGCTTTGTTTTGTTTTTTTTTTGCAATGGGAGTTAACAAGCAACATATGCAACTTTATGTCATAGTTACCTACATCGGAAATATACATTTAGCATATATGTTTATGTAGAACAAAAAATTCCCCGAACTTTTGAATGAGGATATTCTTTCAATATGCAAAGGAGAAAGGGGGAAAGGAATAGCTTGATGATTGAGCTTGATTAACATATGTACTCTGTCGTATTTTTTTTTACAGACCAATCTTTAAGATACCATGCTCTGAAGTGTCCGTCAGGGTCCTGCACGTGCTGGTCGATAAAAAGGTATGGGGCTATATGGTGAAATAACAATAGTGCTTGCCCAATCTAAACTGGAAATCAGAATAATTGTCTGATATATTCAGGTGAATTCTTTGCATGGGTATAGACATTTACGTCAAATATTAATAGACAGCCACTTTGTTTTTGTGAAATGTTAACAGGTGTCCTTAGTCTGAAACCATTAGGGTGCCTATACTTGCAACATTTGTGCTGTGGTAGTGTGCTTCACGACAGAATTATATGGGAAAACCGCCCGCGTATATTCAGCTTTGGTAAATCTATACATGGAGAACTTTATGAGGTTGACAATTACTGTCAGTCTCTTAGTACTCACATCATTGTACAAAACCAATAAATAGAGCATTTATAACCACTTGTAGATTTATTTTTATTTTTTTGCCAACAACCCCTGGTCATCTGTAGAAATGCATTTTCTTGTACTGGTTATAATTGCAGCTGATACACAAGCTGCTTGACTTCAAGTTGTTTCTCCTGCCTATGGTTGTGGTTGCGGAACTGGAGTTAGAAGAAATACAGTCTGAACTGATTAAATTAATGTATAACTGCTCGTTTTATTTTCCATGTGGGACAAACAGCATAACTGTTATATCTTTTTTTTCTATTTCAGGAGAAATTAAGTCAATCAGAGTTTGACCGCATGGTTAACCACCTAGGTCATGCTGCAGAGAACTTCTCCAAGTCTATGGCATTTTCCAAATTACTATTGGTTCTTATGACGAGTAATATGAACTTGGTGAGACCTTTATTTCCTATTTAGTTACAGGGCAAGTAAAAAAATATCTTTATTGAAAATATCATGCAGAGAAGTGTGAAATGTAATAATTTAAGACCTCCAGCAGAAACACATTTCCATCCTGATTGTCTATACAACTCTGAACTTCTTTTATGTATATTTTAGCCCCCTAAAATCAAGTTTTTTCCTTCCTTCCGTTTACAATGCCGGATCCCTCAGGATGGAATAGCGTAGTCTCCTACACTATTCCATCCTTCAAAAAAAATTGTATACAAGCCCAACAGAGGCCAAAAGCACACTTTTTTTTTTTTTTTTTGTTCTATATCGGGTTAATGGAGCCCTATGGATAAGTTTAGCATGTACTTCGGAAAGCCTTCATACATGCTAATCATAGGGCAGAAACTCGCTTCCCTGCAGTTAAGCCTCATGTCTTCTTCTAATCAGACGGCATATATTTCACCCCGCATTCTTTTCTGCTTGGCTATTGTTTCCGTGATGCCTCAGTACATCACATGGGCAGATACAGCCAGTACCATCTCTGCCTTCTGGGAGGACAGTGTGATCACACTTATCTCAATATTCTCCTAAATAAGCTTTTAAGTCTATAGACAGGTAGTCTGAACAGTGATCTTCTTCATTATAACTGTGTGACAGGAGCCTGTATAATCATCAGCAGTAACTGTGATAGGAGATTGTATCCCTTCCCCCTTCTGAAGAACCTGTGTGAAACAGTCCATGTAATCTCATCATAAAGAAGTTCCCAATGGCAAGTAGAAAAAGTGTGTCACCGAAGCCTGATTCAGACTCTTGGTCTGCGACGGACCCTTGTGATATTTAGCGATAGAAACAGAAGAGACTGACACATGGAGTGCCTTAAAAGGGGTTTTCTGGGACCAATTAACTATTTTCAAACTATTTTAAAGGTGTATTCAATGCACTTTGCAATATACTTGCATTTATGTCACTTGATGTCTCGCACTTAAATTCGAACTTCCGCCGTTGTTCCACACATCATCTTTCATTTCCCTCTTCCGGTAGACGATATACTGACACTTCATTCTTGATGTCACTGTACACTGGAGGGGGGGCTCCCGGATCCCCTGTCTTATCCTTCTCTGAGCATGCAAGGTTGATACACATACAGTGTTCACCATACATGCTTGATTCTCAGCGCTCACAGCGCCTGCGTGGCTTGTCCTCCTTCCAGCTTCTGCTGGATGCCCAATTATGCATGGACTAGGAGTTCTAAGATGACGACACGGTGGATAACTGAAAAAGAAAGTTGGTGTTTGGTGAAGATCTTCAGTGGATGATCTGTGGAGGATCTTCTGCTGGCTCAGACAACAGCACTAGACATCATGAGACTTGTAGGCTGTGAGGAGTACAGGAACCGGCCGGGGACATAAAGTAAACTATTTAAGCAAAGCAGAGAGCAGTCACTTCACCTGGACAGTGATGAAATAAAATGAAAATACTACATTGTTACACATAACACAACAGGCACAAAAATGTAAAAACTATGTCTGCTGCTATTTTTTTTAGTTTTATTTATTTCTATTCTCTCTTTAGATGCAGGTGATTTTTCAGCCTGGTCAACCCCCCGCAGCTAGGCAGTTCTCTGCTCTGAATTTCCCTTTCCACCGATCACCTTAAGGGGGTTTTACACTGGGCGATTATTGTAAACAGGGCAGCGATCCGCAGTTGATCAAGCAAATGCTCGATCATCTGCTTTTCGTATTGTTTTAAAAAAGTAAAATATTATTGTTATCGGCAGCATATCTCCCTGTGTAAATGGAGACACGCTGCTGACATGGTCATAAAGCATGGGGACGAGCAATCTGAGTAACGTCCGCTCGTCCCCATCCATATCTCCCTGTGACAGGAGCAAACGAGCGCCGATCAACGATGTCTCGTTGATTGGCGCTCGCTGCGCCGGCCGATGTAATAGGGCCTTAAAATGTATTTTCTGCCCCCTATACCTTCGAGGTTACTGAACAGGTGATCTTTCTTACACCCGAAGACTGCAGAGGGTAAGTAGGTTATTTCCCATTCCCCCGCCTACATTATTTAGGGTCTAAGCATTTGGAGGCTCTCTATATCTTGAGGGGCTAGATTTTTTTTATTGGGAGGAAGATTTTTATCTCTGCACATCTGTAGGAATTTATTACTTTTTATTTTTACTTGCCTATACTCCCGGTGCACATATTTATGTTCCTTTGCGTGGGTGGGACGGACTCAGCCTGGCTTCAAAATTTAGGACCCTTTTACACCAGCCAATTATCGGGCAAAATGCTCGTTCCCGGTAATTGCCCTGTGTAAACAGGACAACGATCAGCCGATGAACATGCAAATGCTTGTTCATCGGCTGATTGTGTCGTTTACGCAGCCTAAAATATCGTTGCCAGCAGCACATCTCCCTGTGTAAAAAGGGAGATGCGCTGCTTGCATGATAGAAATGTATGTGGACGAGCGATTGGAGTAACAAGCTGTCCTCATACATACATTACTGATAATAGCTCCTTGTGACAGGAGCAAACGAGCGCCGATCAACGAGCTGTCTTGTTAATCGGCGCTTGTTTACATGGCCTTTGTCGAGCCTTGTAATAGGACCTTAAGTCTCCAGCATTTTTCAGGCCTAGGCTGCAATCTCTCCTTTTTGCTCCGCTTTCTGCTGGACACATGTTGGGTTTTGACCTATTGGATTTGGGGGCAGGGGCGGAAGTTTTAAGAGGACTGTGATCTCTTGGAGCCAGCGCCATGTCCATACGATTTGGGGTCTTGATCTCTTCTATTCAGCTTCCATCCTGGACCTCAAGTGTCTCAACACACGTCAGGGGGAGTTTCCTCCGTGGACAACAAGGACGCGTATTTTCACTTCCCTATTTGCCAGACTCACCTGCGCCCATACAGTGCTCGCCCATCCTATTTGTGGCTCTCTCTTTCAGCCTAGCTACGGCCCCCAAGAGTCTTCACAAAAATCCTTCTGGTCGTGATTGCACTTCTTCGGACTAGGAGGTGTTGGTCACCCCGTACCTGGATGACATTTTGATAAAGTCACCATCCAGGGAGGACAACGCGACTGCTCCGGATCACTGGACACCTTGTGCCAATTCGATTGGGTTGTCAACCTCTACAAATCTTGCATGTTTCCTTCCCAGCAGATCGTGTTCCTGGGCGTAGCTTTCGACAGTCACCCTGCGAGAGTGTTCCTTTTTCCGGAACGACTTGGTCCTTCAGGATGGGATTCACTTGTTGTGGGCGGCTGTTCCGACCTCACTCCACTTATGCATGAGGTTTGTTAGAGCCGTGGTGGCTTGGATGAAGACCATCCCCTTTGCGCAGTTCCACACGCGACCCACATATTTTCTCCGTCAAGAGACTAGATCCAGGAGAATAGTTTTTTCACCAAGAGGTATTCTATCAGCTGTGCCAGAGGTGGGGCTACCCAGATATGTATCTTTTTGTGGCCCATCTCAACCACAATCATATGTGGATGGCTTATTTACGCTGGTGTGAACAGAGTATTTTCCATCCTATGAAATGTATCACACCTAAAGTTTAGTACTTCCTGCAATCAGGCCTTGAACAGGGCCTTGGCTTTTCTTCCCTGAGTACTTTACCTTTTCGATCTCAGGTGAAGACGTTTTTCAAGGGGTGGCTTATGCGGTCCCTTCTTTCAGACATTCCATTGAGCCTTGGGAGCCTAATTTGATCCTTGAGGCTTTTGAGGAGGCTCCTTTTGAACTTTTGAGAGACATTTTGTTGTCTCCTTTCCCAGAAGGTAGCTTTTCTGGCGGCAGCTGCATGTATCAGTCGGATTTTGGAACTTGCTACCTTGTTCTGCAAGTCTCTTTTTGGTTATCTATACCAATATGGTGGTGTTCCGTCCTGCTCCATCCTTCCTACCGAAGGTAGTTTCTGCATTTTTAATATCAATTAAGAAATTGTTTTCTCTTCCTTTTTGCCCCTACCCATCTCATCTGATGAAGTCGTTATGGCGCTCCGTTTCTTGTTTTGTTATTTCTGAAGGGCCACGTAAGGGTTTGGCAGCATCCAAGGCCACCGTTGCATGTTGGATCTGGTCTGTGATATTGGAAACCTATATTTCTAAGGGTAAAGTTCCTCCCTTTCAGGTTACTGCCCATTCTACAAGTGCTGTTGGTGCCTCCCAGGGTTGTCAGGCATCAAGCTTCAGTTTCTCAGGTCTGCAATGCTGCTACCTGTGTTTCTGTGCACACCTTCACCAAGTTTCCCTGTGGCATACCAGACCCACAATATACCTATTTCGGGGTTCCGTCGGGAGAACCCCGCAACGGAAAGTAAAAGTGAAACCACAGCTTCCGTTTCAGTCACCATTGATATCAATGGTGACGGAAACATCGCTAATGGTTTCCGTCAGTTACCATTCCGGCAGGTTTCCGTTTTAACGACGGAATCAATAGCGGAGTCGACCACTATTGATTCCTTCAGAAAACCGGAAACCTTCTGGATTCTTGACGAACGGAAACCATTAGCGATGTTTCCATCACCATTGATATCAATGGTGACTGAAACGAAAGCTGTGGTTTCACTTTCCGTTGCCGGGTTCACCCGACGGAAACCTCAGACTGAACCCCGGAACGGAAAGCGAACGGTGATGTGAACAGGCCCTAACACGCATCATACTTATACATGTGATTTGGTTACCTCTACACTGCTGTTGGAATTGCTGTCTTTTTTTTAAAGGTGAAGGTACCTTCAATAACTTTATCATAGCATCTCTTGACTGATTTAATATATCCCCTGATGAACTATGGTTTATCCATAAGGAAACACGTTGGAACTTGGTTTATGGGACAAAATTGAAATCCTTTTTGGTATTTATGATATCACAATAATGGCTGTGACACTAAAGATACTGTTCTACTGATCTATCTATATTATAGCACTATATCAGTTGTACCGAAGTGAACTGCCTTGTGGTAACTATTTTGGTGACACAAATGTTGGAACTTTGTTTGTGAGATATCAGTGTAACCTACAATATGTGTGACACAAGAAATAATTCATTTATCATACGTGAAGTATTATATGTGCTGTTGTTTACTCTGTTAACCTTCTTGCACCCTTGGTAAGAGTTGCAGATCAAGGTTTTTTGTTAGAAGTCCCTAGAGTGGGATCCCCTTTGTTATATGCTGCTTTAGTAGGGACCTACTAGGGTGCAAACAGGGGAGGTTCCAGATAGCAGGATTGCCCTTATCAGGGCGGTAGTTCTGCTGCAGGCAGGGTCCGTTAGAAGAAAATATATATAGGGTGAGATTACCCTTTCTTCCATATATACCATCCCCTTCTTGGAATTCCCTGCTTGTTTATCAAGTGTTTATTTTGTGTGACCCGGCTGTACAAGCTGCCTTTTACGTGTAATTTTTTTTAAATTAAAAGATAATTTTTATATTGATAGGTTTTCCTGTGACTACTTGTTTAAACTGACCCAATAGGGTTAACGTTCTAGATGGGGTATTAGTCAGTTCTGTGACTATATTTCAGTATAGAGCGAAGGAGGAGGAGGCTTAAAAACTGCAGACCTTCCTTCATCTCTGTTGAGGGAGAAAGAAACAGAGATTCAAATATCTTACCTAAACAGGGAATTGTAAGCTAATATAGTCCTGTCATCAGTAATCCGTATAATTCAGATATCATCAAACCATAAAATTAAGAGGGGAGAAAAGAAGAAAACAATAATAAAATAAAAGGTATCACATAATTAGAATTACGTAGCTGTAATGACTAAGTACCATATCAGGAAGTAAAAGAGCAAGGTATACCAGGGGTGTCAACATAGATGGACCATGGTTGCCAAGTTTTCTGAAATTGATCCATCGTGTCAGTTCTGAGACCGTGTAGCTTTTTATGTTGGCATTATTTTTTAAATGACGTTCGAATACTTAAGTTTAGCAGCAATTTCTCACATTTTCAAGACCATTTCCAAACCAAATTTTTTTAGGGACCAGTTCAGTTCTGAAGTGGCTTTTTGGGGCCTATATATTAGAAATCCCCCATAAATCACACCATTTTAAAAACTGCACCCTCTAAGATTTTTTCAACACAGAATTTAGAATGTTTGTTAACCCTTTAGACCTTTGACAGGAATTAAAGCAAAGTGGAGGTGAAATGTAAACATTGAATTTTTTTTGCAAATGTTCAATTTGAATAAAAAAAAATTCTGTAACACACCAAGTGTTAACAAAGAAACTAAACTGAATCTTTATTACCCTGATTCTGCTGTTTTCAGAAATATTACACATTGTGGCCCTAGTATGCTACTTGACAGCAACACAGGCCTCAGAAAAAAGGGAGCACTATATGGATTTTGGTGCCTCCTTTTTCTTTTATGAGGATGTTTTTTTTAGTCACCATTATAGGTTTGCAGACGCCTTGAGGTAATGCTGGGCGATTTTGCAAAATATAAAATCTGGATTTTTTTCAACCCTATGGACAATTTTCGATTTGAATCCCGATTTTCTTATTTATGTTAAATGAACAGAAAAAAATACCAAGACAAGGTATACATGGTGCATTGCTAGTATACAATGTACAGATAAATGGTGTGGTGCATATATGAACAGACTGAGAACCATGAGACCTGAGGTAAAATACACATATAAGGACCCATTCACATTTCCCTACGGTTAGTGTGCACGCCGGGAAAGCTCCAGACATACGCTTAGGTTACCATTAGTCCGACAAGGGCCAAAAGAGAGTCCTATTGGTGTCCATTGGGCCGGTATGTAGTGGTAGTTACAGACATACTGAAATTCGCAGCAATGCCTCTATACATAAATAGGGAATTTTACACATGGGGAGATATTTCTAAACTATTAAAAGGCATTATATCATAATGCACACAGGTACAGTATAGCCGCATTAATAATACACACTATATGGGTATATACTGTACCTGTGTGCCTTTTATATGGCTATATACTGTACCCGTGTGGATTATATATAGCTATATACTGTAATTGCGTATTATACATAGGTATATACTGTACCTCTGTGACACAGTGCATAAGTATATACATGTAAGGTGGGGGCCCGGCGTCAGGTCCTTGTAAGAGCGATGTTGAAATGATAAGGGAGCAGAAGCGGTGAGTATAAATAAATGTTTTTACTTATTCAACTGTTTAATGTGAATGGCAGCATGGTGGCTCAGTGGTTAGCACTATTGCCTTGCAGCACTGGGGTCCTGGATTCAAATCCAACCAAGCATAACATCTGCATGGAGTTTGTATGTTCTCCCCGTGTTTGTGTGGGTTTCCTCCGACACCCCAAAAACCATACGGATAGGGAATTTAGATTGTGAGCCCCGATGGGGACCGTAAAAAGAGGACCTCTGTACAGCGCTGCAGAATATGCTGGCACTATATAAGTAACAGAAATAAATAAATCTGGTCGAGGGGTGGCAAGGTAGGGGCCCAGTACTGACCTCTACCTTGCTACGGAGCTGGCGTAGATTTCCACTATAATATACGCCACATTTCTGGCGTAAATTCTAATAAGTGTTGGCCTTTGGTGGACACGCCCCTTTCCACGAGGCCATGCCCCATTCCACAAAAGTGGCAAGGGTGGCACAAAAAGGCCAAGCATCCCAATTTGCTGTTTTTGGGTTCTTTTCAACTTTTCTATGTAGAAAGCATGATAAATTACCCCTAAAGTCTGCATGTGATTTATAACTGAGGCAAGTCTCTTAGGCCCCAAGCACACGACTGTAATTTTGCCGTAATTGCAGATCAAAATACGGTTCTATTCATTTCTATGGCCCACGGACACCTTCCCGTCAGTGTCCGTATATTTGCAGGATGGTGTCGGGCCATAGAAAGACTCCGCAAAAGATAGGACATGTCCTATTTTTTGCTTTTTACGGACCATGCTCCAAAACGTTATATGTTAGCACATCATTCAAATGCAGGTGGCTGTCAGCGGCCGGCTGTGCCCATACTCACGGACAGTGATTACGTGCACGGTCATGTGCAGGGGGCCTTAGACACAGAAACTGTGTTTTAAGAAATTTGTTATCAGCAGTACTACACAGAACTAGTAAACTCCCACTGCATTGTATATCATCCTCCACTGACACTGCTCTCTACTAAGGCTTTATCATAACTTAAGGTAATGAAAACCACTTCAATTACCATCTCAACCTATAGCTTCTCATTCTTGGAGTGCAGCTGGAACCGCCTGGGAAAACGGGCCCCCACATGTAAAACTCTCTGGAAGGAGTATAACACACAGAGCTAGCAAACCCCCGTTCCCCTTACTGCTGCTCCTGTTCATTGTCGGCATTCAGTGATATAGATGCACTGTGCAGCGTGCCTACCTGTTAATAAAGCTTTTTTTCCTCTCTCTTGCCATGGGAGCAGGGCCTGTAGCGATGTCACGATTTTTGCCAAATCCAGAATCGTGCTGATTTTGAAATGGAGAATTAATTTAATTTGATCGCCCCCGCCTTACCTTGAGGTGCCAAAACATAAGGATCACCCCCAAAAAGACCCCCATTTTGGAAACTTCACCCCTGGTAAATCCGTGTAGGGGCTGTCGGGGCTCCCTCAGTAGATCGAGATAAATGGAGAAAAATAAAGGATAAAATTCTCCAGCGCTGTCCAAATGTTGTGGAATTGAAGGATTCAATCCAAGGCAAGAAGTTTTAATAAGATATATATGTTTAATGGATAAGAATGCTACGCGTTACGAGATCAGACCGATCTCTTCATCGGGCAAAGAAACATACATTTTTTTTATCGCCGTCGCACGGACGAGATACACGCTTGTCTGAATTGCTTAACCACTCAGCCAACTCAGACTAACTTCAACTCGTTGTTAATTATTTTTTTAAAACATATCAATGTTTACTCTAAATTACCCATTTCCTGGGTAGGCCGTATTTTGGCAACTAAAATTTTACTACTGCCCAAGATACAATATTGTTTTCGTAATCTTCCCATTACTTTTATCCAAAGTCTTTCTCTCGCATAGTAAAATACAGATTATGATATTTGTGTGGCAGCGTCAGAGGGCGAGGGTCTCCACTAAGATGCTATTTCTGCCATCTCTAACAGTGGCCTGGGATGTCTATGGGTAACTGACTATTAGTATGCAACTCTGTTAGATCAAATGAAAAGCTGGTGGTTAAATTATACTTCTAAGCAGTGGGTAGAAATAGAGACTAACATGACAAGCCATTCTAAAATATTTCTTCTGTTCCCTCAGATTGCCTGGCAAGACTCTCAATCTGCACACAACCCCCCCCCCCCCCCCAGCCTAAAATTAAGGAGGGTAATCACATTTTGAGAAACATAGCCTCACCTCCCAATGTACTTCTGACTTGTATTAATGATTTGCTCATTGAGGTTGTTCAACATTCTATAATTGAGGGCCTGTTCACATCACTGTTCGCTTTCCGTTCCGGGGTTTCTGTCCAGAGGTTTCCGTCAGGTGAACCCCACAAGTGAAAGTGAAACCACAGCTTCCGTTTCAGTCACCATTGATATCAATGGTGACGGAAACATCACTAATGGTTTCCGTTCGTCACCATTCCGGCAGGTTTCCGGTTTTCCGACGGAATCCATAGTGGAGTCGACTGCGCTATTGATTCCGTCGGAAAACAGGAAACCTGCCAGAATGTTGACGAACGGAAATCATTAGCGATGTTTCCGTCACCATTGATATCAATGGTGACTGAAACGGAAGCTGTGGTTTCACTTTCCGTTGCGGGGTTCACCTGACAGAAACCTCAGACGGAACCCCGGAACGGAAAGCGAACGGTGATGTGAACAGGCCCTAACTCAGACTTATACTAGATGGATAAGGGGTTAGTTCATATCGTTAAATGCTCATCCCTACTCCCTTTTTCTTGAATTTGTGACGCTTTTAATATACCCACTAGAGACTTTTAAAAGTAATTGCATCTCAGGAACTTTGTAACCACATTAGACTTTTCCTCATCATGCCCTCGTACTTTTTATGAAATGTATTTCCCAGACCCCAAGAGTTTGACCAAAGGGATTTCAAAACCTTATTCTGCTATGTTATTACAGTCGACTACTTCTACCCTTACTTTTAAGGGCAAATGGGAAGTGGATTTGCAATGTACTTCTTATGATGGACAATTAGCAGTGTATCAAATTACTAATAGAACTTTCATTGTGCGACTCAGTTAGGCCCTGTTCACATCATAGTTTTTGCCTACGTTTAACATACGTTGGAAAAAAAAACCGACTTATACGTAAACGTAAGCTGTTACAGATGCCTAACATTGGCATCTATCATCAAAGACTTTAATGGTATCCGTTAAACGATAAGTTGTTAACTGGGGTCATTAGCGTTTATGACGGATGCCACTGTTAGGGCATCCGTTTAACATATCCGTCACCAATAGTCTATAATGGTATCCATTTAATGCATACGTCATGAAATGAAAGCCCATGACCTAATGGTTATACGGACGCCTGTGATGTATGCCATACAGTGGCATGCGTCAACCATAGACTTGCCTGGTCCGCACATAGCTCTGACCTCAACCCCATCGAACGCCTTTGGAATGAACTAGAATGCAGATTTTGAGCCAGGCTCTCTCATTCAACATCAGTGTCTGAACTCACTAAAGCTCTTCTGAATGAATGGGCCAAAATTTCCACAGACCCACTCCAAAATCTTGTAGAAAGCCTTCTCCGAAGAGTAAAAGCTGTTTTAACTGCAAAGGGAGACTCCTATGGATTTAGAAAATGTCATAATAGCTCCTGTAGTTAAAATGTGTAGGTTCCTCAATATTTGTGTCTATATAGTGTATGTTGGATGTGTCATGAACATGTAGGGTATATAATGCACGTGTGGTGGATGTATGACCTTTTCAAACCTCTTTGGGCTCCGCTGTATCTTAATCTCAAAGAAATATTGGTTTCAAATTTTCCATGGGATCCACCCTTGGCCTTATTTTCCTTGGGGATAGAGAATGTATCTTTGGATGACCCCACTGTGCTTACTAATGATTTAACAGTTTTTAAATCTTGTATAGATAAAAAATGGAAAAGTACTTCAGTTCCAACAGTCACTGAAATTTGACACATTGTCTATCATAATTGAAAATTGGTAGAATAAATAAACTAAATTAATTTAAAAGGAAATGGGCAAAGTGGTTCTCATATGTAGGTTATTTTTTTGTTAACTTTGGTATCTATATCTCACATTATGTTTTTGTGATTATGGCTACGTGCTTGGTATTGTGCTGGTTATCCTGGCAGCTGACACCTTTTTTCATTCACACTTCACAGCAAGGATAGTTCTTTTCTTTTTTTTTTTAGCTTTTGAGATTTTCCGTTTAATTGGGTTTTGGGTCTCTTCCCTACACTGCAGCAGGGAGACACTTCTCATTGTCTATTTTCTGAACAGGACTTACGCTTGGATACTTATTATCACACACATATGGGCAACTGTTTATGTGGTATTGCATGGTAATATCACACTTTTCTTATGCATGAAAATATTTATATTTCATAGTGTAAAGTCCTTTTGGGCAAATATTAGGTGCTCATTTTATTTCTTAACATTGTCATATTTACATGTACAAAAGATTTCTGTTTGTCACTGACAAGCTTGTATGATTATTGCTTGTATATGACCAACATCAATAAATAATATGTTCTTAAAAAATGCACTGTTTAACTTCCGCAGCTTCTATGTATGACGTTAGTAGCTGCAGAACCCCGCTTTCAGGCAAATCCATCAGTGAGCTTCTCCGACGGCTCGGCTGATAGTGGCTCTTGTGTGCTCCTGAGCGATCTTCTAAGCTCAATTCTGATCAATTCAAAGTAGATCCACTGTTATACATAGAAGCTGCAGAAGTGAAGCACTGCATTTTTTAAAAGAAAAGAAAACTTTATCAACTCGTACCCAATACTTTATCATAATCA
Source organism: Rhinoderma darwinii (assembly GCF_050947455.1). NCBI lineage: Eukaryota > Metazoa > Chordata > Amphibia > Anura > Rhinodermatidae > Rhinoderma > Rhinoderma darwinii. The sequence goes on from NC_134688.1 coordinate 305,253,650, forward strand.
TACAAGCATACTTAGTGGCAGAAAAAAATGTAAGGTGCTGGTCACACTATATTTTTTTTCATACAGTTGAGGTGTAACGTCTTTTGTACTGCCAAATGTATATACAGCCGTTTTAAATAAATGTAAGCAACTGTTTGATCATGTATTATATTGCTTTCACAAATCACTTAGTAGGGAATGGTTTTCAATAGAACATCAGTCCCTGAATACGTCAAACCTTAACATATAACTTTTATTGAATATTAAAATATTTCAAAATTCAAGTCCAAATTCCAAAGAAACGCTATCCAGTATACATGTATCCAAAGCCCAGCAGGTTCTGAGATTACCATTCGCAATAATACTGCCTTCCTTAGTGGCATGTTTTTTCTTTTTTTTTTTCTTACTGTACTTTTAGGCTATGTTCACACGGGGTATTTTGCCGAGTTTTTTGACGCGGAAACCGCATCGCAAAACTCGGCAGAAACGGCCCGAGAACGCCTCCCATTGATTTCAATGGGAGGCGTCGGCGTCTTTTTCCCGCGAGCAGTAAAACTGCCTCGCGGGAAAAAGAAGCGACATGCCCTATCTTCGGGCGCTTCCGCCTCCGACCTCCCATTGACTTCAATGGGAGGCAGGAGAAAGCGTATATCTCGCTGTTTTATGCCCGCGGCGCTCAATGGCCGCGGGCGAAAAACGGCGCGATAATTGCCGCGAAAATCGGCGTGCAGGGAGAGGAATATCTGCCTCAAAGTTCCAAACGGAATTTTGAGGCAGATATTCCTCCCCCAAAATACTCCGTGTGAACATAGCCTTATTCTTTTATGTCTGTATTTATCTTTTAAAATGTTTTATTGCTGTGAGACCAGATAATAATATATTTTTAAGAAATGAAGTACTTCACACAGTTTGTTAAAGTATCACGTGTACAAGTATTGTAGATTAAATATATTGACTTTTACAGATACAGCCTTGCCATATTGGACTCCTGACTTATTCACTCCAGTCCAACAAAACGTTCATGAAGAAGTCTTTGGGAAATGCACTGAAGAAAGTGCAGGAAAGTTTAAAGTGAAATATTTGCTATACCCTTTTGTGTATTGGAGACATCATATCCATGCACTGCTACAATTTCCTAAGGCTTGGTTCACACATGCTGCATACGTTTTGACCATGTTTATTTTTGAGAGGAGATTCAATTCAGTTACCAGTGTTTTCTTGCCCTAAAATTTATGTTCATGTGTCACTTAACCACAACAATGACGTGTTGTCCATAGTGACGTCCCCACTGCAGCTAGTGATTGGTGGTGCTGGAAGACATGTCCTCATACTGTGATAAATACTGGAAGTAGAATCGGGGGCCTGTTCTGTGTTAGTCGATCGAAAATTTCTGGGATTGATCTAAATAATAGTAGCTGAGCTGCTATGTTTTTCGTTCTGTTAATGTTTTCATTTTTCTTTGTTATGAATCTCGTCATATCACTTTATTTTTGCACCTGTATATGATGTGTCGTTTTGTATGCATTGTATTATACTGTGTATATTTTCCTGTGTTTGGTGTGGATGGCCTTTAGGACTTGCATAATGCAAATATGTTATTCTGAAAAACAAATAAGATATTTAAAGTATATGTACACTTTTGAAGTACACTTTTTTCTACTAAATAAATGTTTTATTTGATTTCAAACAACTTTTAAATTCGTTTTTTATTTAAATGTTTACTTTTTGAGATACAGCTTCTATGTATCTTGTAAATAGAAGCTGTATCCTTCCGTCAAAGCAGATTCTGTTAGGTGAGCTGCACTGACTGCTCTGGTGAAAACTAGTCCTTCATGTCTCTGAAGTGCAGGATCCAGCTAATAATCATCACACTAAGAATGTATTACGAAGGTATTCCCCCCCCCCCCCCCCCCCCCACACTGACAAGGAATGGAGTGGAAATTCAAATTACATTTTGCTGTCACTGGTGAGCCTTGGAATGTGGTACTACTTCATGATCCTTCTCAAGCAAGTGTTGAGATGTCCAGTCTGTTCAATTGTCCTTCTGAATTAAATGTGACAGTCCAATACCACAAAAAAAGGTTTCCACAAATGCACTTTAATGGGGTACTCACAAGATGTAGATAGTTTAAAAGCCTGTCTCCATAAAACACACAGCACTTCAAACTTCTCTCCCCGACACAAGGTTTCACTGTTCCAGCTTCTTCCAGGGCATGTTTGGTGTGCACTTTTTCATTCTCATTTGAAAAGGCCGCTAATAACACACACCTCATTACATTCTAAAACCTTCCCAAAAGCAACCATAAAAATAAGTTAAACATTCACAATATCTTTTTGAAATATATTATATATGTATAAAATAATTCAAATAAGGGCCTGTTCACATCAGTGTTCGGGTCCGTTTTGGGGTTTCCGTTCATCTATTCTGTCTGCGGAACAGATGAACGGAAACTATAGCTTCCATTTGCATTACCATTGATATCAATGGTAATGCTTCTGTTTCAGTTGGTTTCTGCTTGTTTCTGTTCCGTAAAGTTTTTGTTTTTTTACGACTAGTCGACTACATTAAACAAAACTCCCAATATTTTATTACAACCAATAAGTTGTCCTAAGAGACTCACAACATAGAATTATCAAATTCATTCACAAAAACTAAGGAAGACGGTCACGTGATCTTAAATAACATTCAATCCTAATATTTGCAAGAATCTACATATAGGGTAAGTAATTTGTTGCGTTTGTTTTATGTACTTTTCTGTGCACATTCTTTTTATTTATTTTTTCTTAATATTTAGGCTTAACCTTTAAACACATTAGGGGAATACATATTGGATCTTATTTATTCTCAGCCCAGTGGGGAGTATGATGTAAGATTTACAACTTTTTCAAAGTCTATATTCAAACCTAACAGTTTTTCTTTCAAGAATCCAATAGGATTTTCTTTAGCTTATCTTTCTTTTTTATGTTGTCATCCTCTCTCCAATTATATTTCACCACTTCTATAGAATAGGACTTGGTATCCATAGGATCTTTATTATGTATTCTAAAAAAAATATGCACGTTAATTGATTGTCAGACGATATCGATTTTTATTTTAACTCTATTGCACATATTTTTGGGATGGTTTTGAAATGTAATGAATTGTGTGTTATTAGCTGCCTTTTTAAATACGTAATGAGAGTGCACACCCAACATAGTTGATAAGGTTGAAAAAAAACACAGGTCCGACATGTCCAGCCTATAATCCTACCATGTTGATCCAGAGGAAGGCAAATCCCCACCCTCCCCCCGCCATGGAACGAATGCCAATTGCCTCATTAGGAGAAAATTTTCTCCCTAACTCCATATATTACAATCAGAATAAATCCCTGGATCAACGTTCCATCACCAGAATCTAGTATCCATAACTTGAAATATTAGATTTTTCAAGAAAGGCGTCCAGGGCCTCCTTGAACTTGCTCAACGAACCAACCATCAATAAATCCTGTGGCAGAGAGTTCCAAAGTCTTTGATTATGGTGAAACATTATTTTCTCTAGATGTAAAGGATTCCCCCCTTGTCATGGCTACAAGCCTAGGTATAAAAAGATCATTAGAAAGATATCTGTACTGTCCATTTATACATTTGTATATTGTTATTAAGCTCCGAAGCCATCTTTTTTCTAAACTGAATAACCCCAAGTTTGATAACCTATCTTGGTACTGCAGTCCACACATTCCCTTAATTATCTTTGCACCTGCTCTAGTTCAGCTATGTCCTTATTTACAGGTGCCCAAAATTGTACACAATAATCCATATGTGGTCTGACTAGTGATTTGTAAAGAGGCAAAACTATATTCTTTTCATGTGCATCTATGCTTCTTTTGATGCATCCCATGAATTTATTTGCCTTGACTTCAGCTGACTGTCACTGGGTGCTAAAATATCCCTAAAGTCTTTTTCAGTGGCAGTTTTACCCAATGTTGTACTATTTAAAGAGGCTCTGTCACCACATTATAAGTGCCTTATCTCCTATATAAGAAGATCGGCGCTATAATGTAGGTGACAGTAATGCTTTTTATTTAGAAAAACAATCTATTTTAAACCACTTTATGAGCGATTTTTAGCTTTATGCTAATGAGCTTCCTAATGCCCAAGTGGGCGTGTTTTACTTTAGACCAAGTGGGCGTTGTACAGAGGAGTGTATGACGCTGACCAATCTGTGTCATGCACTTCTCTCCATTCATTTTCACTGCACTAGCGATATAGTTATATCGCTATGTGCAGCCACAAACACTAACATTACTGCAGTGTCCTGATAATGAATATACATCACTACCAGCCTGGACGTGATGTTTATTCAGAATCCTGACACTTTTGAATCTTTTCTGTGAGATTCCAGCAAGGCAAGCGTAATCTTGCGAGATTACGATGTAACCTGTCATTTCAAACGAGATTACGCTTGCCTTGCTGTAATCTCACAGAAAAGGTTCAGAAGTGTCAGGATTCTGAATAAACATCACGTCCAGGCTGATAGTGATGTATATTCACTGCAGTATTGTTAGTGTTTGTGTATGTAGCTGCACATAGCGATATAAATATATATCGCTAGTGCAGTGTAAATGAATGGAGAGAAGTATATGACGCTGATTGGTCAGCGTTATACACTCCTCTGTACAACGCCCACTTTGTCTAAAGTAAAACACGCCCACTTGGGCATTAAGAAACTCATTAGCATAAAGCTAAAAATCGCTCATAAAAGTGGTTTAAAATAGATCATTTTTCGAAATAAAAAGCATTACTGTCACCTACATTACAGCGCCCATCTCCTTATATAGGAGATAGGGCACTTCTAATGTGGTGACAGAGCCTCTTTAAAGAGGCTCTGTCACCACATTAGAAGTGCCCTATCTCCTACATAAGGAGATGTGCGCTATAATGTAGGTGACAGCAGTGCTTTTTCTTTAAAAAAAAACGATCTATTTTCACAACGTTGGGAGCGATTTTGGTTTATGCTAATGAGCTTTCTTAATGCCCAAGTGGGCGTATTTTTACTTTCGACCAAGTGGGCGTTGTACAGAGGAGTGTATGATGCTGACCAATCGGCATCATTCACTCCTCTCCATTCATTTACACTGCACTAGCGATATAGTTATATCACTATGTGCAGCTACATACACAAACCCTAACATTACTACAGTGTCCTGATAATGAATACACATGACCATCCAGCCTGGACGTCATGTGTACTCAGAATCCTGACACTTCTGAATCTTTTTTGTGAGATTCCGGCAAGTGAAACCAAATCTCGCAAGATTACGAGATTTGGTTTCACTTGCCGGAATCTCACAAAAAAGATTCAGAAGTGTCAGGATTCTGAGTACACATGACATCCAGGCTGGATGGTCATGTGTATTCATTATCAGGACACTGTAGTAATGTTAGTGTTTGTGTATGTAGCTGCACATAGTGATATAACTATATCGCTAGTGCAGTGTAAATGAATGGAGAGGAGTGCATGATGCCGATTGGTCAGCGTCATACACTCCTCTATACAACGCCCACTTGGTCGAAAGTAAAAATACGCCCACTTGGGCATTAAGAAAGCTCATTAGCATAAACCAAAATCGCTCCTAACGTTGTGAAAATAGATGGTTTTTTTTAAATAAAAAGCATTCGTGTCACCTACATTACAGCGCCGATCTCCTTATGTAGGAGATAGGGCACTTCTAATGTGGTGACAGAGCCTCTTTAACCCCTTCAGGACTGAGCCTGTTTTGGCCTTCAGGACGAAGCCGATTTTTCAAATCTGACATGTCACTTTATGTGGTAGTAACTCCGGAATGCTTTTGCCTATCCAAGTGATTCTGAGAATGTTTTTTTTATTTGTAAAAAAACGCCAAGATTTAGAGAAAATTATCTATTTTCTAAATTTAAATGTATCTACTTGTAAAACAGATAGTAATACCACACAAAATACTTTCTAGTTTATATTTCCCATAGGTCTACTTTATGTTTGCATAGTTTTTTGAACATTCTTTTATTTTTTTAGGACGTTACAAGGCTTAGAACTTTAGCAGCAATTTCTCATATTTTCAAGAAAATTTCAAAAGCCTACTTTTTCAGGGACCAGTTCAGTTCTGAAGTGGCTTTGAGGGCCCTATATATTAAAGTCCCCATAAATGACCCCATTTTGAAAACTGCACCAACAGCATTCAGAAAGTGTTTATAACCCTTTACCACAGAAGGTTTTACCCAAAAAATGCAACTCAATATTTATTGCCCAGATTCTGCAGTTTTTAGAAATATCCCACATGTGGCCCTAGTGCGGTAATGGACTGAAACACAGGCCTCAGAAGCAAAGGAGCACCTCGTGGATTTTTGGGCCTCCTTTTTTTTTTAGAATATATTTTAGGCACCATGTCCGGTTTGAAGAGGTCTTGTGGTGCCAAAACAGTGGAAACCCCCCAAAAGTGACCCCATTTTGGAAACTATACCCCTCAAGGAATTTATCTATGGGTATCGTTAGGATTTTGAACCCACAGTTTTTTTGCTCAATTTATTTGAATTAGTATGTGAAGATGAATATCTCCTTTTTTTGTGAAAAAACGTAGACATTTTAAATTTTTGCAAGGAATAAAGTAGAAAAAACACCCCAACATATGTAAAGCAATTTCTTCCGATTATAGCAATACCCCATATGTGGTAATAAACTGCTGTTTGGACCCACAGCAGGCTTCAGAAGAGAAGGAGCACCATTTGGATTTCTGATTTTGCTGTTTTCAGTGCAGTGTAGCGTTTTCAATGCACTGGAGAGATGGAAACCCCCCAATAGTGACCCCATTTTGGAAAGTACGCCCCTCAAGGAGTTTTTCTAGGGGTAAAGTTAGCATTTTGACCCTACAGTTGTTTTGCTGAATTCATTGGAATTAGTCTGTAAAGATAAAAATCTACTTTTTTTCTGTAAGAACTTAGACATTTTTAATTTTTACAAGGAATAATGGAGAAAAAGCACCCCAGCATTTGTAAAACAATTTCTCCTGATTACGTAAATACCCCATATGTGGTAATAAACTGCTGTTTGGACCCACACCGGGGCTTAGAAGGGAAGGAGCGCTATTTGGCTTTTGGAGCTCAAATTTAGCTGGAATAGTTTTTGGGTGTCATGTCGAATTTGCAAAGCCACTGAGAGACCGAAACAGTGGAAGCCCCCCAAAAGTGACCCCATTTGAGAAACGACACCACTTAAGGAATCTATCTAGGGGTATAGTGAGCATTTAGGCCCTACACGTCTTGCAGAATTTATTAGAATTAGGCCGTGAAAATTAATAGCAACATTATTTCCACTAAAATGTTTAATTTTTTAAATTTCACAAAGGATAAAGGAGAAAATGCACCCCAACATTTGTAAAGCAATTTCTCCCGAGTACGGCTATACCCCACATGTGGTCATAAATGTTTTTTTCATTAGAAAGTAATTAACCCTTTCCGAACTGAACCATGTTTTTCTTTTTCATTTTTCCTCCCCGCTTTCCGAGAGCCACAACTTTTTTATTTTTCCGTCAATAGAGTGGTGTGAGGGCTTATTTTTTGCGGGACGAGCTGTTGTTTTTATTGGTACCATTTTTTGGTACATAAGACTTTTTGAGCACTTTTTATTAAATTTTTTGGTAGAGCGAAGGTGACCAAAAAACGGTGATTTTGCCATTTAAAATTCTTTATTTTTCACGGCGTTCACCGTGCGAGTTCAATAATGGTATATTGTAATAGCTTGGACTTTTACGGACGCAGCGATACCGATTTTGTGTATTTTTTTAATCTTTTTACATTACTTTAGAGAAAAAAATGTGAAAAGGGTTTCTTTTTGGACTTTAAATATTTACTTAATTTTTTCCACTAATAATAATAATTTACTTTTGTTTTTACACATTTTATTAGTCCCCCTAGGAGACTTGAACCAGCGATCGTTAGATCACTGGTAGAATACACTGCAATACTAATGTATTGCAGTATATTGTCATTTTTACAGGCACCTGTAACAGCGTGTTCGCTGTTTCTGTCCGTTAGTCCCAGATATCAGCTGTAATACACAGCTGACACCCGCAGCAAATGGCGCGGGCTCAGCGCGTGAGATGCGCCATATATCACCCCCCCCCCCAACACACACACCACGACATGCTATTAAGTCATGGTGCGCGAAGGGTTTAATGCGCAGCGGATGGTGCAGAGTGAAAATTACAATTTTCCACTGATGTGCCATTTTAGTGCACTATATGTTGTGCCCAGTTTGTGCCACAAATACCTAATAAAATTTTAACCGGGTTCTCCCGGGTATGGCGATGCCATATCGGTGGACGTAAACGGCTGTTTGGACACGCTGTAGGGCTCAGAAGGGAGGGACGCCATTTGGCTTTTGGAGCGCAGAGTTTGCTTGGTAACTGGTTCTGTTTGGCGTTTTGCTGGTATTTCAGTTTATAATGTGGGGGCAAATGTAGACTGGGCAGAGTACATCAGGGGCATAATAAGAGGGTATAATAATGCGGTAAATAAAATAATCCGCAGATATGTGGCCTTTGTGGCACTTATAAATGGCGCCTGATCTTATCCGCTTTTGGACAATCTGCACATTTTGCATCGCCATATTCTGGGAGCCAGAACTTTTTTTTATTTTTTCACCACCGGAGCCGTGTGAGGGCTTATTCTTTGCGGGACAATCTGTAGATTTCATTGGTACCATTTTGGGGTACATGCCATTTTTTTTTATCACTTTTTATTCCATTTTTCGGCAAGCCAGGTGACCAAAAACCATCAATTCTGACAATGATTTTTATTTATTTTTTTACAGCGTTCACCCTGGGCTATAATTGACCATTATATTTTATTCTGCGTGTCGGTACGATTACGGCGATACCATATGTATATCGTTTCTTTATGTTTTGCAGCGTTTGTGCAATAAAATAACTTATTTAGAAAATAAACTATTTTTTGTGTCACCATATTCTGAGAGCCATAAGTTTTTATTTTTCAGTCAAAAAAGCTGTGTAAGGGCTTGTTTTTTGCGGGACGGGTTGTAGTTTGTATCGGTACTATTTTGGCGTACATGCGACTTTTTGATCACTTTTTATTGCATATTTTGGGAGGGGTGGTGACCAAAAAATAGTGATTCTGGCATTGTTTTTCGTTTATTTTTTTTGCGGTGTTCACCGTGCGGGAAAAATAATATTATAGTTTTATAGTTGGGGTCGTTACGAACGCGGTGATACCAAATATGTGTACTTTTTTTTTACGTGTTAGTTTTTTTTTTCTATAATAAAAAGCAGTTCTTGTTTATATCACTTATAACTTTTATTTTTACACCTTTTTTAAAACATTTTTATTCTTTTTTTTACTTTTTTCACTTGTCCCACTAGGGGACACTTAGACTTGCAGCTCTGATTGCTGCTGGAATACATTACACTACACACGTAGTGTAATGCATTCCAACTGTCATTGTGACGGGGTGGTCCTCATAGGCTTCTGTACATGGCAGCCCGGAAGCCATTGTCTGGCGTCCGGTTGCCATGGGTACCATCGCCAGCCCCCGTGATTTCACATGGGGGCTGCCGATCGGCGCTAAACACCTTAATTGTGGCGTTTAAAATCGAACGTCGCAATTAAGGGGTTAACTGCCGAAATCAGCGGCGATGGGCCGCTGATCGGCAACGGGGAATGCAGCGCAGACACCCTGCACGGTTAACCGCCGCTGCGGTGTAGCGCTGCGCGGCGGTCAACTGTCAAAGCACTGATGTTACTGCACGTCAAGGTGCGCAAAGTGACTGCTCCCATTGACGTGCATTAACGTCAAGGTGCAGGAAGGGGTTAATGCCTAGTGCTAGAAGTTTTTCCTTGGTCTAAGTGTATAACCTTACATTTATCCACATTCAAACTTCATTTGCCAGTTCTCTGCCCACGCCTCCAGGTTCTCCAAATTTTTATGTAATCTATTATCCTTCTCTTTGTTGGTTACTGTATAGAGCTTAGTATCATCTGCAAATATTCTACTATGTAAGCCCTCCACAAGGTCATTAAAGGGAACCTGTCACCAGCATTTCACCTATTGAACTTTACTTCTCCCTCACTAGCTGCTGCTATAAAAAGTTCATTGCCGTTATCCCCTCTCCTAAACTCCTCCTCCGACTGTAAATAACGGTCTGCAAACGCTTCGCGCCTTTTATCGTAATAATCCGGTGTCCCTTTGTGCGCACACACCAGAAGAGGACATCAATGCACAAGCGCGGGATGTTGTGTGCTGGGGGAAGGCGAGGAGCTGTCAATCAAAAGTAAGGAGGCGGGGTAAACTCGGAAAGACTTGAGGAATGACGATTTGACTCTTCAAAACGAAGATTTGACTCTTTTCAAATGAAGATCTGACTCTTTTCTGCTCATTAGCATACGGTGTGGGAACACTAAAATGCTAAATACTAAAGCTAAGAAGATAATTATAGGTTATTGTAATCGCAGGGGGTAGGTAGACGGACAAGTGAGCCCTAATCTACCCGCCACTCTGACCCTGCCTACTTGCAACGACCTGCCCTAGGCGACGGGGTACAACTGGGCGGCGGTCCCTGCGCTCAGTAAGTGCACGACAAACATACAAAGGAACACAAGCAAGGAAAAGGGGCCGTTGCCCACGGCAACTCCGTGAGCAACCAGAGTGGTGAACGAGCCGAGTCAAGCCAGGAGTGTGCGTGGTACAAAACGAAAAGCAGAAGAGTAGTCGGTAAGCCAGGGTCTGTATGGAGCAGGATCAAAAATAGCAGGAGCTGTAGCTGGGCCAGGAAACCACAAGGAGGGAAACACAAGCAATAGCAAGCACCGAGGGACAGGAAGTGCAGGCTTAAATAGACCGAGGGCGGGAGCTAGCTGAGTCTGGCCAGGTTACGATAGGCTCTCCCACTCCTATGCCTGCCAGCCTGAATGGTGGAAGCAGGAGTCAGTCTCAGGGATGTATTCTCAGGTGCTGACTGATTAGTTCTGGGAGTTAACCCCGAAGCTGTGCCTGGCAGATCCTTTACAGTACCCCCCCTTTTATGAGGGGCCAGGTGGAACCTCCTGACCAATACCCCAGCGTGAACATCCCGGGCGGGTACCCAAGTCCTCTCCTCGGGCCCGTATCCTCTCCAATGGACCAGGTACTGGAGGGAGCCTTGGACCATCTTGCTGTCCACAATCCTGGCCACCTCGAATTCCACCCCCTCCGGGGTGAGGATGGGAACAGGAGGTCTCCTCGAGGGAGCCAAGGACGGGGAGCAGCGTTTGAGGAGGGAGACATGAAACACGTCGTGTATCCGAAAAGACGGGGGTAACTCCAGCCGGAAGGAGACAGGATTGAGGACCTCAATGACCTTATACGGCCCAATAAACCGGGGAGCAAACTTCTTGGACGGAACCTTGAGACGCAAGTTCCTAGACGACAACCACACCAGATCCCCGACCATAAACGGGGTTAGCAGAACGTTTTTTATCAGCCTGAGTTTTTTGTACGCTCTGGGACACCTCTAGGTTTTTCTGAACCTGGGCCCAGACTGTGCACAGTTCCCGATGAACGACCTCTACCTCGGGATTGTTGGAACTACCAGGTGAAACGGAGGAGAACCGTGGATTAAACCCAAAATTACAAAAAAAAAGGAGAGACCCCTGACGAGTTACTGACCCGGTTATTAAGGGAAAATTCAGCGAGGGGAATGAAAGAGACCCAATCAAATTGACAGTCAGAGACAAAACACCTTAAGTATTGTTCTAGAGATTGATTAGTCCTCTCCGTTTGGCCATTGGTTTCAGGATGGAAGGCAGAGGAGAAGGACAGATCAATCCCCAACTTCATACAGAAGGCTCTCCAAAACAATGAAACAAATTGTACCCCTCTGTCCGAAACAATATTGACAGGGACCCCATGGAGACGCAGGATGTGTTTGACAAACAAGGTAGCCAACGTTTTGGCGTTGGGTAGTTTCTTGAGGGGCACAAAGTGGCACATCTTACTGAAGCGGTCCACCACCACCCACACCACTGACTTGCCTTGGGATGGAGGCAAATCGGTGATAAAATCCATGGAGATATGTGTCCAAGGTCTCTGGGGAATGGGCAGCGAACGCAGTAAACCCGCTGGTCGTGACCTGGGAGTCTTGGACCTAGCACAAACCTCACAAGCGGCGATGTAGGCCTTAACGTCTTTAGGCAACCCAGGCCACCAATAATTTCTGGTAATGAGGTGTTTGGTACCCAGGGTGCCTGGATGGCCAGATAGTGCGGAGTCATGATTTTCCCTAAGTACCCTTAGCCGGAATTGCAGGGGAACAAACAGCTTGTTCTCAGGAAGGTTCCCGGGAGCTGCACCTTGATCAGCAGCAATATCAGAGACTAAATCAGAATCGATCGAGGAAATGATTATACCTGGAGGCAAAATACAAGCAGGATCTTCCTCTGAAGGAGGGCTGGCCATGAAGCTACGCGACAGTGCATCAGCCTTAATATTTTTAGACCCAGCCCTATAGGTAACCAAAAAATTGAATCTGGTAAAAAATAACGCCCATCGAGCTTGTCTCGGGTTTAGCCTCCGGGCAGATTCTAGGAAAACCAGATTCTTGTGGTCGGTAAGGACCGTTACCTGGTGCCTAGCCCCCTCCAGGAAGTGGCGCCACTCTTCAAATGCCCATTTAATGGCTAAGAGTTCGCGGTTGCCAATATCATAGTTACTTTCAGTTGGCGAAAACTTCCTGGAGAAATAGGCACAGGGGCGGAGATGAGTGAGGGACCTGGTACCCTGGGACAAGACAGCCCCCACTCCCACCTCACATGCGTCAACTTCCACGATAAATGGCTCCATTTGGTTGGGCTGAACCAGCACCGGGGCCGAGACAAAGCACTTCTTAAGGACCTCAAAAGCCTGGACAGCCTCAGGAGGCCAGTGGAGGAGATCAGCACCTTTGCGAGTGAGGTCCGTAAGGGGCTTAGCGATGACCGAGAAGTTAGCAATAAATCTCCTGTAATAATTAGCGAACCCCAAAAAACACTGTAATGCCTTCAGGGAGGCAGGTTGGACCCATTCCGCCACAGCCTGAACCTTGGCGGGGTCCATGCGAAATTCATGAGGAGTGAGGATTTGAACCAAAAATGGAATCTCCTGTACCCCAAACACACATTTTTCGGTTTTGGCAAACAGTTTATTTTCCCGAAGGACCTGGAGCACCTTCCTGACATGCTCAATGTGGGAGGACCAGTCCTTGGAAAACACCAGTATGTCATCAAAGTACACTACCAGAAAAATCCCCAGGTAATTTCTCAAAATCTCATTTATGAAATTCTGAAAGACCGCAGGGGCATTACACAACCCAAAGGGCATGACGAGGTATTCGAAATGGCCTTCGGGCGTGTTAAACGCAGTCTTCCACTCATCCCCCTCTTTGATGCGAATAAGGTTATACGCCCCCGTAGATCCAATTTAGAAAACCTTTGGGCCCCCTGAACCTGATTAAAGAGATCAGGAATCAAAGGAAGGGGATACTGGTTCCTTACCGTGACCTTATTCAGGCTACGGTAGTCAATGCATGGCCTAAGACCACCATCCTTCTTCCCCACGAAGAAGAAGCCAGCACCTACCGGAGAAGAAGAGGGACGAATGTAACCCTTGGCCAGGGATTCCTGGATATACACTCTCATAGCTTCACGTTCGGGACAAGAAAGATTAAATATCCTACCCTTAGGAAGCTTAGCTCCTGGTACCAATTCGATGGCGCAATCGTATTCTCTATGAGGAGGTAACACTTCGGAGGCCTCCCTAGAGAAAACATCAGCGAAGTCCTGAACAAACTCGGGTAGCGTATTCGCCTCCTTAGGGGGAGAAATAGAATTAACAGAAAAACATGACGTACAACATTCATTACCCCATTTGGTTAGCTCCCCAGTATTCCAGTCAAACGTAGGATTATGCAACTGCAACCAGGGAAGACCTAGAACCAAATCGTACGATAATCCCTGCATCAACGGTACAGAGCATTGCTCCAAATGCATGGAGCCAACAAGGAGTTCAAAAACAGGGGTATGCTGTGTAAAATAACCATTAGCAAGAGGAGTGGAGTCGATACCCACTACCGGGACAGGTTTAGGCAAATCAATCAGAGGCATAGCAAGGGACATAGCAAATTCCACAGACATGATATTAGTAGAGGACCCTGAATCCACGAAGGCACTGCCGGTAGCAGACCTACCACCAAAAGAGACCTGAAAGGGAAGCAAGATCTTAGTACGTTTCATATTTACGGGAAATACCTGTGCGCCCAAGTGACCTCCCCGATGATCACTTAGACGCGGAAGTTCTCTGGCTGCAATCTTACGCTTAGGACAGTTGTTCACTTGATGCTTGTCGTCCCCACAGTAGAAGCAGAGACCATTCTTCCTGCGGAATTCTCTACGTTGTTGGGGGGACACGGAGGCCCCGAGTTGCATAGGTATCTCTGAATCTTTCGGGGAGGAACGAAGCAACGGAGCTTCGGGAGGCATCATGGGGGAGTCGGAGGAGAAAACACATAAACGTTCACGTTGTCGTTCCCTGAGACGTCGGTCAAGTCGTATCGCTAAAGCCATAACCTGGTCTAGGGAGTCAGAAGAGGGATAGCTAACTAGCAGGTCTTTCAGGGCATTCGACAGACCCAACCTAAACTGGCACCTTAAGGCAGGGTCATTCCACCGAGAAGCTACGCACCACTTCCGAAAGTCAGAGCAATACTCCTCAACAGGTCTCTTACCCTGACTTAAGGTCACCAGCTGACTCTCGGCAAAGGCAGTCCTGTCAGTCTCGTCATAAATAAGTCCGAGAGCAGAAAAGAAACAATCAACGGAGGAAAGTTCAGGGGCGTCAGGAGCCAAGGAGAAGGCCCACTCTTGGGGCCCTTCCTGGAGCCGGGACATAATTATACCCACCCGCTGGCTCTCAGAACCTGAGGAATGAGGCTTTAAACGAAAGTAAAGCCTACAACTCTCCCGAAAGGAGAGAAAAGCTCTCCGGTCCCCTGAGAACCGGTTGGGCAACTTGAGGTGGGGTTCAAGAGGTGCGGTGAGGGGAACTACCAGGGTAGCATCAGGCTGGTTGACCCTCTGAGCCAGGGCCTGGACCTGTAGGGAGAGACCCTGCATTTGCTGAGTCAGGGTCTCACGGGGATCCATAGTGGTGTCAGGGACCAGGGGTAGACTAGGTATGGGCTTGTTATTATGTAATGGCAGGGGGTAGGGAGACGGACAAGTGAGCCCTAATCTACCCGCCACTCTGACCCTGCCTACTTGCAACGACCCGCCCTAGGCGACGGGGTACAACTGGGCGGCGGTCCCTGCGCTCAGTAAGTGCACGACAAACACGACAAACATACAAAGGAACACAAGCAAGGAAAAGGGGCCGTTGCCCACGGCAACACCGTGAGCAACCAGAGTGGTGAACGAGCCGAGTCAAGCCAGGAGTGTGCGAGGTACAAAACGAAAAGCAGAAGAGTAGTCGGTAAGCCAGGGTCTGTATGGAGCAGGATCAAAAATAGCAGGAGCTGTAGCTGGGCCAGGAAACCACAAGGAGGGAAACACAAGCAATAACAAGCACCGAGGGACAGGAAGTGCAGGCTTAAATAGACCGAGGGCGGGAGCTAGCTGAGTCTGGCCAGGTTACGATAGGCTCTCCCACTCCTAAGCCTGACAGCCTGAATGGTGGAAGCAGGAGTCAGTCTCAGGGATGTATTCTCAGGTGCTGACTGATTAGTTCTGGGAGTTAACCCCGAAGCTGTGCCTGGCAGATCCTTTACAGTTATATAGAAATGATTTTTCACCCACTACCACCAGGTATAGTCGGTTTAATAGGTGAAATGCTGGTGACAGGTTCCCTTTAATGAACATATTAAAAAATAAAAGTTATATACTGACCCTTGTGTAACCCCACTGGTAACTGCGACCAGTGTCGGACTGGAGTACCTTGGGCCCACCATTCAGTTATATAGAAATAATGCGACCACTCTTAATTGTGTAGCAGAAAGTGTGTAGTAAAATAAAGACCAATATTATCACCATATAGTGACTATATAGTTGCAGATACGAGTTCTTCATAGGCACTCTGCAGACTGTATAAGTGAATACAGTAGATTTGCATATAGTGACTCGCAGGTGATGTCTTCTCAGTCGTTCACTTTCCCTTTTCTTCATACGGCCCAGAACACCATGATGACTTGTTACAGCCACTGTCACGGTCACAGGGTATGTGGACCCACTTGGCTGCTCCGCCGGAGCAGAGAGGCTGCTGACCAGGTCTCAGTCTATACAAAAGTCTATAGCAGTTCGTAACACTCGGGTACCTGAACTAGTCCAGACAGTAACTGTGGCTTCAGCATGGATGGAGGTCGGTGCAGCAGGTTGCGCCAAACGTGGCGGACAGTACAAGATGTGGCAGAAGACACTGGACGTAGTAAACGACAGCAGGTGCAGTAGGACCCGACTCCAACACTAGTAGGCACAAGAACACAGCACGGGATACAGGAACAGGTAACGGCACGAGTAACAACTAGAACAGGAAACACTAAAGGGACCATTTGCAAGACAGACTTGGGATATACTAACAATGCTCAGGCAAGGATCAGAAGGGCTGGGACCTTCTTATAGTCCAGGAAATAATTTGAGTTAATGATGATTCTTTTCATGTGTGCGCGCTGGCCCTTTTAAGAGCGGGCACGAGCGTGCTTGCGCACGCACCTTACATTACACAGCGGACCGGACCGGAAGTGAGCGCTGGCGTCTCCTAGGAAGGAGATGGGGACTAGAGCTCACAGATCCATGGCTGTGGGCGTCGGGCGGTGAGTAAACCCGATGGCCTGCGGCCAGGGACGCTACAGCCATGAATCGCCTCTGCAGAATTTGCAATATAAACATCTTTGGCTCCTTGCTTTTCCAGCACCCAGGGCCAGTTTTAGACAAAGTGTGGCCCTGGGCAAAGGTAAAAGTAGGGCCCCAATTGCTGAATTACTGTATCAACAATGCAGTAAATTCAGAAGGCGGTGTGCAGAGAACTGCATTGCTGATATCTAGCGCGTCCAGGATGGTTGCAAGCCCCAGAATGTGTCTCCCCTCTCACACAACACAATTATCTATATACATTTACAGTTATTAAATCATATCACTTTACCAGATGAAATATTACCCCCATACTGTTACTGAACACAACTCACTATTATAAGACCAATATTACCAATAATAACACAATATAAGATCCAAATAATACCTCCCCGTTTCTAGCGATCGCCGGAGAGCTGCACAGCCTCCAGACCGGACGCTTGCGCAGACCAGCGTGATGCAGTGACGTCATCACGCCTGCCTATGTAGGGAGTCTTCCCAGCGTCTTTTAAGCTCCAAGCCTAACGTGGCCTGCAGCCTATTGTATTCAATTGAACGTGGGTGTTGCTAGCCCCGGGGCCCCCTCCGGTGCTAGCGACGCCACTGGGCATGAGGGGGCCAGTGCAGCTTGTCCCATAAATGTTATGTTCCAGGCGGTGCAAACCCCCCTTAATGTCTCGGGCTCCATATGTCTGCTATAGGGGGCCCTGGGCAGTTGCCCAGTTTGCCCCCCCTAATGCCGGCCCTGCCAGCCCCATCCCTTCTATTTCCCACCCTTTACAAAAACTCACCATCCATAGTGCCCCAGACAGAAATAATGCTCACTCTTGGTGCCCCACACAGTAATAGTACTTTCCTTTTGTTCTCCACACAATAATAGTACCCCCACACAGTAATCGTGCCTTCTTTAGTCCCCACACAGCCATATTGCCTGCCCTACCGTAGTTAGGCCCACATTTGTGTCCCAACATATTAGTTAGATCCCCCTTTGGGCTCCCATGTAGCAGTTAGGACTCTTTTGTGTCCCCATTTTAGTTAGGTCTCCTTTGTGCCCTCTATGCAGTAGTTAAATTCCCTTTGTTTCCACATATAGTGTTAAGGTCCCCTTTGATCCCCTATATAGTGGTTTGTTCCCCATTGTGCTCGCATATAGTAAGCTCTACTTTGTGCCCCTATATAGTGGTTAGGTCCCCTTTGTGTCCTCATATAGAGGTTAGGTCCCCTTTGTGTCCCTATATAGTAGTTAGGTCCTTTTTGTGTCCCCCACTTAGTAGTTAGGACTCTGTGCCCCTATATAGTAATTAGGTCCCCTTTGTTTCCCCCGATATAGTAGGTATGCCCCCTTGTGCACTCCATATAGTAGTTAGGCCCCCTTGTGCCCATCATTAATTAGCTAGGTCCCCTTTGCACCAATGAAAAAATAAAACTCACCTAACCCCGGCCTCACATACCTTAAAGAGGACCTGTCACCTCTCCTGACATGTCTGTTTTAGGAAATAATGGTATTCCCCATAAAATAAAAATTCTGGAGCATCTTTTCTTTTCTGATATTCCTCCTATAAATTATAAATTTTTTAATAAATTGACAACTGGGTGTTACCAGTTGGGGGGGGGGGGTGTCCCTACACAGACTGACAATATCCAACCAGTTCTGACAGAGTAAGGCCACTTTTTACATTTACTTTAGTATTTTGGTCATTATTTTGCTTCAGTATTGGGAAGCCAAAATCAAGAATGGAAAATAAACAGAAAATTTATAACCTACTCCAAATACTGATGCAAAATACTGACCGAAATGCTGCTGTGTAAAAGAGACTTAAGACTGTAGGGTCACGCCTATTTGACAAGGGGAATGGTGGCACCCAGTTTTCAATTTATTCATACATTTCTAGAAGGAATAACAGGAACATCACAATGCAAATAAAATATGTTCCAGAATTGCTATTTCATTGAAAATAATTTTTTTACTAAAATATAGATGTCAGGAGAGGTGACAGATCCTCTTTAAACAGCCTGTGGCCTACATTAGTAAGCGGCGGAGCAGGGAGCTAATGGCGGAGAGAGATGCATATTGGCGCCTGGGCCCCCCGGTGGATCCTCTGCTGGGCCAGTCCAACGCTCTCTGTGACCCAATCTGAGAATGTACCATTAATAACCACCCTCTGTTTTAGGATAGAGATGGCAAGAGAGGTGACAGATCCTCTTTAAACAGCTTGTAGCCTACAATAGTAAGCATCGGTGCAGGGAGCCAATGGCTCTCTGCTCCGTGTCCGGAGAGAGTTGCAGTTTGGCGCCTGGGCCCACCGGAAGGTCCTCCGTTGGGCCAGTCCGACGCTATCTGCGACCCAATCTGAGAATGTACCATTAATAAACACCCTTAGAATAGAGATGTCAGGACAGGTGACAGATCCTCTTTAAACAGCCTGTGGCCTACAATAGTAAGCAGTGGGGCAGGGAGCCTATGGCTCTCTGCTCCGTGGCCAGAGAGAGATGCTGCTCAGTGCCTGGGCCCATTGCAGGATCCTCCGTTGTGCCAGTCCGACGCGTTCTGTGACCCAATCTGAGAATGTACCATTAATAACCACCCTCTATTTTCTATCATAGAGCCAAATATTAGCCCAATTACAAATATTTTCCCCCCAGCATTCTCATTTTATGCACTAACCTTTTATGCGACACAGTATTAAATTCTTTTGAAAAGTCTCGATAGACAAAATCCACAACCTTACCTAGAACCAGTCTAAAACTTACTTCCTCATAGAAACTAATCAGTTTAGTTTGACAGGCCGATCCCTAATAAACGGGTGGGATTAACATTTTAATAACTGGTTCTGTGCTTTGCCGACAAAGACATACCCGCCAGGGGGTGGGTGTCGAGGTGAATCGCGCCATAAAAAATGGTTCTAATAATGAAATAAAACAATTACAATATTACAAATACACCCTATATTAAAGTGGACTCTAAATAAAGAAATTCCCTTTCCAGAATGTTTAACTGGATTACCACACTATATATATAATTACAAAAGCATACATACCTATCTACCTACACCAATTAAGCTCACCCATTACATATAGACCTATATGCACACATTCAATTTCCTAAGCGGGCTCAGCCCATTTAGTTAGGCTGTGCACTGTTAGACAGGTGGAGGACAGTGCGGCATGCGCAATAAACCGCAACAAATCTACCAGCTAATGCACAGATACAGCACCAGAAAAAAGCTGAGTACATAAATACAGCACTAGAAACAAGTTCACTACATATATACAATACCAGAACTGACCTCAGTACATAAATACAGTAACAGTGTCACATTGGGTACGTGGACCCATTGGACTGTACCACCTTGATGGTATGGCAGCTGGCCAAAAGGACACGGGTCACAGTCTATAGTTTATATACTTTACCTGTTGTAGCTCAGACAGTAGCAAGACAGGCTCGGCTGGGACTAGGCAGCAGGCAGGCTCCAGGGGTGGTGTAGCAGGACAGGCATGGTACACAGCACAGCACGACTTCAGCTCAATATGGTACTTGACCAGGATAGCACGGGATACAGGTGGCAGGAACGGGAAACACTGGGAACTGGGAAACACTAGGAGACCATTTGCTTAGAAAGACTTGGGTAGACAAAAAGGCTCAGGCATTGCAGGGAGGGGCACATCCCTTCTTATAGCCCAGGGTGCTCTGGGAGCAATCATCTCAATCTCCCACCTGTTTGCGCTTTGGCTCCTTAAGTCTGGACTGAGCTCGTGAGCGCACCCTGGTGGTCACTGTGGAACAGGATGGCCGCATGTGCAGACATCTCTGGAGAGAAGGGCGTTGACTGGATGGAAGGAGTTCGTGGTCAGCGACCACGGACGTTACAGTATCCCCCCAATTATGCCCCCTCCTCTTGGGACCAGAACGAGAGAGAAACCTCTTAATGAGGGTAGGAGCATTGAGATTCTCTTCTGGCTCCCAGGACCTCTCTTCTGGACGAAACCCCTTCCAATCTACTAAATAAAAGGTTCTTCTTACTTTTTTAGTGACCAGGATCTCCTTAACCTCAAAAGTCTCTGATGAACTGCTGGGAGCCACTGCAGGAGTGGAAGCCTTGGAGTAGCGGTTCAAGGTCACCGGCTTCAGCAGGGAGACATGGAAGGAGTTGGGGATCTTGAGGGTAGGAGGCAGCCGAAGCTTGTAGGAAACAAGGTTGATTTGTTGCAAAATCTCGAAGGGTACAAGAAATCTGGCAGCAAACTTGTATGATGGCACCCTCAGCCGGCTTTTCCTAGAGGACAACCAGACCTTAGTACCTGGAAGGAACTGGGGAGGCTCTCTCCTTCTTGTGTCTGCGTTTCTCTTCATGCGGTCGACTGCCAGCAGAATAGAAGATCGAGTCTTCTGCCAGATCTGTAGAAAATCCCTGAATGTAGAAACAGCTGCAGGCACCTGGGACGTAGTGGAAACAGGAAGAGGTATACGAGGATGTTCGCCATAGACAACAAAGAATGGACTCTTAGCAGTGGACTCACTAGTGTGGTTGTTATAGAAGAACTCAGCCCAAGGAAGCAGCTGCACCCAGTCATCATGCTGCCTGGAGATAAAGTGTCGTAGATAGTTCTCCATAATGTGGTTTATTCTCTTGATTTGACCATAGGACTGGGGATGGTAGGCAGAGGAAAAGTTCAACTTCACACCGAGGAGTAGGCAGAAGGATCTCCAGAACTTAGAGGTGAACTGATCCGTCACAATATGTAGAGGCAAGCTGTGCAGACGGAAGATGTGTTTGGCAAAGAGATTGGGAAGTCAGGAAGCGGACGGTAGGCCGGTCAGTGGAACGAAATGAGCCATTTTGGAGAATCGGTCCACCACCACCCAGACCGTACTGCAACCAGCAGAGAGAGGCAGGTCCGTGAACTTCGAGGTAAACTGAACCCCCCCCCAATTAGACACAATATGCTGCGGCAAGCCGTGCAGGCGGAAGATGTGCTGGATGAACAGCTTGGCCAGCTGAAGAGCAGAAGGAAGACCGGTCAGAGGAACGAAGTGGGCCATCTTCGAAAATCGCTCCACCACCACCCAGACAGCACTGCATCCAGCAGAGAGAGGCATGACGGACATTTTTCTGATGAGTCATTGGATCTTGCGAAAAAATCAAGATGTCATCAAGATAGACCACAACACAAATATAGAGGAGGTCGTGGAAGATGTCATTAACGAACTCCTGGAAGACCGCGGGAGCATTACACAGGCCGAAGGGCATTACTAGATATTCATATTGTCCGTCACGGGTGTTAAATGCAGTCTTCCATTTGTCACCCCGGCGAATCCGGATTAGGTTGCAAGGCCCACGCAGGTCTGGTTTAGAAAAAATCTTGGCACCACGTATACAATCAAACAGTTCAGAGATCAATGGCAACGGATACCTATTTTTCACCTTGATCTGGTTGAGACCCCGGTAGTCGATGCAAGGATGCAGAGAACCATCCTTTTTCTTGACGACGAAGAACCCTGGCTCCTGCCGGGGAGGAAGACTTCCATATGAAGCCCCTCTCCAAGTTCTCTTTAACATAGGCGTACATGGACAGAGTCTCTGGCACGGAGAGAGGATATACCCTACCACGGGGAAAGGAAGCACCAGGAACTAGGTCGATAGGACAGTCATACGCCCTGTGTGGGGGCAGCGTCTCCACCTCTTTCTTGCTGAAAACGTCCGAAAATGCAGAATAATGACCAGGCAATCCTGCCAAGGACTGAGGCAGAGGAGGCTGAGCTGAACAAATCTGTACCAGGCAACGGTTGAGACAATCGGGGCCCCACTGGAGAACCTCTCCAGAATTCCAGCCCAGGACTAGGGCATGTAGTCGGAGCCAAGGCAGACCCAGTAGCACTGGGTTGACGACCTTGGGCAGGACAAAGAACGAGAGGAGCTCGGAGTGGAGGGCTTCCACTTGGAGCCTCAATGGCTTGGTCACAGCTATTGTAAAGGATCTGCCAGACACAGCTTCTGTGTCGACGCCCGTGGTTAATCAGTCTTCATCTGCTCCAAGGTCTGATAGAGTGACTCGATCTGCTACCACTCAGGCTGGTAGGCTGAGGAGTGGGAGAACCTATCACAGCCTGGCCAGACGGTTCTAGCTCCCGCCCACGGTCTATGAATACCTTCATTTGCTTCTAGTCTTTGCCTGTGATTCTATCTTGTTTCCTGGCTCTGCTGCTCCAGCTATTACTATTGACCTCTGCTTCATTTTTACCCTTGCTTTACTGACTACGCTCCTGCTCTGCGTTTGGTACCTCGTACACGCCTGGTTTGACTCGGCTCGTTCACTACTCTTCTTGCTCACGGTGTTGCCGTAGGCAACTGCCCCATTTCCCTTAGCTTCTGTGTACCCTTGTCTGTTTGTCTGCCATGCACGTATTAAGCGTAGGGACCGTCGCCAAGTTGTACGCCGTCGCCTAGGATGGGTCGTGCAAGTAGGCAGGGACTGATTGGTGGGTAGATTAGGGCTCATCTGTCTGTCTCCCTACCCCGTCATTACATAATCACAGGCCCATATACCTTTTCTGGTTCCTACTACTATGGACCCCCTTGAGACCCTGGCTCAGCAAATGCAGGGTCTCTCCCTACAGGTCGAAGCCCTGGCTCAGAGGTGCATCCAGTGTGATGCTAACCACCTAGTGTCCTCCACCTCACCTCTTGAACCCCATCTCAAGTTGCCTGACCGGTTCTCAGGGGACCAAAATACTTTTTTCTCCTTTCGGGAGAGTTGTAGGCTCTATTTCTGTCTAAGGCCCCACTCCTCTGGTTCTGAGAGCCAGCAAGTAGGTATTATTGTCTCCCGGCTCCTGGACGGCCCCCAAAAATGGGCCTTCTCCTTGGCTCCTGATGCCCCTGAACTTTCCTCTGTTGACCTTTCTTTTCCCGCTCTCTGGCCCATCTATGACGAGACTGACAAGACTGCCTTTGCCGAGAGTCAGCTGGTAACCTTACGTCAGGGTAAGAGACCCGTAGAAGAGTACTGTTCTGACTTTAGGAAGTGGTGTGTAGCTTCTCGCTGGAATGACCCTGCCTTGAGGTGCCAGTTTAGATTGGGTCTGTCGAACGCCCTGAAAGACCTGTTAGCTATCCCTCTTCTGACTCTCTAGATCAGGTTATGGCTTTAGCGGTACGTCTCGACCGACATCTCAGGGAACGACGACTTGAACGTTTTGGTGCCTTCTCCTCTGGCTCCCCCATGATGGCTCCCGAGGTTCCGTTACTTCGTTCTTCCACGGAAAACTCGGATGAACCAATGCAACTCGGGGCCTCCGTGTCTCCCCAACAACGCAGAGAGCTCTGCAGGAAGAATGGTCTCTGTTTCTACTGTGGGCATGACAAGCATCAAGTGAATGACTGTCCTAGGCATAAGAATACTCCAGCCGGAAAACTTCCGCGCCTAAGTGACCATCGGGGAGGTCGCTTAGGCGCACAGGTATTTCCCGTAAATATGAAACCTAATAAGATCTTGCTTCCCTTTCAGGTCTCTTTTGAGGGTAGGTCTGCCACCGGCAGTGCCTTCGTGGATTCAGGGTCTTCTGCTAATATTATGTCTGTGGAATTTGCTATGTCTCTAGCTATGCCATTGATTGATTTGCCTAAACCTGTCCCGGTAGTGGGTATCGACTCCACCTCACTTGCTAATGATTATTTTACGCAGCATACCCCTGTTTTTGAACTCATTGTTGGCTCCATTCATTTGGAGCAGTGTTCTGTACTGGTGATGCAGGGATTATCGTCCGATTTGGTTTTAGGCCTTCCCTGGTTGCAGATGTATAATCCCACGTTTAACTGGAGTACTGGGGATCTTACTAAATGGGGTAATGAATGCATGACGTCCTGTTTTTCCTGTTAATTTTATTTCTCTCCCTGAGGAGGTGAACACTCTACCTGAGCTTATTCAGGACTTCGCTGATGTTTTTTCTAAAAAGGCCTCAGAAGTGTTACCTCCTCATAGAGAATACGATTGCGCAATCAATTTGGTACAAGGAGCTAAACTCCCTAAGGGTAGGATATTTAATCTCTCTTGTCCCGAACGTGAGGCCATGAGAGAATATATCCAGGAAAGCCTGGCCAAGGGTTACATTCGCCCCTCTACTTCTCTGGTAGGTGCTGGCTTCAACTTCGTAGGGAAGATGGATGATGGTCTTAGGCCGTGCATCGATTACCGAAACTTGAATAAGGTCACTGTAAGGAACCAGTATCCCCTTCCTTTGATTCCTGATCTCTTCAATCAGGTTCAGGGGGCCCAATGGTTCTCTAAGTTTGATCTTCGGGGGGCTTATAACCTTATCCGAGTCAGAGAAGGGGATGAGTGGAAGACTGCGTTTAACATGCCCGAAGTTCATTTCGAATACCTCGTCATGCCCTTTGGGTTGTGTAATGCTCCCGCGGTCTTCCAGAATTTCATAAATGAGATTTTAAGAGACTACCTGGGGGTATTTCTTGTAGTGTACCTTGATGACATACTTGTGTTTTCCAAGGACTGGTCCTCCCACATTGAGCATGTCAGGAAGGTGCTCCAGGCCCTTCGGGAAAACAAACTCTTTGCTAAACACGAAAAATGTGTGTTTGGGGTGCAGGAGATACCATTTTTTGGTCAAATCCTCACTCCTAATGAATTCCGCATGGACCCTGCCAAGGTTTAGGCTGTGGCTGAATGGGTCCAACCTGCCTCCCTGAAGGCGTTACAGTGCTTCCTGGGGTTTGCTAATTATTACTAACTTCTCGGTCTTCGCTAAGCCTCTTACGGATCTTACTCGCAAAGGTGCTGATCTCCTCCACTGGCCTCCGGAGGCGGTCCAGGCTTTTGAGATCCTTAAGAAGTGCTTTATCTCTGCCCCAGTGCTGATTCAGCCTAACCAAATGGACGCCTCCAAGGTGGGAGTGGGTGCTGTCTTGTCCCAGGGTACCAGGTCCCTCACCCATCTCCGTCCCTGTGCCTACTTCTCCAGGAAGTTCTCGCCCACTGAGAGTAACTATGACGTCGGCAACCGCAAACTCTTAGCCATTAAAGAGTGGTGCCACTTCTTAGAGGGGCTAGGCACCAGGTAACGGTCCTTACCGACCACAAGAATCTGGTCTTCCTAGAATCTGTCTGTAGGCTAAACCCGAGACAAGCTCGATGGGCATTGTTTTTTTACTAGATTCACCTTTGTGGTCACCTATAGGGCTGGGTCTAAAAATATTAAAGCTGATGCACTGTCGCGTAGCTTCATGGCCAGCCCTCCTTCAGAGCAAGATGCTGCTTGTATTTTGCCCCCAGGTATAATAATATCCTCTGTTGATTCTGACTTAGTCTCCGAAATTGCGACTGATCAAGGTTCAGCTCCCGGGAACCTTCCTGAGAATAAGCTGTTTGTTCCCCTGCAATTCCGGCTACGGGTACATCCTGGGTACCAAGCACCTCATTTCTAGAAACTATTGGTGGCCTGGCTTGCCTAAAGACGTTATGGCCTATGTCGCCGCTTGTGAAATTTGTGCTAGGTCCAAGACTCCCAGGTCCCGACCAGCGGGCTTACTATGTTCTTTGCCCATTCCCCAAAGACCTTGGACCCATATCTCCATGGATTTTATCACTGATCTGCCTCCATCTCAAGGCAAGTCGGTGGTGTGGGTTGTAGTAGACCGCTTTAGTAAGATGTGCCACTTTGTGCCCCTCAAGAAACTACCCAATGCCAAGACGTTAGTTACATTGTTTGTCAAACACATCCTGCGTCTCCATGGGGTTCCTGTCAATTTTGTTTCTGACAGAGGCGTACAATTTGTTTCATTGTTTTGGAGAGCTTTCTGTAAAAAGTTGGAGATTGATCTGTCCTTCTCCTCGGCCTTCCATCCTGAAACTAATGGCCAGACTGGGAGGACTAATCAGTCCCTAGAACAATATTTAAGGTGTTTTATTTCTGACTGTAGATATGATTGGGTCTCCTTCATTCCCCTCACCGAATTTTCCCTTAATTACCGGGTCAGTAACTCGTCAGGGGTCTCCCCTTTTTTCTGTAATTTTGGGTTTAATCCACGGTTCTCCTCCGTTTCACCTGGTGGTTCCAACAATCCCGAGGTAGATGTTGTTCATCTGGAACTGTGCACAGTCTGGACCCAGGTTCAGAAGAATCTAGAGGCGTCCCAGAGCATATAAAAGACTCAGGCAGATAGAAGACGTTCTGCTAACCCCTTGCTTGTGGTCGGGGATCTGGTGTGGCTGTCTTCAAAAAATTTGCGCTTTAAGGTTCCATCCAAAAAAATTCCTCCCCGGTTTATAGGGCCGTACAAGGTCATTGAGGTTCTTAACCCTGTCTCCTTCCGGCTGGAGTTACCCCTGTCTTTTCAAATACACGACATGTTTTATGCCTCCCTCCTGAAATGCTGCTCCCCGTCCTTGGTTACCTCGAGGAAACCTCCGGTCCCTGTTCTCACCCCTGAAGGGGTAGAATTCGAGGTGGCCAAGATTGTGGACAGCAGGTTGGTCCAAGGCTCCCTCCAGTACCTGGTCCATTGGAGAGGATACGGGCCTTAGGAGAGGACTTGGGTACACGCCCGGGATGTTCACGTTAGGGTATTGCTCAGGAAGTTCCATCTTCGGTTCCCTGATTAAGCCAGGTCCACCTAGGAATTGTCCAGTGGCCCCTCATAAAAGGGGGGGTACTGTAAAGGATCTGCCAGACACAGCTTCTGTGTTGACGCCCGTGGTTAATCAGTCTGCATCTGTTCCTAGGTCTGATAGAGTGACTCGATCTGCTACCACTCAGGCTGGTAGGCTGAGGAGTGGGAGAACCTATCACAGCCTGGCCAGACGGTTCTAGCTCCCGCCCTCGGTCTATGTATACCTTCATTTGCTTCTTGTCTTTGCCTGTGATTCTATCTTGTTTCCTGGCTCTGCTGCTCGAGCTATTACTATTGACCTCTGCTTCATTTTGACCCTGGCTTTACTGACTACCCTCCTGCTCTGCGTTTGGTACCTCGTACACTCCCAGTTTGACTCGACTCGTTCACTACTCTTGTTGCTCACGGTGTTGCCGTGGGCAACTGCCCCATTTCCCTTAGCTTCTGTGTACCCTTGTCTGTTTGTCTGTCGTGCACGTATTAAGCGTAGGGACCATCGCCCAGTTGTATGCCGTCACCTAGGACGGGTCGTGCAAGTTGGCAGGGACTGATTGGCGGGTAGATTAGGGCTCACCTGTCTGTCTCCCTACCCCGTCATTACAGCTACAGTGAAGGAAATAAGTATTTGATCCCTTGCTGATTTTGTAAGTTTGCCCACTGTCAAAGACATGAACAGTCTAAAATTTTTAGGCTAGGTTAATTTTACCAGTGAGAGATAAATGATATAAAAAAAAAAAATGAAAATCACATAGTCAAAATTATATATATTTATTTGCATTGTGCACAGAGAAATAAGTATTTGATCCCTTTGGCAAACAAGACTTAATACTTGGTGGCAAAACCCTTGTTGGCAAGCACAGCAGTCAGACGTTTTTTGTAGTTGATGATGAGGTTTGCACACATGTTAGATGGAATTTTGACCCACTCCTCTTTGCAGATCATCTGTAAATCATTAAGATTTCGAGGCTGTCGCTTGGCAACTCGGATCTTCAGCTCCCTCCATAAGTTTTCGATGGGATTAAGGTCTGGAGACTGGCTAGGCCACTCCATGACCTTAATGTGCTTCTTTTTGAGCCACTCCTTTGTTGCCTTGGCTGTATGTTTCGGGTCATTGTCGTGCTGGAAGACCCAGCCACGAGCCATTTTTAATGTCCTGGTGGGGGGAAGGAGGTTGTCACTCAGGATTTGACGGTACATGGCTCCATCCATTCTCCCATTGATGCGGTGAAGTAGTCCTGTGCCCTTAGCAGAGAAACACCCCCAAAACATAATGTTTCCACCTCCATGCTTGACAGTGGGGACGGTGTTCTTTGGGTCATAGGCAGCATTTCTCTTCCTCCAAACACGGCGAGTTGAGTTAATGCCAAAGAGCTCAATTTTAGTCTCATCTGACCACAGCACCTTCTCCCAATCACTCTCAGAATCATCCAGATGTTCATTTGCAAACTTCAGACGGGCCTCTACATGTGCCTTCTTGAGCAGGGGGACCTTGCGGGCACTGCAGGATTTTAATCCATTACGGCGTAATGTGTTACCAATGGTTTTCTTGGTGACTGTGGTCCCAGCTGCCTTGAGATCATTAACAAGTTCCCCCCGTGTAGTTTTCGGCTGAGCTCTCATCTTCTTCAGGATCAAGGATACCCCACGAGGTGAGATTTTGCATGGAGCCCCAGATCGATGTCGATTGACAGTCATTTTGTATGTCTTCCATTTTCTTACTATTGCACCAACAGTTGTCTCCTTCTCCCCCAGCGTCTTACTTATGGTTTTGTAGCCCATTCCAGCCTTGTGCAGGTCTATGATCTTGTCCCTGACATCATTAGAAAGCTCTTTGGTCTTGCCCATGTTGTAGAGGTTAGAGTCAGACTGATTAATTGAGTCTGTGGACAGGAGTCTTTTATCCAGGTGACCATTTAAGACAGCTGTCTTTAATGCAGGCACCAAGTTGATTTGGAGCGTGTAACTGGTCTGGAGGAGGCTGAACTCTTAATGGTTGGTAGGGGATCAAATACTTATTTCTCTGTGCACAATGCAAATAAATATATATAATTTTGACTATGTGATTTTCTGGTTTTTTTTTTATATAATCTATCTCTCACTGGTAAAATTTACCTAGCCTAAAAATTCTAGACTGTTCATGACTTTGACAGTGGGCAAACTTACAAAATCAGCAAGGGATCAAATACTTATTTCCTTCACTGTATAATTGGTTCTGGCAGAGGTAGTCCATTTACAGATGCAACCATCAACGGCCTCTCCAGAGAGGTAGTGGGCAATTGGAGAAGATTCACCAGGTCTCTACGAATGTAATTAGCAGCGGATACAGAGTCCAGATACACAGAGACCCGATGCATTTTCTCGCCGGACACTATGGTCACGGGAATGGACAATTTCGACTAAAGTCCTTCCTTACCCAAGGTTGTCTCTCCCACCAACTCTAGGCTATGGGGCTTTTGGGGACACAGATGCACAAGATGGCCTCCGAGGCCGCAATATAGACAGAGTCCCGAGATGCGTCTGCGTTGTCTCTCCTGGGTAGATAGCTTAAACTGGTCCATCCTCACAGACTCCTTAGGAGGATCGGCCTCTGAGGACAGCAGGTGTTGCTGCAAAGTAGGGACGAGGCTAGAGAGTCATTTCTCCCAACGAGTTTCTTGGAGCCATTCTCGGATCCTTATATCAATCCAGGCGGCCAGAAAGATGAGGTCATCCAGGGTAGACGGTAGATCTCGGGCGGCAAGCTCGTCCTTAATCTTAGGAGACAGTCCCTGCCAGAATGTAGCCACCAGGGCCTCATTGTTCCACAACAGTTCTCCCACCAGGGCCTCATTGTTCCACAACAGTTCTCCCACCAGGGTGCGGAAGTGGATGGCATACTCACCCACGGAGGTGTCTCTCTGGCGTAGGTTCAGCAAGGAGGCGGCTGCAGACGAAATTCATCCAGGCTCCTCAAACACCGTGCAAAATGTCCGGAGGAACCCCTGGAAGTCACGGGCCTCTGGTCCTTGTCTCTCCCAGATAGGATTCGCCCATGCAAGGACCCTGCCAGTGAGGAGAGAGACGATGAAAGCGACCCTTGCGGCATCAGACGAAAATGCCCTTCCATACAGGCTGTATCTGGCACTGGTTCAAAAAAACACGGCAGGTCCTTGCGTCTCCATCATAGCGGTCAGGAAGTGGCAAAGAAAATCTGGGATCAGCACTGTCAGGAGGTGTAGTCAGAGGATCAGTACTGCCAGGAGGTGTAGTAGGAGGATCGGCAGCTTGCACCTCCAGCTGACGTGCAATAATGTTAAAGGTCTGGAAGAGTTGGTGCTGTTGAGACCGGAGGTCTAGCATATCCGCCCACATCTCTTGTGACGTCATCATGGTCTTGGATTGAGCAGCGGGGTCCATGGCCTGAGCCTACTGTCACGTTGGGTACGTGGACCCACTGGACCGTACCGCCTGACGGTATGGCAGCTGGCTAACAGGACACGGGTCACAGTCTATAGTTCGTATAGTGTACCTGTGGTAGCTCAGACAGTAGCAAGACACGCTCAGCTGGGACTAGGCAGCAGGCAGGCTCCAGGCGTGGTGTAGCAGGACAGGCGTGGTACGCAGCACAGCACGACTTCAGCTCAACACGGTACTTGACCAGGATAGCACAGGATACAGGTTACAGGTGGCAGGAACGGGAAACACTGGGAACTTGCTTAGACAGACTCGGGTAGACAAAAAGGCTCAGGCATTGCAGGGAGGGGCACATCCCTTCTTATAGCCCAGGGTGCTCTGGGATCAATCAGCTCAATTTCCCACCTGTGTGCGCTTTGGCTCCTTAAGTCTGGAATGAGCTCACGAGCGCACCCTGGGGATCACTGTGCAACAGGACGGCCGCATGTGCAGACATCTGTGGAGAGAAGGGCATCGACTGAGTGGAAGGAGTTCGTGGTCAACGACCACGGACGTTACAAACAGAACCAAGCTCAGTACATAAATACAGCACAAGAACAAAGCTCAGTACATGTATACAGCACCAGAACTAAGCTCAGTACATATATACATTACCAGAACAAAGCTCAGTACATAAATATAGCACCAGAACCAAGCTCAGTACATATAGACAGCATATAGATATTGTTCCTAATCTGCTTTTGCTGGACATTGGGCAGGGCCAGAAAGTATTGGAACACCACAAGGATTTTGAGGCCTTATTTTACTTGGATGATTTTAGGGCACATGTCATGTTCGCAAAGGCATAATAAATTCAGATACTACACGATATTACAAATCCTAGGTATTCATCTAGAGGTATAATGAGTATTTTTAGTTTTGTTATGGGAGATCTTCAATTTTTGAAATGGCGAAATGGTTATGGTGAATCAAAGGGACGGTAATTGTAAATGAAAGGGACTATAATTATAAATGAAAGGGACGGATGAAAATAAAATTTAGAACTCCAGAGAGGTGTGATATATCTGGAAGCACTCCTTTATACACAGTCCAGGGTGGGTGGGGCAGATGTTGCACTGGTATGTCGTGTCTTTTCTTATGCCTCTTCTGGCACAGACACAATAATTTTTCTGGGGGCGCCTTTTTTTTCTGTGCGTGGCACTTCACCAGGAAAGTGCTATCCTGGGGACATCAGTGCTTGCAGAGGTAGAAATTTCTCCTAATTAATTCCCAAAGAGAAGGGATTTGATCACATTCTCCTGGTACTCCAGGTATGTCCCCTCCTGACCAGTGCTCCTGTAAATTACAAAGGTGTTGTACAATGCCATTTGGACGAAGTACACCGCAAGTTTTCAATACCAAATTTTGGATTTCTGCATGGCATTGTACAGCTTGAACATCTAAGCAGAAAGGTCCACTCCCCCCATGAATTTATTATAGGCCTAGATGCAGACAGGCCGTGACATGGTGGTGGGTGTTGCACCACGCAGAGGGACAAGAGAGCAGGTGGTGTCATGGATTGATGTCAGCATTAGGACATCCTGCTTGTCCCTGAATTTCAAAAACAGGACCCCTTCGCTTTGGAGCGCCCTGCTCTCCCCAAGCTGCAGGGGTTGGCCAAGAAGAGTTTTTGGGAGCTGTCTCTGGTTTTTGCGGATCGTCCCACATGCCACCGATTTTTGCTCCGCCAGGCATTTGAACAGGGGTACAAGGGTACCCCTGATTAAACAGTGGGTGCAGGAGGTCCCAGACAATCTTCCCAGTTATGGTCAGGATGGGTGGACAGTTTGGGGGCTCAATCTGACTGTCCCTTCCATCGTATATCTTGTATATCTTTATTCCATACCTGGCACGTTTGTTGGGCAAATACTGGCTGAACTTCACCCTTCCCTTGAAATGCACCAGGTAATGGTCAATGGTCAATGGCAATTTCTCTTCCAGGGGTATATGACGATGAAAATGTTTAGGCTAAATGGGAAATAAGGGGTCTCATTTTGTAGGGTCTATTAAAATTGGGATCATCCCGGGGGGCACTGGGAATTATCATTAAAATGTAAGAACTTTTGTATTGCCTCAAAACGAGCCCTGGGCATTGTGGTGCTGTATAAGCGGCAGTGGTACAGAATATCTGTGGACCGATAGGCCCTCACTGATGGCTTCTTTGTTAGGCCCATATTCAGTACCAATCCCCAGTACTGCAGCATTTCTGCTTTGTCGGTGGGATGCCACCTGTATGGCCTGGCATAAATACTACAGCAATACATTTTGAGCACTGAGATTTCTCTGCTCAACAATATTTTCCACAAGGCTATCCGAAAAAAAGAGCTGGAAAAACTCAATCTCAGACTTCCCTGCTGTTTGGACTTGGCCCCAGCAGCAGCAGTAAAGTCCGGTACTTGGGGGGTGTCTTAGGTTGGGGGCAACCAATTAGGTTCAGGTGCAGCAGTAACTTGAACACTAACCCTCCGGCGACTGCGAGGAGTTCCTCGGTGTCGCTTGAGGAGAAGGACAGAGGAAAAGCAGACCCAGCATCACTCGCAGTATCTGTGTCCGATGTGAGCATCTCATACTCCTCCTCTGCAGTAAAGGTTTTGCGGGCCATTTTTATTGTTTATATAGAGTAAATGTACATGTATACAAAAAAAATAATTTGTTTCTTTTTTTCACATAAAACACTAAATACTAACATACACTAATATTTTTTTAATTTTATGATACTAAAACTGACTAATACTGATTAAACTACACTGACAAAAAGACGATGACTAACTGACAATCACACACTGACTGACGCTAACTGACTGACGGTGATTGTCTGACGCTGACTAACAGACGGTATGACACTGACTAACAGACGTTCTGACGCTGACTAACAGACGTTCTGAAACGAAGTGACGCTGACACTGATTGACACTAATTAAATTGACGCTGACTAACACTGACTAAATTGACGCTGACTAAATTGATGCTGACTATCGCTGACTAAATTGATGCTGACTAACACTGGCTTAATTGACGCTAACACTGACTAAATTGACGCTGACTAATACTGGCTAAATTTGACGCTGACTAACACTGGCTAAATTGACAGTGACTAACACTGACTAAATTGACGCTGACTAACACTGACTAAATGGACGCTGACTAACACTGATTCTGACTAACACTGACTAAATGGACGCTGAATAAACTTTTTTTTTTAGTTTTATGAATTTTTAAAAGTAAAAAGAACAAAAAAAAGCTCCCTTATAGACTGGGAGGGGAAGGGAAGGGGCTGATCACAGTTACAGACTGTGATCAGGGGGTTAATGGGGATATATATATTTTTTTTTAGCAACTTTCTCTGACCACGACGGCTACAGGCTCTGATCTCCTCTACTTCCCGACTCCAAAAGAGGAGATCAGAGCCTGTGACATATTTCTTTCTAAGAACTATGCTCCGATTGGTAAGTCTGCACAGACTAACCAATCAGAGCGATGTACAACAAGGGACCGCTTCGATTGGTCCCTTGTATTCTACCCGAACATCAGGGCAGACAGACTGAGAAGTTAACCGCCGCTGCCGTGTAGCGCCGCGCAATGGTTAACTTTTAAAGCACGGACATAACTGCACGCCCAGGTGTGCGAAGTTACTGATCACCTGGACGTGCATTTACGCCAAGGTGCGGGAAGGGGTTAATGGGACCCATAATCTGTACAATTCCATTTAAAGGGGAAAAATAAAAATAACAAAACTACAATAATGTGGTTGCATAAGTGTGTGATCGCAATGGGGTCACTTTACGCCTTGATCTCCATGCAGGTTCAAATCGATAGGTAGGACGAGCTGCTCGGAGAAGTAACAGATACACTGAGACGTTTCTCAAGGTAAAATACTTCTAATTTATTGAACTACAACGTTCATACTTATAGCATCAGACGAACAAAGAACATTCCATAACATATGAGTCATCTGTATATTCAAGCCTTACAGCTTCCTTTCCCACAAAAGCTCATTGGTGGAGCACCAGGTATTCCCTTATGTTTCCTTTATGCTTAGGGGGGTGGTCAAGTGATTGACCACCATCTGTTTGCAATTTCAAGGGACGGCAGAGCATCTGCAAACTATTTCTTCTCTTAACCTTTCTAAAATACCTTTATATTGTAATACATGTTCTCCTTTATAACATTTCACTCCTTATGGTCCCAAATACATTATATATGTATATTTATACCATAACAATCCCTCCTTTTGTGATTTTACCAACACCTAAATTCCAATGCTACTTCTATCTCCGGATAGCAAGGCTTCGATCCATTTCTTCACTTGATTCACACAGGTATGTAGGTGGGGTAATCTCACAACATTCTTTCATCATAATGTATAGGCCTCTGATTGAATGCTTCCCTTATTTTACAAAATGCATAACAATTAAAACATGTAAGCAATACAAATAATATCATTAAACAAATCAATGGTTGGAAAAGCACATGTAATATTTTAGTAGCTGTAGGTGAGAATCCTGTAAAAACGTCATACCAGTGATGGGCACTAGCATCTTTAATTGCTGATGACAAATGTATCACTTCCCTAGCTGCTATTGTAGCCAATATTTTCACCCTACTTAGAGTTACATTATGGGCTTGGATTAGTTTTTCAACTTCTCCTGATCGTTGTAACACCTTTTTCAATTCGTCTAAAGATAAACTAAAATTTCCATAGGGCAAAGGTTCAGGTACCCATATAGTGGACATTATTTCTTCTAAAGTAGGCAGGAACACTATAGTTTGGTTCCCCCAAGTCAAATGCGTCACATTGTATAGACATCCTGAAAATGGTCCTGTGAGTTTAAACTGGCTAAGGGTCTGCTTGTTGTTAGTTATTAAACATACATGCTGTGGACCTACTTCAATATAAACCTGTAGGTTAGCTTCTGGGATTATAGTGAGTGCGCATACATTATCCTGGTGCTGCATTAGACAGGGTTCATATATCCCTGACTGTTGATTACATACATATCCTTGCTCTGTTAACTGGCACAAATCTATATTCCTTGTCTTATTTTGAGAATCTATGTGTGTTCCTTTCATTTCCGGCATCCAATATTGTCCTAATAATGTCACCGGATCAATCATTACCATTGGCATAATAATAAATTTGCATAATAGAGTAGGATTTTTCACATTAAATGCTATTAGTCTTCCTGCACACCATTTAGGTGTACACTCAGTATACTCAGGCTGTAACAATAACCACGTATCATTTCTCTTTCCTATGGGCAGAATGTCTGTCCATTGCCTAACATGACTACTAAACAATTTATTCTTAAAATTATTCATCTGTTCTTGTTGCCACATCGTTTTAAGCGTACATACTGTCCAATTTACAAAAGTTGATACATTCTGTAATGTTCTATATTCGGTTAGCATACTTTCATTAAAAACATTTAGAAACAGTTCATCTATAGCTAACCCTTTTTGCTGTAAGTCAAAGGTAGTAGGTAACCATGACGCACCTATCCTTAATGCAGTAGATGTGTCATCTCCCACTGAGTTTAATTTGTTCATAACTGTTTCTAACTGTATACCATTCAATACTCCTAATCCCGTTCCTACCCCTCCTAATAGCGTGTCATACCATTCTCTTTTTTGTCTATGACAGCTGGGGGATTCAGGGAAGGAAATATTGAAGTGTACATTCTTTTTCTGCTGTTGGGTTACAGCCCTCTTACAAGTGTGTGGGATTCTTTCCAGACTTTGTACTGTTATATGTGGCTTAAAACTATCTCTTAAAATTGTTATCAAGAATACAAAATATATTCTATTTCTTATTTCGCTATTATTCATACATATCATCCCATCAGTTTCTTTTATTACAATCGTAGAGTTGAGCCTCTCCTTGTTGCATCTTTCATAAGTCTTATTTATCATTTCGTTTCTATTTTTACTGGTTGTATATTTCTGTAGATACTGTAAATCTGGTTCATAACAACAAAGCAACAGCCCCGGCGTCTCCTCTTGTATGCTAATGTTGGCTGTTTTGTCTATGTGAAGGTACACAGTCCCTCCATGTGGTCCTTTTTTCCAAGTCCCTTCGGTTGTAGTCACATTTGTAGTATAACACGGGGCATTGGCCTTACAGGTGTAGTTACCCTGCTTTCTATCCACTGTGGCATTCGCCCACCCTGTCCTGAACTGTTCCAGTGATTCTGTACTGATTACGTGTACAGGAGTAGCAGTTCTGCCTTTTTGTATAAGAGCACACGCAACAACCGCCGCAACAACCGCAAAGATCTTCATTCTTCTGGCTGAAGAACCTTTTTACAATGACTGGCGTGAATCCAGCTTGCCTTTCCTTCGAGCTTCACTGAGGTGCTTGTTGTGAGTAGGACTTGAAACGGTCCGTCAAATCTTGGGTCTAGACTTTTCCTCACGTGTCTCTTAACGACCACCCAATCTCCCGGTTCTAACTTATGCGTCCCTTCAACTGAATCAGGATCTGGAATGGAAGCAAAGACTTGTGCATGCACCTTGGTCAATTGTTTGTTCAGCGTTGATACATAATCTGTTAGTCTACCATACTGCATTTGGAGCACCTATGGAAAATAACATCCTAATCTGGGAGCCGATCCAAATAAGATCTCATATGGGCTGATACCTGTTCTTTTTGTTGGAGTGTATCTTACTGAGAACAAGGCTAATGGTAGACACTCGGTCCATGGTTTCCCGGTTTCTACCATTGCTTTTTGGATTTTCAATTTGAGAGTCCCATTTAGTCTCTCAACCTTCCCACTGCTCTGTGGATGGTATGGTGTATGTAGGGCTTGACTTATGCTACAAAATACCTTGAACCATCCACAAAGAGTATTAGGTCTGGGTTTTGGAGTGGGGTATCTTTTACATGTGCAAACCCCACTGTTTCCTGGGCCATAAGGGCCATACAATCATGTTCATCAGTTTCAGGCAAAAATTGTGACCATACTTTACCTACGTCTTCTCCCCCTTGCTCCAAAGGCAGTAAGGTAGCTGGGTTCAATGTAGTACAGCGGTGTAAAGTAACCTGCTCAGGGAGAAGAAGTGCACAGGTTAATCTCAAATGTCTTGCTGTTGACAAGTGCTTCGGCTGTACTTGAGTAAGAATAGCAGTAATATCATGTGGTGCAAAAACTTGGACTGGAAATGCCAGGACCAAATCTGAGGCCTTGTTTAACATTGAATTTACAGCAATGATAGCTCTCACACATGATGGGGAACCTCGGGCCACAGGGTCTAGTCTAGCTGAATAATATGCTACTGGGCGCTGCTGTGGTCCATGACTTTGTGTGAGAACTGCAGTGGCATGTCCATTTTGTTCAGTACAGTACAACCTGAAGGGTTTGTCATAGTCTGGAGTACCAAGGGCTGGAGCTGTTTGTACTACTAATTTAAGGCTATGAAAATTCTCTTCAGCTTCTGGGGTGAGTCCGAATGGCTGACTTTTTAGGCAATCATACAGGGGCTGCATGAGGATCGATGCTGATCTGATCCAGGGCCTGCAATAGGATACAAGACCCAGGAATGTCCTGAGGGTGTTTAATGACGTGGGCAATGGCAATAGAGTAATGGCTTGAACCCTATCAGGAGTAAGGTGTCGTGTGCCTTGAGCCACACAATGTCCCAAAAATACCACTTGTGTGCAACAAAACTGCAACTTGTCTTTTGATGCTTTGCAGCCATGGTTAGCTAGGAACGTGAGGAGTGACACAGAAGCCTCTGCGCACTCTTGTTGGGAGGGACAGCAAAGGAGTAGATCATCAACATACTGTAATAATACTATTTCCTCGGGAGGCACCCATTCTGCAAGTACCGACTGCATTGCGGCCGTATAGGTACTTGGAGAGTTATGTGCTCCCTGGTGCAAAACAGTCCATGCATACTGTTTTCCCTCATGTGTGAAAGCAAAAAGATACTGACTATCTGGGTGCAATGGGACTGAGAAGAAGGCATTTGCCAGATCCACCACCGTGAAATGCGAAGATGCTGCTGGGATGTGAGCCAATAATACATGGGGATTTGGCACTATCGGTGTGTTAAAAACTGTTGCCGCATTTACTGCCCTCAGGTCTTGGACCATCCTATATTTTGCAGGTTGGCCTTTTTCTGATTTCTTTTTAACAGGGTATAAGGGAGTGTTACATGGGGACACTATTTCCCTTAGTACTCCTGCTTGTAGGAAGTCCCTGATGCTACTGGTTATAGCATCTGATTGGGCTTGGCTGAGGGGGTATTGTTTCTTTTGAGGTAGTGGATGATTGGGTTTCAGTTTGACCTCTACCGGGGGTACTGGCAGTATGCCTACATCTGTAGGACTTTTTGACCACAACTTGTGTGGTACATATTTCAAACATTGTTCTTGCTCTGTGGGAGTATATGCTTGGACGTATGCTTGCGTAGAGGTACTCCATGGATTGGTGTCACAAGCCGCTACCAAACACAACTCCTCCTCATTCAGCTGGCCACATAGTTTTACCGTCCCATCCGGCAAATACTCGATGGTGGCCTGTAATTTTTGTAACAGGTCAGCACCAAGCAAGCAAGCAAGCAAGCGGGAGTAGTATCACAAGTGACCAACCTAGTAACGAGCGAGCTGTGTGGTCCAAATTGGAGTGTGACAGGTTTACTTATTTGATTTTTCACCACAACTCCTCCCACACCCACACATTCTTGATAATCTGGGGACAACATCTCGGAAGGAAGTAATTGGGTTTTGATGACAGTTATGGCTGCTCCCGTATCTATAAGGAAGGGTATGGAGGGACCTCCGTTTATCTTTAACGGGACCGTAGGAGCGGGACCTAAGGAAACTACTTGTATCTGTGTTACTACCCCTTCCTCGGGATTGCCACTGTCCTATGCCTGATATGTTTACATTTGTTGTGTCTGCGGAGGTGCCGTAGGCTGCGCGCCCTCCACTTGCAGGAACTGTCGTGGGCGTTTTGGACCTCTACAGTTCCTGGCTATGTGTCCTTGCTTCCGACAATTATAGCAAGTTATATCTTTCCGTAATGGCCTTTGTGCCTGTTCCTGTTGCTGGTACTGAGGCTGGTATACTCCAGCACCAACAACTTGTTTCTTTCTTTGTCCTTGTGCTTTTTGACCCTGCTCTATACCTTGTGCTATTTTTAACAGGTCTCCTGGGGCCAAACTTCGGTACTCGGGTCTAGCTACTAACAATGCGTCTTTTATGTGTCGTTTTAGCCCGTCTACAAAACAGTTTGTCAGTAGTCTAGTATCTAGTTGGTTGTCTCTTCTGTATCCCATATTTTTCCAGCTTGTCTGGAGTCTAGCGTAAAATTTCTCCACTGTTTCACTTCCATCTTGCGTAAGGTCTGTCTGGTTAAGTCCTAGCTCTGCCTGCTTTTTCACTGCCCATTCTTTCAATTGATCCACCATGTTCTGCCCCGATGGCTCTGTCTGAGCCCAATTCCCTCCTACTGGGGGATCCAAATCATCCATGACTGTAGAGCTATAGATTCCCATTTTGGTATGTATGAGCTGCACTAAGTCTTCCCATGTTGCTGAATACATTTTCTGAATTTGTTCTATATATCTCCAAAAAGGGACAGGCTCTGTCTCCGGGTCGGGGGCTTTCTGAACTAAAGTCAACGCATCCCTAGGGTTCCATGGCTTATATTTATGTTCCTTATCTTTATTAAAATTCTTGTCAGCTTCAGTCGCAAACAGGTCTGTCAACACTTGTAACCTTTTTCCCACGTTTTCTAATGCTTGCGTCGTATCTTTTGACTCGGGAAGCTTCCTTGCTGCTTCTGCCTGATCCATATTACGCTGATGTCTTTCCCTTTCCTCTTTCTCTTCTGCCTCCTCTTTTTCCCTTTTCTCTCTATACGCTCTAGTTTCTACTCTTTCATCCGTTGAGCTCTCGGCTCCTCCTGTTACTGGGTTATTCCTGCCAACACTACAGGGGCCAACCCTATTGTTTGTTTATATGGTTCTGGTACTTGTTGAGGTGAGGGGGCAAAGGGGTTTGTGCTACTCATTTTTGGTACCACTGGATATATCCCTAGGGGATTTTGCCCTCCTGGTCTTGCTGCCCCACATGCAAAACATGTATCCCTCCATGCTTGATTCTGCTGACCACACACTCTACACGTCCATCCCCCTGGTCCCTGCGTCGTGACTACCCCGGTGGGCTACTTGCTTTTTCCTTTCCTTGTTTACCACCTTCATTATAACAAGTGTAGTAAAACTTATCTTTACATTCTGTTTCCCTGAAACCTCCTCGTACTGCTTCTTCTGACACTTTTCTCCATGCTTCTGCTTTCCCCTGTAACTTTTTATCTTTCAACCATCCACGTTTTGTGTCACAACATTCATTCCATTTTTCCAGATCTAATCTTCCCGCTTTTCCCATTCCACATGCCTTCATTAACTGATTCGTTCCTTTTGTCACATCCTTTCCCTCTCTTTCCGCCACTACCTGTTTGGCTGTCAGTCCTTGTGGGTGCTCATCTCGTAATAGGGACACCAAGTTCCCCATTGTTGCCTAGTTATAAGTGGTCGCCTATGGGCAGACCCTAAGTTATGTAGGGGGTAATTTTCCTGATAGGTGAATTCCTTTCTCACCTATTTGAGACAGTTTCTAGTTTCGGTACTTACTTTCTACTCTGGCCAGAGAATCTTCCTTTTACAGTCCTTTTATAACTAGCTTACTTTCTTAGTCTGAGACACCACTCGAGTACGTGCCCTCCGCACCATAAGAGTAATATGACAAATATTCCTAATCCAAATAACAAGGCAAACGTAAAATCAAGCTGTTCATTTGACATGCCGGTTTATCGGACTGCAGAAAATTCTGGAATTTTGAGCTGAAAATCAGCGCATGATAATCCCCGCAAGTACTCCAATCGTATACACAATTTCTCGGTATTTTGTCGGATTATCAGGCTGCACAAAATTTTCGATTTCCGGGCTAAAATTTAGCCTATCATAATCCCCGTAGTCACCTGAAGCATGTACACATGTTTCTGGTAATTTGCCGGATTATCGGAATTTTTTTCCAAAAACAATTTCCTTATTCTAAAATGCATTTGTGACACAAAACTGGGTTTCTACAACATTCATACAAATACTGTCATGGAGATCAGGCACTTTATCCTGAGGGTAGGATTTATTTTAGACTTGACCAGATTTTTACACTAAAAATACCCTCATGTGGCCCCTCTATTCCTTAGGAGTACTACCGGGAAGGTGACCTACCAGACAGGAAGGTGCAGAGCAGAGTTTGTAAGAATTAAGTCTTCTTACCTTGCTGCAGCAGTGGTCTGCACGTTCCTTCGTCCGGGAGGTCGCCACTCTAGTCCCGGGAGATCCCCTGGGTGGGGTGCCGTCCTTCTGGTCAAGTCTTTGTTCGGGCGCCAATTTCTGTGATCGCAATAGGGTCACTTTACGCCTTGATCTCCATGCAGGTTCAAATCGATAGGTAGGACGAGCTGCTCGGAGAAGTAACAGATACACTGAGACGTTTCTCAAGGTAAAATACTTCTAATTTATTGAACTACAACGTTCATACTTATAGCATCAGATGAACAAAGAACATTCCATAACATATGAGTCATCTGTATATTCAAGCCTTACAGCTTCCTTTCCCACAAAAGCTCATTGGTGGAGCACCAGGTATTCCCTTATGTTTCCTTTATGCTTAGGGGGGTGGTCAAGTGATTGACCACCATCTGTTTGCAATTTCAAGGGACGGCAGATCATCTGCAAACTATTTCTTCTCTTAACCTTTCTAAAATACCTTTATATTGTAATACATGTTCTCCTTTATAACATTTCACTCCTTATGGTCCCAAATACATTATATATGTATATTTATACCATAACAAGTGTGAACATCCCCTTATAATTGGGGATGTGGTTGTGTTCAGAATTAGCCAATCACATTTAGGCCGGATTCACACGAGCGTGTGCATTTTCCGCGCGCAAAAAACGCTGCATATTGCGCGCTTTGTAGGTGCGTGGGTCGCCGCGTTGCTGCGTTTTTTACGCGCGTATGGCATGCATTTTTCATGCGCGTAAAAAAAAATGGAGGCTTGCTTATGGAGAGGCCAGCCTACAAAAAGGCACCCTTCACAAACACATGCTTGATGTCTGCACATGTTCTCATAGTTTTCGCTGCTTGCAAAATACTTTGGGTACTTTACAGTGTTTACCGCCTTATTTGCTTCGCCTCAAAGTTATGCCGTATACTCCGCTGGGCCGTGTGCTGCTAGCGTGGATGGTTTCTCGTCGCGGAGAAGAGGGAGGATTTGGGTTGATCCTCTTGTGGCACAACGCACCTCCAAAGGGCACTTTTATACCCTCTATGATGACCTCCGGCGTCACCCAGAGAAATTTAGGTCGTTTTGCCGCATGTCTGTGTCCACGTTTGATATTCTGCTGGAGGAGATTCGTACAGGAATCACCTACCAGGACACAAACATGCGGCGCTGCATTTCCCCAGAGGAGCGACTCCTTGTGACCTTGAGGTATGTGTGTTTTATACAGTTAGTGCTTACAGGATGGTGTGTGGGTGTCATGTCCTACATAATTGTTTTTTTCTCACCCGTGTAGATTTCTTGCAACAGGAAATAGTTATCATTCCTTACATTTTGACTTTCTTCTGGGAGTGAGCACAATTTCAGGCATTGTGACAGGCACCTGTGTCGTGCTGTGGCAGAGATTAAAGACCACAGTGATGCCACAGTGATGCCTCAGCCCACGGCAGAACACTGGCTTAGTATTTCTGAATTAGCGCCACACAATTTCCTCATTGTATTGGTGCCCTAGACGGGAAGCACATTCGTGTGTTCATAACTTTACACGCATACATGATGCAAGTTTTGATGCAGAATATATTCTAAGAAATGCTACCACATCAACCATTGTGCGACAAATTCCACTAGGGAGGGCACAAACATCTGGTATCCGAGTGCGTGAAATATTTGCTGAATATTTTGACAGTCCTGCTGGAGCACTACCATGGCAGGACGATTCTATGTAAACGGTGGCATAGTTGAGAATATTCGCGAAATAGATCATTAGTGAGGCCAATGTATTTTGTTTTGGGGGGGATTGTAGTATTAGGGACTCGCAAGACATGAGGACCCTTGACGTGGGTTGCGAGCTTATATCTTTTGGGGTTTCGCCATAGTATTTAGCATGCAAACACGTAATTGTATGTGAAGCACATTCCCTATTCCAGTGTTCTCTAATACAATCACAAATGTCCTTTGTGTGTCGAATATGCTAGCACTGCACGGCCACATAGAACTCGATATTGATTTGAGCAAAACCACAAAAGATACACTAATACCTCAATTAGGGCATGCCACAAGATTGGGCCCTGTCCACCGTGTGGAAACGTAACATAAAAGGACCTAATTGGCAAAGATTGTTACACAAAATAAATTGTGGAAAACACACACACTTTTTGCTAAAACAAAACAAGACTTTATGTTGATGCCACACAAAATCTGTACATAGAACATACGTAAAATGACAAAGAAAACCGCACCAACATGATGCACATTTGCTAAGAATAAACCCAAACAGGCCTAACTGATAACATCAAAACTATGATGCAGGCACAGCACTACAACTCCTGATATCGATGAGGCGGTGAGGTGTAGCTGGCCATTTCAGCACCACTATGCTGTCCATGGGCCTGCAGAGGATGTTCCTCAACAGCATAGTGGTGCTGATGATGCGTGTGATAGCCGCGAGGTGGGGCCTGTGGAAAGCTTTCCACCGGTCGGCTGTAGCCAGGGAAATGACGCTCACGCCCCGGCACAGGAACAGGAGACAGGCGTGACGGCATTGGGTGGTAGTAATGGTGGCGTGGCAAGGGGGTGGCAGGCTGGGATGGGCCAGGTACAGTGAAGGGCACCGACGGCTCCGGCAATCCACGCCAATGCTCAATTGCGTTGAAGCACTGGCGTGGATTGTTTGGAGGGGTGGCAGAGTCAATCAGGGTGATAATTGAGGACTGGAGCTGCGCCATCCGATGGTCGGGTACCAGGGGCATAACTAGGA
The DNA here is from genome assembly GCF_050947455.1 of Rhinoderma darwinii. Lineage (NCBI taxonomy): Eukaryota > Metazoa > Chordata > Amphibia > Anura > Rhinodermatidae > Rhinoderma > Rhinoderma darwinii. Next base: position 305,298,613 of record NC_134688.1, read on the forward strand.
AAGACTGGGCCCCATAGCAAACTTTTGACTGGGGCCCCCCCTCCCCTGGGTGTCACACAACCCCCCCTTGTAGATAGTGCCTTTTTTACAGCCCCCCCCTGCAGATAACGCCATACAACCCCCCTGTAGATAACGCCATACATCCCCCTGTAGATAACGCCATACAGCCCCCTTTGTAGATAGCGCCATATAGCCCCCTGTAGATAACGCCATACAGCCCCCTCTGTAGATAGCGCCATACAGACCCCCCTGTAGATAACGCCATACATCCCCCTGTAGATAACGCCATACAGCCCCCTTTGTAGATAGCGCCATACAGCCCCCCTGTAGATAACGCCATACAGCCCCCTCTGTAGATAACGCCATACAGACCCCCCTGTAGATAACGCCATACATCCCAATGTAGATAAAGCCATACAGCCCCCTTTGTAGATAGCGCCATACAGCCCCCCTGTAGATAACGCCATACAGCCCCCCTGTAGATAGCGCCATACAGCCCCCTCTGTAGATAGCACCATACAGCCCCCCCTGTAGATAGCGCCATACAGCCCCCCTGTAGATAGCGCCATACAGCCCCCTGTAGATAACGCCATACAGCCCCCTCTGTAGATAGCGCCATACAAACCCCCCTGTAGATAACGCCATACATCCCCCTGTAGATAACGCCATACAGCCCCTTTTGTAGATATCTACAGAGGGGGCTGTATGGCGTTATCTACAGAGGGGTCTGTATGGCGCTATCTACAGAGGGGGCTGTATGGCATTATCTACAGGGGGGCTGTATGGCGCTATCTACAGAAGGGGCTGTATGGCGTTATCTACAGGGGGGCTGTATGGCGCTATCTACAGAGGGGGCTGTATGGCATTATCTACAAAGGGGGCTGTATGGTGTTATCTACAGGGGGGTCTGTATGGCGCTATCTACAGGGGGGTCTGTATGGCGCTATCTACAGAGGGGGCTGTATGGCGTTATCTACAGGGGGGGTCTGTATGGCGCTATCTACACTGGGGCTGTATGGTGCTATCTACAAAGGGGGCTGTATGGCATTCTCTACAGGGGGTCTGTATGCCGTTCTCTACAGGGGGGCTGTATGGCGCTATCTACAAAGGGGGCTGTATGGCGTTATCTACAGGGGGCTGCATGGCGCTATCTACAAAGGGGCTGTATGGCGTTCTCTACAGGGGGGTCTGTATGGCGTTCTCTACAGGGGGGGGCTGTATGGCGTTCCCTACAGGGGGAGGCTGTATGGCGTTATCTACAGGGGGCTGTATGGCGTTATCTACAGAGGGGGCTGTATGGCGCTAACGCCATACAGCCCCCCCTGTAGAGAACGCCATACAGCCCCCCCCCTGTAGGTAACGCCATACAGCCCCCCCTGTAGAGAACGCCATACAGAGCACCCCCCCTGTAGGGAACGCCATACAGTGCCCCCCCCTGTAGGGAACTCCATACAGCGTCCCCCCTTGCAAGAAAATGCGACCTACAGCGTGTCCTAAAAAATACATGTATCCCCTATCCACAGGATAGGGGATACATGTGTGATCGCTGGCATTGATAGGGAGAACTGGGGACTGAAAGTCCCCCGAAGTTCTCCATGACTAACCTCGGACTTCCGGCGTCTGCGCAGCTCACTAAAAATGAAAGGAGCGCTGGTCACGCATGCGCACAAGCGCGACCGGCGCTCCATTCATTTCTACGGAGCTGCCGACACAGACCCCGGAAGTCCGAGGTTTGTGATGGAGAACTTCAGGGGACTTTCAGTCCTCCCTTCTCCCTATCAATTCCAGCGATCACACATGTATCCCCTATCCTGTGCCGCGTGCCCCGTAGCAGCCGCTACAGCTGCTATAGTGGTAGTTACGCCACTGTCGGGTACCTTCCAAAGCAACGGGGCTATGGTGCGGCCAAAGGCGTCACAGGCGTCCTCGTCTGCGCAGCGTCGCAGGTACTCCAGTACCCTTGTGTCCACCTGTGCACCTGCGGAATCAATGTGCCTGGCTGCTGCGTTGGTTTCACGAGGTACGTCCGGTGGTACCTGTGATTGGCTGGACGCCTGTGGGGCTGGTTCCGGAGCTGTCGCCTCTGGTGTTAAGGGCAGCAGGGGATTTGCATCTTCTGGCGCGTGCGGCTCTTCATGGGCAGGCTCCTATTCGGTGTCTAGCAGATTGTCACTGCTTCTATAATACAAATGTAGAGTTATTAGTAGCATTGCCAGAAGGGACAAACACCCTGTTTGGATTAAATGACATGTGAACACAGACATTTCTTAAAGGTACAGTGATTACTTACGCTCGCATCTCCATGATGTCCTTGAGGAACATGAGCTGCTGGGTGTACATGTATTTTCTTTTTTTTGGTTGCACCGTCACCACTTCGGCCTCTGGCCCCATATTCCCGGCGGAATTGATCCCGGGTGCTCCTCCACCGGGTCTTCAAATTATCTACTGTACAAAGGATTATAAAAAAAAATGGTCAGTCAGGAGGTTACATAACCAAAATCTCCACTGGTTGGAAACGTTGTCATTCCGTTACACACCAAGATACATTAAATAAGCTCAATGATGCTGTGACACACCCGCTACGTTGGGCATTTTGAAAATGTTACACACTACAGCATGTGTGTTTTACATGACATATCTAAATCAATGTACTTACCAATGCTTTTTCTGTCGCGTGTGCTGCCTTTAGCCCACTCCTGGCTGAAGAGTGTCTGCACGATGTAATCCCATGTCACTTCTTTGCCCGCGCGGTCGTGGTATGCCTCTGCCCGCGTGTCGCACAACTCTGGCCTCTCCTGGACAAGGCAGATGAGTTTCTGCAGGTCACATCTCAGTATGTGCCAAACAAGTGCAAAGCAACTTCCTGGTTTGTGCTTGTTTGGACAAGTTTTCGAACTCATTTACATACTCTTAACAAGTCTTGCGTGAAAAACGCATGTCCCACGGAAGTGCTTCCGTGTGCCATGCATGATTTTCACGCACCCATTGACTTCAATGGGTGCGTGATGCGCGAAATACGCAGAAAGAACGGACATTTTGTGAGTTTTACACAGCGGACTCACGCTGCGCAAAAAACACGGACTGTCTGCACGGCCCCATAGACTAATATAGATCCGTGCGTGACGCGTGAAAATCACGCGCGTTGCACGGACGTATATCACGTTCGTCTGAATAAGCCCTTAAACTCATATTAAATAGTAGTCAGAACACATCTGCCATTATTTAAAGGGATTCTGAGTATCCCCATATAAAGTTCAGCTGTTCTATTAGGATTTTCATGACTTTTTTTGTTCTTGCATGTGACAGCAAAAGCCATGGTCCGTAAAGAGCTTACAACACAGCAAAGGGATATGTTGAAAGGCATCAGTCAGGAGAATGGTTCCAAAGAATTTCCAAGACATTAGATATACCATGGAACACAGTGAAGACGGTCATCAAGAAGTGGATTACATTTTGGCACAACAGTGACATTACCAAGAACTGGACGTCCCTCAAAACTTGCTGAAAAGACAAGACGAAAATTGGAGGCTACCATGAGGCCTAGAGCAACATTAAAGGAGCTGCAGGACTTTCTGGCAGGTAATGGTTGTGTAGTGCATGTGACAACAATCTCCCGTATTCTGCCAAAAGCATGTGGGAAAACGTGTTATGGTCTGATGAGACCAAGGTTGAACTTTTGGCCATAATTCCAAAAGGTTTGTTTGACGCAAAGCCAACACTGCACATCACCAAAAGAACACCATACCCACAGTGAAGCATGGTGGAGGCAGCATTATGCTTTGGGGCTGCTTTTCTGCAGCTGGAACTGGGGCTTTAATCAAGGTGGAGGTAATTATGAACAGTTGCAAATATCAGGCAATATTGGCGCAAAACCTGCAGGACTCTGCTAAAAACCTCCAAATCAACATAGGAATGGCTTCACCAGAAGAAGATCAACGTTTTGGAATGCTCCAGCCAGAGCCAAGACCTGAATCCCATTGAAAATCTGTGGAGTGACCTGAAGAGGCCTGTACACAGGAGATGCCCTCGCAATCTGATAGATTTGGAGCGCTTTTGCAAGGAAGAGTGGACAATTGTCGAGTCAAGATGTGGCATGCTGATAGACTTTTACCCAAAAAGACTGAGTGCTGTCATAAAGTCAAAGGGTGTGCATATTTATGCAACCACATTATTTTTGTTCTTTAATTTTATTTTTCCACCCCAAAAGATTTCAGTTTGTTTTCCAATACAATTTTATAGATTATAGGTGACATTAAAGGTGGAAAAAAGTTCTGAAATTATTAATCTTGGACTGATTTTTCAACACGAACAAAACCTGGCATTTTAACAGGGGTGTGTAGACTTTTATATCCACTGTATATACAACACGAGAACAAAGCTCAGTACATAAATACAACACCAGAACAAAGCATAATACATATATACAGCACCAGAACCAAGTTCAGTACATATATACAGGGCCAGAACCAAGCTCCCTACATAAATACTGTTCCAGAACCAAGCTCAGTACATATATACAGCACCAGAACCAAGCTCAGTACAGAAATACAACACAAGAACTAAGCTTAATACAGAATTACAACATCGGAACCAAGCCGAGTACATATATAGATGTAATGGTGGGGGTAGGGAAACGGACAAGTGAGCCCTAATCTACCCACCACTCTGTCCCTGCCTACTTGCAACGACCCGCCCTAGGCGACGGGGTACAACTGGGCGGCGGTTCCTACGCTCAGTAAGTGCACGAGACAAACAGACAAGGGTACACAAAGCTAAGGGAAAAGGGGCAGTTGCCCACGGCAACACCATGAGCAACAAGAGAGGTAAACGAGCCGAGTCAAACCAGGAGTGTACGAGGTACCAAACGCAGAGCAGGAGAGTAGTCAGTAAGCCAGGGTCAGTATGGAGCAGGATCAAATAGTTCGAAGCTGTAGCTGGGCCAGGAAACCACACGAGAAGAATCACAAGCAAAGGAGGAACATGAAAGACAGGTATAAATAGACAGAGGGCGGGAGCTAGCTCCGTCTGGCCAGGCTGCGATAGGCTCTCCCACTCCTAAGCCTGCCATCCTGAGTGGTGGAAGATGGAGTCAGTCTCAGAGACATAGACTCAGGTGCAGACTGATTACCTATGGGCGTATCCACAGAAGTTGTGCCTTGCAGATCCTTTACAATACAACTCCAGAACCAAGATCAGTACATAAATACGGCACCAAAACCAAGCTCAATACATATATATATAGCACTCGAACCAAGTTCACTACATAAATTCAGCATCAGAACAAAGCTCACTACATATACACATTACCAGAATAAAGCTCAGTATATAAATACAGCCCTAGAACCAAGCTCAGTACATATATACAGCACCACAAGAAAGCTTAGTACATAAATACAGCACCAACACCAAAGAGAAGCTCAATACATATATACAGCACCAAATAGAAGCTCAGTACATATATACAACTCCAGAACTAAGCTCAGTATATAAATATAGCACCAGAACAAAGCTCAGTACATATATACAGCACCACAAGAAAGCTTAGTACATAAATACAGCACCAAAACCAAGCTTAGTACATGTATATATGTTTTGAGCCTGGTTGGTATGATATATATATATGTACTGAGCTTTGTTCTGGTGCGGTCTTTATATGCTGTTCTTGATTCTGGAACTGTATATATGTACTGAGCTTTTCTTTGGTGCTTTATATGTGTATTGAGATATTATGATGTATATAACAGCGCAAGAACCAACTCAATACATATATACAGCACCAAAACCAAGCTCAGTACATTTATACAGCACAAGCACAAATACAGCTCAGTACAAAGATCGTTTGCAAATTCAGTATAACCCCTGCCATATAAGTTTGTTTGGCATAAAACTACAGCTCCCAGTATAGCCTGGACAATGGTAAGGATATGCTGGTATTTGTTGTTTCACAAAAAAGAACTAGAGATCTATTGTAATGACAGGGTTGGGAGACGGACAAGTGAGCCCTAATCTACCCGCAACCCAGTCCCTGCCTACTTGCTCGGCCCGTCCTAGGCGATGGCGTACAACTGGGCGACGGTCCCTACACTAAATATGTGCACGACAGACAACACAAGACAGGGTACACAGAAGAGAGGGAAGTGGGGCAGTTGCCCACGGCAACACCGTGAGCAAGAGGAGTAGTGGACGAGCCGAGTCAAACCAGGAGTGTACGTGGTAACAAAAAGCAGAGCAGAAGAATAGTAGTCAATCAAGCCAGGGTCAATATGTAGCAGGTCAAATGTAAGTAGCAGGAACAGCAGAGCCAGGGACCATAGAGAATCACAGGCAAAGGACAAGCAGCAAATGAAGGTATACATAGACCAAGGGCGGGAGCTAGAACCGTCTGGCCAGGTTGTGATAGGTTCTCCCACTCCTGAGCCTACCAGCCTGAGTGGTATACAACCAATTTGTACACATGAAGCGCTAGTGGGCTATCTCAAAAAACTATCTGGTATAGTGTGTAAGATAATGCAATAAATTACGTCTCAATTTTTACACCATTATAAATAGAGATAGCCTCGAAAATATAACCAAGTGTGACTTGGTGTTTTTGACTAAGAATATACAGAGAACCTATAGAGAGAATAGTCAAAAAACTGATGCAAATGTAGCAAATAAATAGAAATTCGTTTTATTAACAGACAGATACAAACAAGATAAAAAATTATGAGTCATACAATGTTCAAAAATGGCGTCAACCGAATATAGGACACAGAGTAATACATACAGGGTATGAATGACAAAGTACAAGAAAATAGGATGACAGCATGAGATATACTGGTTATGCCTGATATGCAAGCAAGAAAATATATAATAAAGTGCAGTGTACAGGTAATGGTATGCTATTAAAGCTATACTGTGCTCTAGGAAATATATGAATGCAAAGCACTTTTTAGAAATAAATGGATGCAAGGCAGGACATGCAATGATAACCAGTAAAATAGTACAATAGAGGCCTCGTTCTTGTAAGAGAAGAATGCTATCAACCCTCCAAAAATGTGTACCAACAGTGTAGAGTAATGAAGTGCATACCCAAATTCATGAGTGATCCCACATGCAGGAGACGCCAGACCCGACGCGCGTTTCGGCGGATGCCTTCGTCCGGGGGTGGCATCATCCAAACGGGGCCCTCCCTTTTATGTTGGATGTTAAACCATAACATCCAATCTATGGGAACATCAGAGGTGGAGCAACGGCGACAGGGTGAGGGTACAAAGATGGCCGCTGCCCCACTTCCGGATCCGCGTCATCAGAGAGGATGTGGGTAGGCGCTGTCTGACAGCGCCACCCACATCCCACTCCGATAGGAGACAGCGTCCCGAAAGCTGCAGAGGCCACTCCCCCCCTCAACCAGCGCACCAGCCCCTCTCCAAGACCCATGGACTGGAGTAGCGATATATGCAGCTGGACAAAGGTAAACAAGTAAAGATGTAGTGAATATCGGGATCTGTCAGTGTGTGTTTATTCATTGTTAGAGCAGCAATTCATCTAGCGTGACATACAAGGGAAAAATAAAGGAAAAATAAGGATGACAAACCAAAACCTGAGTGTATAAAAACGTATGTTTGTAAGACGGATCATAAAATTTGAAGACCGATTGTGATGTATAATAAAAAGAAATTTATTGAAAGAAGGGGGAGGGGGGAGAAAGAGGGAGGGGAAAGAGTAAATAGAGTGACAAAAGTAAAAAACATTTATAGATACATCAAACATATATATTAGGATGACCATCCATGAGAGTGAAAATATATCTTGTGCTAATGCTTTAGTACGTGCTACATATACAAGTACGTGTTTCGTACACTAAAAAAAGGGAAAAAGAGGGAGGGGGCGGGGGGTGGAGGGGAATATGTGTTAATGAAGTGACCATGTATGAAGACAAAAATATGACTAGTGCTTGCAAATAAATACGTGAAATGTGTTGCAACAAGGACATCTTTGTGGTGGAAAATAAGTGAGAGGGTATGGTGTGTGTGCACGTGTCCGCTGTGAAACAGACAGAAGGTCTGGGCAGACACATGAGCACAATGAACCCTTAAGAGAATAATACCACATATTGAGCGAAAAAACATGCAAACCATATGCTCCGATGTTGACGTTCACGCAAACCACGCATGCGCGAGGACATCAAGGCATAAAGAGTGCATATGAAAAAATATATACATATAGTGTAAAAACGTAATAAAAAAATGTGCACAAGACACATTAATATAAAAACACAATTTATATCGAAGACAAAATCTGAGATAATAAATGAATATGTTCATTTCACTTCTGTATCTTCCGATGAACCTTCATCGTATAGCCAGATGTCAGTTTGCCTAGCAGCTGCACATAAAGAACCTCTACGTGAGAAAAGAGGAAAAACAAGGAAGGGTAATTAGCAATATAAAAGATAAAAATATGACTGGTTAAAAAATAGACCCGCTTGGAGTCAATGGGTGACAAAAACGGAGCGAAATTCAAGGATTCATTCAAACCAATTGGATGCATTGTCCCAAGGGTCCAAATCCATCGGGCCTCACATTGAGCCAACTTCTGTTTAATACCCCCTCCCCTCGTATTGGTTACGATGTGGTCAATTCCTCTCACCTTTAGTTGGGATGGATCACAGGAATGATACATCTTAAAATGTCGTGGTATGGGTTTAAGCGTTTCCATAGTGACCTCATCACTTGCTCGTCTAATATCTGACATGTGTTCCCTTATGCGTACCTTCAATTCCCTGGAAGTTAAACCAACATATATTTTAGGGCATGGACAAGTTGCGTAATATACTACCGCTTTAGTGGTACATGTAATCGGATGCGTGATGGTGTATGTTCTTGTACCTGTCGCGTTAGAAAATTTAGTTGCCTTTTCAACATTGGGACATGCAACGCAATGTCCGCAAGGAGCACAGCCCCATTTGGGGCCTTTTGTCCCAAATGGATATTTTGCTTTGATACAGTCATAGTGGCTCCTCACTAAATGATCTTTCAGGTTACCTTGGTCCAGCTGCATATATCGCTACTCCAGTCCGTGGGTCTTGGAGAGGGGCTGGTGCGCTGGTTGAGGGGGGAGTGGCCTCTGCAGCTTTCGGGACGCTGTCTCCTATCGGAGTGGGATGTGGGTGGCGCTGTCAGACAGCGCCTACCCACATCCTCTCTGATGACACGGATCCGGAAGTGGGGCAGCGGCCATCTTTGTACCCTCGCCCTGTCGCCGTTGCTCCACCTCTGATGGGATCACTCATGAATGTACTTCATTACTCTACACTGTTGGTACACATTTTTGGAGGGTTGATAGAATTCTCCTCTTACAAGAACGAGGCCTCTATTGTACTATTGTACTGGTTATCATTGCATTTCCTGCCTTGCATCCATTTATTTCTAAAAAGTGCTTTGCATTCATATATTCCTAGAGCACAGTATAGCTTTAATAGCATACCATTACCTGTACACTGCACTTTATTAAATATTTTCTTGCTTGCATATCAGGCATAACCAGTATATCTCATGCTGTCATCCTATTTTCTTGTACTTTGTCATTCATACCCTGTATGTATTACTCTGTGTCCTATATTCGGTTGACACCATTTTTTAACATTGTATGACTCATAATTTTTAATCTTGTTTGTATCTGTCTGTTAATAAAACGAATTTCTATTTATTTGCTACATTTGTTTCAGTTTTTTTACTATTCTTTCTATAGGTTCTCAGCCTGAGTGGTAGCAGATCGAGTCACTCTAACAGACCTAGGCACAGATTCAGGCTGATTAACCACGGGCGTCAACACAGAAGCTGTGTCAGGCAAATCCTTTACAGTACCCCCCCCCTTTTATGAGGGCCCACTGGACCCTTCCTAGGTGGACCTGGCTTGTTTTGGAACCGAAGATGGAACTTCCTGAGCAATAACCCAGCGTGAACATCCCGGGCGGGTACCCAAGTCCTCTCTTCAGGCCCATATCCTCTCCAATGGACCAGGTACTGGAGGGAGTCTTGGACCATCCTGCTGTCCACAATCTTGGCCACCTCAAATTCTATGCCTTCAGGAGTGAGAACAGGGACCGGAGGTTTCCTCGAGGTAGCCAAAGACGGGGAGCATCTTTTCAGGAGGGAGGCATGGAACACGTTGTGTATTTGAAAGGACGGGGGTAACTCCAGCCAGAAGGAGACAGGGTTAAGGACCTAAATGATCTTTTACGGCCCTATATACCGAGGAGAAAAATTTTTGGACGGGAATTTAAGGCGCACGTTTTTTGAGGACAGCAACACTAGATCCCCGACCGCAAACAAGGGGTTAGTAGAATGTCTCTTGTCTGCCTGAGTCTTTTGGATGCTCTGGGACGCCATAAGGTTCTTCTGAACCTGGGCCCAGACTGTGCACAGTTCCTGATGAATGACATCTACCTCGGGATTTTTGGAACCACCAGGTGAAACGGAGGAGAACCGTGGATTAGACCCAAATTTACAGAAAAAGGGGGAGACCCCCGACGAGTTACTGACCCGGTTATTAAGGGAAAATTTGGCGAGGGGAATGAAGGAGACCCAATCATCTTGACAGTCAGAGATAAAACACCTTAAATATTATTCTAGAGACTGATTAGTCCTCTCAATTTGGCCATTATTTTCAAGATTGAAGTCCGAGGAGAAGGACACATCAATCTCCAACTTCTTACAGAAGGCTCTCCAAAACAATAAAACAAATTGTACCCCTCTGTCAGAAACAATATTGAAAGGAACCCCATGGAGATGCAGGATGTGTTTGACAAACAAGGTAGAAAACGTCTTGGCATTATGTAGTTTCTTGAGGGGTACAAAGTGGGACATCTTGCTGAAGCCTTGGGATGGAGGCAGATCGGTGATAAAATCCATGGAGATATGGGTCCAAGGTCTCTGGGGAATGGGCAAAGAACATAGTAAGCCTGCTGGTCGGGACCTGGGAGTCTTGGACCTAGCACAAGTTTCACAATCGGCGACATAGGCCTTAACGTCTTTAAGCAACCCAGGCCACCAATAGGTTCTAGAAATGAGGTGTTTGGTACCCAGGATGCCTGGATGGCCAGATAGTGCAGAGTCATGATTTTCCCTGAGTACCCTTAGCCGGAATTGCAGGGGAACAAACAGCTTGTTCTCAGGAAGGTTCTCGGGAGCTGAACCTTGATCAGCCGCAATTTCGGAGACTAAGTCAGAATAAATAGAGGATATGATTATACCTGGGGGCAAAACACAAGCAGGATCCTCCTCAGGGGGAGGGCTGGCCATGAAGCTATGCGACAGTGCATCAGCTTTAATATTTTTAGACCCAGCCCTATAGGTGACCACAAAGTTGAATCTAGTAAAAAAAAAACGCCCATCGAGCTTGTCTCGGGTTTAGCCTCCGGGCAGATTCTAGGAAAACCAGATTCTTGTGGTCGGTAAGGACCGTTACCTGGTGCCTAGCCCCCTCCAGGAAGTGGCGCCACTCTTTAAATGCCCATTTAATGGCTAAGAGTTTGCGGTTGCCAACGTCATAGTTACTCTCAGTGGGGGAGAACTTCCTGGAGAAGTAGGCACAGGGACGGAGATGGGTGAGACCCCTGGTACCCTGGGACAAGACAGCACCCACTCCCACCTCAGAGGCGTCAACCTCCACGATGAATGGCCGAGAAGTTAGCAATAAATCTCCTATGGTAATTAGTAAACTCCAGGAAGCACTGTAACTCCTTCAGGGAGGCAGGGTGGACCCATTCAGCCACAGCCTGAACCTTGGCAGGGTCCATCCGGAATTCATTAGGAGTGAGGATATGACCCAAAAATGGTATCTCCTGCACCCCAAACACACATTTTTCAGTTTTAGTAAAGAGTTTGTTTTCCCGAAGGGCCTGGAGCACCTTCCTGACATGCTCAATGTGGGAGGACCAGTCCTTGGAAAACAGTATGTCATCAAGGTACACCACAAGAAACACCCCCAGGTAGTCTCTTAAAATCTAATTTATAAAATTCTGGAAGACCGCGGGAGCATTACACAACCCAAAGGGCATGACGAGGTATTCGAAATGACTTTCGGGCGTGTTAAACGCAGTCTTCCACTCATCCCCCTCTTTGATGCGGATAAGGTTATAAGCCCCCCCCCCCCCGTAAATCAAACTTAGAGAACCATTGGGCCCCCTGAACCTGATTGAAGAGATCAGGAATCAAAGGAAGGGGATACTGGTTCCTTACAGTGACCTTATTCAAGTTTCGTGAGTCAATGCACGGCCTAAGACCACCATCCTTCTTCCCTATGAAGAAGAAGCCAGCACCTACAGGAGAAGTAGAGGGGCGAATGTAACCCTTGGCCAGGCATTCCTGGATATACTCTCTCATGGCTTCACGTTCGGGACAAGAGAGATTAAATATCCTACCCTTAGGGAGCTTAGCTTCTGGTACCAAATCGATTGCGCAATCGTATTCTCTATGAGGAGGTAACACTTCGGAGGCCTTTTTTGAAAAGACATCAGCGAAGTCCTGAATAAACTCAGGTAGAGTGTTCACCTCGTCAGGGAGAGAAATTAAATTAACAGAAAAACATAACGTCATGCATTCATTACCCCATTTGGTAAGATCCCCAGTATTCCAATTAAACGTGGGATTATGCATCTGTAACCAGGGAAGGCCTAAAACCAAATCGGACGATAATCCTTGCATCACCACTACAGAGCACTGCTCCAAATGCATGGAGCCAACAAGGAGTTCAAAAACAGGGGTATGCTGCGTAAAATAACTATTAGCAAGACGAGTGGAGTCGATACCCACTACCGGGACAGGTTTAGGCAAATCAATCAATGGCATAGCTAGAGACATAGCAAATTCCACAGACATTATATTAGCAGAAGACCCTGAATCCACGAAGGCACTGCCGGTAGCAGACCTACCACCAAAAGAGACCTGAAAGGGAAGCAAGATTTTAGTAGGTTTCATATTTACGGGAAATACCTGTTAGCCCAAGTGACCTCCCCGATGATCACTTAGGCGCGGAAGTTTTACGGCTGCTTATTCTTACGCCTAGGACAGTTGTTCACTTGATGCTTGTCATCCCCACAGTAGAAGCAGAGACCATTCTTCCTGCGGAACTCTCTACGTTGTTGGGGAGACAGGGAGGCCCCGAGTTGCATAGGTTACATAGTTACATAGTTACATAGTTAGTACGGCTGAAAAAAGACACATGTCCATCAAGTTCAACCAAGGGAAGGGAAAAGGGAAGGAAAAATTTCTACACATAGGAGCTAATATTTTTTTGTTCTAGGAAATTATCTAACCCTTTTTTAAAGCCATCTACTGTCCCTGCTGTGACCAGCTCCTGCGGTAGGCTATTCCATAAATTCACCGTTCTTACTGTAAAGAAGCCTTGTCGCCTCTGCAGCTTGAACCTTTTTTTCTCCAGACGGAGGGAGTGCCCCCTTGTTTTTTGAGCGGGTTTTACAAGGAACAGGATATCACCATATTTTTTGTATGTGCCATTAATATATTTATATAAGTTAATCATGTCCCCCCTTAGTCGTCTTTTTTTCAAGGCTAAATAGGTTTAATTCTTTCAATCTTTCCTCATAACTTAAATTCTCCATGCCCCTTATTAGCTTCGTTGCTCTTCTTTGTATTTTTTCCAACTCCGGGGCATCCTTTCTATGAACTGGAGCCCAGAACTGAACTGCATATTCTAGATGAGGCCTCACTAATGCTTTGTAAAGTGGCATTATTACATCCCTGTCCCGCGAGTCCATGCCTCTTTTAATACACGACAATATCCTGCTGGCCTTTGAAGCAGCTGATTGACACTGCATGCTGTTATTGAGTTTCTGATTTACAAGTACACCCAGATCCTTCTCAACAAGTGAATCCGCCAGTGTAGCTCCCCCTAGGACATATGATGCATGCAGGTTGTTGGTACCCAGATGCATAACTTTACATTTATCTACATTAAACTTCATTTGCCAAGTGGACGCCCAAACACTTAGTTTGTTTAAATCTGCCTGTAATTCATGAACATCTTCCATAGTCTGAACTATATTACATAGCTTGGTGTCATCTGCAAAAATAGAAATAGTGCTATTAATCCCTTCCTCTATATCATTAATAAATAAGTTGAATAATAGTGGTCCCAGCACTGAACCGAGTTTTCCGTGGAAGAACGAAGCAATGGAATCTCGGGAGCCATCATGGGGGGGTCAGAGGAGAAGGCACCAAAAAGTTCAAGTCGTCGTTCCCTGAGATGTCGGTCAAGACGTACCGCTAAAGCCATAACCTGATCTAGGGAGTCAGAAGAGGGATAGCTAACTAACAGGTCTTTCAGGGCGTTCGACAGACCCAATCTAAACTGGCACCTCAAGGCAGGGTCATTCCACCGAGAAGCTACACACCACTTCCTAAAATCAGAACAGTACTCAACGGGTCTCTTACCCTGACGTAAGGTCACCAGCTGACTCTCGGCAAAGGCAATCTTGTCAGTCTCGTCATATATGAGCCCGAGAGCAGAAAAAAAAAGGTCAACAGAGGAAAGTTCCAGGGCGTCAGGAGCCAAGGAGAAGGCCCATTCTTGGGGCCCGTCCTGGAGCCGGGACATAATTATACCCACTCGCTGGCTCTCAGAACCTGAGGAGTGGGGCTTTAAACGGAAATAGAGCCTACAACTCTCCCGAAAGGAGAAAAAGGTCTTCCGGTCCCCTGACAACCGGTCAGGCAACTTGAGGTGGGGTTCAAGAGGTGAGGTGGGGGGCACTACCAGGGTAGCATCATGCTGGTTGTCCCTCTGAGCCAGGGCTTGGACCTGTAGGGAGAGGCCCTGCATTTGCTGAGCCAAGGTCTCAAGGGGGTCCATAGTTGTGTCAGGGACCAGGGTAGAAAAGGTATATGGGCCTGTGATTATGTAATGACGGGGCAGGGAGACAGACAGGTGAGCCCTAATCTACCCGCCACTCAGTCCCTGCCTACTTGCAACGGCCCGTCCTAGGCGACGGTGTACAACTGGGCGACGGTCCCTACGCTCAATAAGTGCACGACAGACAAACAGACATGGGTACACAGAAGCTAAGGGAAATGGGGCAGTTGTCCACGGCAACACCGTGAGCAACAAGAGAAGTGAACAAGCCGAGTCAAACCAGGAGTGTACGAGGTACCAAACGCAGAGCAGGAGAGTAGTGAACGAGCCGAGTCAAACCAGGAGTGTACGAGGTACCAAACGCAGAGGAGGAGAGTAGTCAGTAAGCCAGGGTCAATATGAAGCAGGGACAAATAGTTCACGCAGCAGAGCCAGGAAACAGGAGAATCACAGTCAAAGGAGGAGCAGGAAGTGAAGGTATAAATAGACAGAGGGCGGGAGCTAGCTCCGTCTGGCCAGGCTGTGATAGGCTCTCCCACTCCTCAGCCTCCCAGCCTGATTGGTAGAAGGAGGGGTCACTAGATCAGACTTAGGAGCAGGTGCAGACTGACTAACCACGGGCGTCGACACAGAAGCTGTGTCTGGCCGATCCTTTACAGGTTACACCCTAGAGTTCTTAAAGAGCTCAGTTTAGTTATTTCTGTCCCACTCTTCATAATATTTAGAGATTCTCTAGTGACCGGTCTAGTGCCAAGGGACAGGCGTAGGGCAAATGTGGTGCCTATTTTCGAAAAGGGCTCTAGGTGTTCCCCGGGTAATTATAGACCAGTAAGCTTAACATCCATCGTGGGGAAAATGTTTGAAGGGCTATTGAGGGACTTCATACAGGATTATGTGGCAAAAAATAGTATTATAAGTGACGGCCAGCACGGTTTTACTAAGGACAGAAGTTGTCAAACCAACCTGATTTGTTTTTATGAAGAGGTGAGCAGAAGCCTAGACAGAGGGGCCACTGTGGATATAGTATTTTTGGACTTAGCAAAGACATTTGACACTGTCCCTCAAAGACGTCTAATGGGTAAATTAAGGACTATAGGTTTAGAAAGCATAGTTTGTAATTGGATTGAGATTTGGCTCAAGGACCGTAGTTAGAGAGTTGTGCTCAATGATTCCTACTCTGAATGGTCCCCGGTTAACCCCTTCGCGCTCAGGTCAGTAATAGTACGTCCTGCTAAGTAGAACGTTCGCGCTCAGGTCAGTACTATTACTGACCTGAGTAAACACGGCGCCATCTTTCCCCGGCGCGTGTCTGAGCTGTGATACCTGCTGTTTCCGACAGCAGGCTATCACAGCTTAGTGTGCAGGGACCGATCGCGGTGGTCCCCGCCGATTAACCCCTTAGAAGCCGCGTTCAATAGCGATCGCGGCTTCTTAGGGGTTAAGCTGCCATCGCCGGCCTGCTACACGATAGCGGGCCGTGATGGCTACTATGGCAACCAGAATCCTAACAATGGACTCTGGCTACGCCATCGACGGAAGCCTAGTGGGTCCCGACAAAATCAGGACCCACTATGCTTGCTGTCAGCGAACAGCTGACAGCTCTAATACACTGCACTACGCATGTAGTGCAGTGTATTAGAATAGCGATCAGAGCCTCCTGCCCTCATGTCCCCTAGTGGGACAAAGTAAAAAAAGTGTAAAAAAGTAAAAATAAGAAAATAAAAGATTTAAAAGTAATAAAAGTAAAAGTCCCCCTTTTTCCCTTATCAGTTCTTTATTATTAATAAAAATATATAAATAAACAAATAAACTATACATAATTGGTATCGCCGCGTCCGTAACGTCCTGAACTACAAAACGATGTCGTTATTTATCCCGCGCGGTGAACGCCGTAAGAGAAAATAATAATAAACCGTACCACAATCACAATTGTTTGGTCACTTCACCTCCCAAAAAATGGAATAAAAACAGATCAAAAAGTCGCATGTACCTAAAAATGGTACTGATCGAAACTACAGTTCGTTACGCAAAAAATAAGTCCTCGCACGACTTTCCTGATGGAAAAATAAAACAGTTATGGCTCTTAGAATAAGGAACACAAAAAGTAAATTATACTTTACAAAATGTATTTTATTGTGCAAACGCCATAAGACATAAAAAAAAACTATAAACATCTGGTATCGCCGTAATCGTATCGCCCCGCAGAATAAAGTGAATATGTCATTTATAGCGCACGGTGAACGCTGTAAAAAAAATTGAATAAAAAACAATAGTAAAATTGCTGTTTTTTTAGTCACCACGCCACCTAAAAATAGAATAAAAACTGATCAAAAAGCCGCATGCACCCCAAGAAAACTACAATGGATTCCTCAAGGGGTCTAGTTTCCAAAAAGGGGTCACTTTTGGGGGGTTTCCACTGTTTTAGCACCACAAGACCTCCTCAAACCGGATATGGTGCCTAATAAATTAAATTAAATTAATTAAATGTCACCTCTACTTTGCTCTAAATTCCTGTGAAACGCCTAAAGGGTTAATAAACTTTTTAAATGCTGTTGTGAATACTTTGAGGGGTCTAGTTTCTGAAATGGGGTGTTTGATAAGGGTGTCTAATATATGGGCCCCTCAAAGCAACTTCAGAACTGAGCTGGAAACTAAAAAATAAAATAAAAATGAGGCAATACTTCGCTTCTTACATTATACTGATAATGAGCCGTGCCCACCCCGAGATGACCCCAGTTTTGACCGTTTGTATAAACGGAGACCCCTATTAGACCGTTTCAGTGCCCGGTTTTCCCAGCATTCACCCCCGAGAAGTGTATTGAAAGGGAGGCTTCAATTCCGCCAGTACCTGCCGGGTAAGAGGGCAAGGTATGGCGTGAAGATGTATAAGCTGTGCGAGAGTGCATCCGGGTATACCTACAAATTTAGGATATATAAAGGGAAGGACACCAGTACTCAGCCCCCAGAATGCACCCCCTTACTGGGAGTTAATACAAAAATTGTGTGGGATTTGGTGCACCCACTGCTGGACCAGGGTTACCACCTCTACCTGGATAATTTTTATACCAGCGTCCCACTCTTCAACTGCCTCGCTTCCAGAAGTCCTGCGGCATGCGGCACCGCTAGAAGAAACCTGAGAGGCCTCCCTACGACTCTGCTTGGGCAAACACTCAGAAGGGGTGAGAGCAGGGCACAATCTAGCAGCAACATATTGTGTGTCAAGTACAAGACCAGGGAGATGCCACACCAGTACCCATGTACCTGTACGAGGTACCAGTACAGAGACCCCTAAACCAGACTGCATCCTGGACTACAATAGGTACATGGGAGGGGTGGACTTGTCAGATCAAGTCCTGAAGCCTTACAGTACTTCTGCAAGCGGGGCCACAGGCATCGTACCAGGGCAACACTTTTTAGGAGAAGTTCCCCAAACTGGCAAGAAGGGAAAAAGTCAAAAGAGGTGCAGAGTCTGCTATAAGAGGGGGATAAGGAAGGACACAATATATCAATGTGACGCGTGTCCCGAAAAACTAGAGCTCTGTATGAAAGAGTGTTTTCAAATTTATCATCCATCCCTTTATTTTTAATTTACCCCAGTTTTACTCGCTCTGATCCACTTCGCACAGCTTACCCCTCCTCATCTTTCCCCTCTGAGCCCTGCTGTGTGCCCAGGCAGCTGATAACAGCCACATGTAGGGTATTGCCGTACCCGGGAGAGCCAACATTACAGTTTATGGGGTGTAGGTCTCCGGTGGCACATGCTGGGCACAATATATCGGACACTGACATGGCATATATATAGAAAATTGCAAATCTCACTCTGCACCAACTGCTGCACATTATCTTTTACACAATACCTGTGGGGTCAAAATGCTCACTACACCTCTAGATGAATTCCTTAAGGGGTGTCACTTCTCGGGGGTTTCAACTGTACTGATACCTCAGGGGCTTCTGCACACACGACTTAGCACCAGAAAATTCCCAGTAGGCCACATGGTGGTCCTTTCCTTCTGAGCCCTCCCATGGACCCAAACGGCAGTTTATCACCACAAATAGGGTATTGCCACACTCAGGACAAATTGGGCAACAAAATGCGGTATTTTATTCCTTGTGAAAATAAGAAATTTTGAGCCAAAACTACCTCTTATTGGAAAAAATAAAATTTTTTTTAATTCACAGCCCAATTCAAATAAATTCTGTGAAAAAACTGTGGGGTCTAAATGGTCACAACACCCATAAATAAATTCTTTGAGGGGTGTAGTTTCCAAAATGGGGTGACTTCTGGTGGGTTTCCATTGCTTTGATACCTTTGGGGCTCTGCAAATGCGACATGGCACCCGAAAACCAATCCAGCAAAATCTGGGCTCCAAAGAACACATAGCGCTCCTTTCCTTCTGAGGCCTCCCATGGGCCCAAACGGCAGTTTATCACCACAAATGGGGTATTGCCGCACTCAGGACAAATTGGGCAACAAATTGGGGTATTTTATTCCTTGTGAAAATAAGAAATTTTGAGCCAAAACTACCTCTTATTGGAAAAAAATTCATTTTTTTGAATTCACAGCCCAATTCAAATAAATTCTGTGAAAAAACTGTGGAGTCTAAATGGTCACAACACCCATAAATGAATTCCTTGAGGGGTGTAGTTTCCAAAATGGGGTCACTTCTGGTGGGTTTCCATTGCTTTGATACCTTTGGGGCTCTGCAAATGCGACATGGCACCCGAAAACCAATCCAGCAAAATCTGTGCTCCAAAGAACACATAGCGCTCCTTTCCTTCTAATACCTCCCATGGGCCCAAACGGCAGTTTATGGCCACAAATAGGGTATTGCCGCACTCAGGACAAATTGGGCAACAAAATGGGGTATTTTATTCGTTGTGAAAATAAGACATTTTGAGCCAAAACTACATCTTATTGGAAAAAAGTTTTTCTTTTTAAATTCACAGCCCAATTCAAATAAGTTCTGTGAAAAAACTGTGGGGTCTAAATGGTCACAACACCCATAAATAAATTCCTTGAGGGGTTTTGTTTCCAAAATGGGGTCACTTTTGGTGGGTTTCCATTGCTTTGATACCTCTGAGGCTCTGCAAATGCGACATGGCACCCGAAAACCAATCCAGTAAAATCTGCACTCCAACAAACACATAGCGCTCCTTTCCTTCTGAGGCCTCCCATGGGCCCAAACAGCAGTTTATCACCACAAATGGGGTATTGCCGCACTCAGGACAAATTGGGCAACAAAATGGGGCATTTTGTTCCCTGTGAAAATAAGAAATTCTGATCAAAAATGACATCTTATTGGAAAAATTGTCATTCTTTTAATTTCACAGCCCAATTCAAATACGCGCTGTGAAAAAACTACGGGGTCAAAATGGTAACAATAACCATAAATTAATTCCTTGAGGGGTGTAGTTTCCAAAATGGGGTCAGTTTTGGGGGATTCCTACTGTTTTGGCACCTCAACACCTCTTCAAACCTGGCATGCTGCCTAAAATATATGCTAATAAAAAAGCACCACCAAAATGCACTAGGTGCTTCTTTGCTTCTGGGGCTTGTGTTTTATTCCACGAGCGCACTAGAGCCACATGTGGGGCATTTCTAAAAACTGAAGAATCTGGACAATACATATTTAGTTGTGTTTCTCTGGTAAAACCTTCTTTGTTACAGAAAAAAAATAGAATAAAATTGAAATTCAGAAATAAAAACGAAATTTGCAAATTTCACCTCCACTTTGCTTTAATTCCTGTGAAATGCCTGAAGGGTTAAAAAACTTTCTAAATGCTGTTTTGAATACTTTGAGGGGTCTAGTTTTTAAAATGGGGTGCTTTATGGGGGTTTCTAATACATAGGCCCCTCAAAGCCACTTCAGAACTGAACAGGTACCTTAAAAAAAAGGCTTTTGAAATTTTCTTAAAAATATGAGAAATTGCTGTTTATGTTCTAAGCCTTGTAACGTCCAAGAAAAATAAAATAATGTTCTAAAAACGATGCCAATCTAAAGTAGACATATGGGAAATGTGAACTAGTGACTATTGTGGGTGGTATAACCGTCTGTTTTTCAAGCAGATGCATTTAAATTCTGAAAAATGCTATTTTTTCTAAATTTTCTCTAAATTTTGCAATTTTTCTCAAATAAAGACTGAATATATCGACCAAATTTTACCACGAACATGAAGCCCAAAGTGTCACGAGAAAACAATCACAGAATCGCTTGGATAGGTTTAAGCATTCCGACGTTATTACCACATAAAGTGAAATATGTCAGATTTGAAAAATGGGCTCTGAGCCTTAAGGCCCAAACTAGGCTGCGTCCTTAAGGGGTTAATTTTCTGATCGCTATGGGCAGGGCCGCCATCAGGAATTTCAGGGCCCCATACAGCTAAATTGTCTGGACCCCCCTACTGTGGCACGCCTGTTAACGGTACTCCGTCCAGCACTAGATCATGCTACCCCTTCATTTCTACTTGCTCTCTGAGAATCGTCGACACAGATGTAGTGCAATTCAGAGTATTGCAGCCTTCTCACATTCACTTCATTGTGAGAAGGCTGCAATACTGTGAATCGCCGCTACATCCGTGTCCACGATTCACAGTGAGCAAGCAGAAATGAAGAGGAAGCAGCGCTCGGACCGACCCATAAACTATTGATGGCCTATCCTGAGGATAGGCCATCAATTTTTAGGGACTGGAAAACCCCTTTAAAAGGAACCTTTTAGCACACTCATGCTGCCCTAACAATGGACACAAGCCAGTGCTAAAGCTATGACTTCTCTTATATGACGCGGCACTTTAGAGTAACACATAGTTTATTTTAATCAGTGCACCTGTCACTATATCATACTACCCGCAGTTAGGGCAACATTAACAGGCCGACAGGTTCACATAAACAAAATAGAAGATACAGGATTTGTTTTGGTACAATCTTAAAACCCCATCTATGATCAAAAATAGATGCATAAGAGCAAAGGAGAAAAAGGTTGTTAAAACAGTAGCATAACAATTGCGGTCAGAGGGAGGGTGGGTCGACCTGGAATGGGCGAGCCCCACTTAAAACCGGATCCTCGTATTTAACGAAGCGTTAGGACGGTGTATGCTGCGTCTTATATAATTTACTAATGCTGCCCGGCCGGATGTGGAAGTGGGCCTTGTGTACCAGGCCATGGAGGCAAGAGGAGCGAATAGCGGGGAGTAATTTTTTTTACATTTTTATGTCGGTTCTGGGGTCCATGCTTAAGGTAGACGAGGCTATTCAAAAGTGTGGCATGGGGCCCAGCACAATGTAGTTACACCCCTGTGTGTAAATATTATTCTAGTTCTATATGTAACCCATTTATTCATTTTACACTTACCTTTGCAGTCTTCTCTTCTCTTCAGCAGGGGGGCATCAAGCTCACAAGTCCTTACCACACACTGAAGCTGAGCCGCTCCCTCTGCCCTATGCAGACACAGCAGTTGGCGTCTTCTGGGATTGCTCTTCATCGCTTTGGAACTTTAGCAATAATAAAAATTATTAAGTAAAAGAAAAAATAAATATATATATAAACATTGTAAAGAGCTTCGTCGTTAGTTCTACAGAGTTTTAAACTTTAGGGTTAACGCTTATGACGTTGAGCGTGACGTCAAGATGTGCTAGATTGCAACATGAGACTGCTGAGCAACTTAAATACACCCCATCTAGACGCACACTGGAGCTGCTGCTTACTGGTTAAAAAGCAACCTTTCAGTCCAAAAAAAAAACTAATTAAAAACTGCAAAATTATTGTTAACCTACCTGTTGGTCTCTCTTTTTCCAGAATCCAAGATGGCTGCTACTGTCTCAGACTTGCATATAGAAAGCATTGCCTGCCAGTCTGAGACATGCCCCCACCTCCTTCACTGCTCTCAGAAGGACAAGCACCGATGTCAGCGCTGTGTCCATCTCTTCTGACACGTCGTCTCCTCATGGGTTCTTGACAGGGGTTCCAACTGCAGCAACATCCTTGCAGGGGCCTGTTTTTTTCTACCAAAGGCAAACCGCGGCAGTTGCCGGGCCCCCTTTCAGTTAGGTTTGGCCGGGCCCCTTACAGAAGTACCCCTAATACCTCCCTGATGGCGGCCCTGGCTATGGGCCACACTGCTGGGAAACCCTACCAATCGTGAGACTGTGGGTCCCGAAAATGCCATTTTTTCTCACTGCTTGCCCACAGTTCAAAGTCTATGGAAATGTTAGAAACAATCAAATACATTGCTCGGCTGTATCCATCATTCACATAGACATTGAATGGAGTGGCAGGCACATGCACCATTCAAGAACCTTCTGATTGCAGGGGTTGCAGAGAGTAGAATCTGGGGGTTTGTGACTCCCGTTCTCATGATTGGTGTGGGTCCCAATGGTGAGGACCCCAGTGATCAGAAAATGATCACCTATCCTGTGGATCGGTGATAATTTATGATTCTGGAAAAACCCATTTAAACGAATCCTAGTTCCTGTTTCCTGTCCAATGGAGGAGGCAGTCTCTTCAGAGGTGCTGTCATAGGGCGATACCTCTGTTGTTTAGATGCACAGATGTGCAAGAGGTGTTCTACTAATTCTAAATATGATTCATGCAAGCACAGCAAATTTATCAGCTGTTATTCAGCTATCTGTTGTCAATGCAAATCCTATATATAGTCTAATGTTCCAGCATTTGATTATATAAACAGAAAAAAAAGTTGCATGACTTTTTGGACTCATGCACATGGCATAGCCGTATACTCCTTGTGCTGCTGTAACATGCTTTGCAGAGTGCTGTATGTATGGAGCGATTCTTCTCTAGGAGCATTGCTTTAAGGCTAAATTCACACAAACGTGTCTGTTTTGCACGCATAAAACACGCGGTTTTCTTGCATTGTTGTTCCATGTGGCATCTGTATACAGGGATTGTCTGCGTTTTTTACGTGCGTATGTCATCCGTATGTCAAGCGTTTTTTACATCTGCAAAAAAAAATGAAGGAGGTGTTTTTTTTTACCTCATCATTTCTTTAGGAACTGGTGCGTGAATCACGGACAGCACACGGATGCCTTCCGTGTGCTCTCCGTTATTTTCACACACCCATTGACTTCAATGGGCTGCGTGGTGCGCCAAAATGCACAAAAATAGGACCTGCAGTACGTTTCACACAGCGGAAATACACTGCGTGTAAAACAACACGTGTCTGAATAGCCCCATTTAATTACATATGTCCGTGTGACGGATGTTGTTTGAACATCCGTAACACGAACGCAAAGTACGCTCGTGTGAATCAGGCCTAAGGGTAGAAAAGTTCGATACACACAGCATCTGATGACATCTAATGCATCTATGAAATTAGAAAGTCTAAGGGTATGTTCATACGGCTTATTTTCAGCCGTTTTTCGGGCCATTAATACGGAGGCTGAACGCCTTCAAACATCTGCCTATTGATTTCAATGGGAAAAATGGCCTTTCGTTCCCACGGGGATTTTTTTTTACACGTCGCGTAAAAAAACACCCCCGTAAAAAAGAAGTGCATGTCACTTCTTGAGCCGTTTTTCATTGTCTCAATAGAAAAACAGCTCCAAAAACGGCCGTAAAAAGACGCATCAGGGGCGGATTAAGGGTACCATGGGCCCCGGGCACATTTTCAGGTCTGGGCCCCCCCCCCGCGTGAACTTCGAAGATGCTGTACCGTATATATTTGCAGATTTCTGTTTAAGGCAGCCACAGACCTGGCACGGTTTTAATTTAGCTGTAAAAGCAGAATGAGCCATATAGAAGAAAGAAAGCAGAATACTTTGAGACACTGAAGTGGTCAGAAGCTTTATAACTTTTTTATTTTTACGTCAAAGGAGTGGTGTGTGAAGGATTATTTTTTTTGCGGGAGGAGTTATCGTTTTTATTGGCAACATGTAAAGTACCATATGATGGGTGAATTGGAAAAAACTGAGATTCCTCCATGGTTTTTGGATTTAGTTTTTACTGTATATATTTACCTTCTCTTAAGGTAAAAGTAGATTTAACATATAATTTTACCTTAAGAGAAGGTAAATATATACAGACCCAGAACCAAGCTCAGCACATATATACAGCCCCAGAACCAAGCTCAGTACATATATACAACACCAGAACCAAGCTCAGTACATATATACAGCACTAGAACCAAGCTCAGTACATATATACAGCACCAGAACCAAGCTCAGTACATATATACAGCACTAGAACCAAGCTCAGTACATAAATACAGCACCAGAACCAAGCTCAGTACATATATACAGCACTAGAACCAAGCTCAGTACATATATGCAACGCCAGAACCAAGCTCAGTACATATATATAACTCCAGAACCAAGCTCAGTATATATATATATAGAGCACCAGAACCAAGCTCAGTACATCTATATATATATATATATATATATATATATATATATGTATATACACACAGCACCAGAATCAAGCTCAGTACATATATACAGCCCCAGAACAAATACAGTTCAGTACAGAGATCATTTCCAAATTCAGTTAAACCCCTGCCATATAAATTTGTACATCATAAAACGACAGCTCCCAGTATAGCCTGAACAATGGTTAGGATATGCTGGGAGTTGCTGTTTAACAAAAGGAATGCTACAATCCGTCATCTTGCTGCAGATCATACAGTAACTACAGTACTGATCTGTCACAGGTAGAATAAACATTTATATTGAATGACTCACCGGTGACGCCTCAGATTCTTTTTAATTCTTTTTCTCTTTTCTTCTCCATCCGGTCCAGACCTCTATGATGACTTCTCTCGGGCACGGCCCATTTATGCAGTTCATAGCTCAGATGTCTTCGGCTCCTCACTTTTCCAACATTTCCGCACCTGTCAACGAAGATAAAATTATCATGATGCCACACTCTATGCTTCAAACTAGAAGGGTATGTGCACACGATGAGAGGCTTTTACGTCTGAAAAGACAGACTGTTTTCAGGAGAAAACAGCTGCCTCGTTTCAGACGTAAAAGCTCCTCCTCGCATTATGTGAGGCGTCTGTGACGCTCGTATATCTTGAGCTGCTCTTCATTGAGTTCAATGAAGAATGGCTCCAATGACGTTGCAAAGAAGTGTCCTGCACTTCTTTGCCGAGGCAGTCAATTTACGCGTCGTCGTTTGACAGCTGTCAAACGACGACGCGTAAATTACAGATCGTCTGCACAGTACGTCGGCAAACCCATTCAAATGAATGGGCAGATGTTTGCCGACGTATTGTAGCCCTATTTTCAGATGATAAACGAGGCATAATACGCCTCGTTTACGTCTGAAAATAGGTAGTGTGAACCCAGCCTAATAGTATCATACAATGAATATTATAGTACTATACACTGTACTCCTGAATATAATAGCACTACACACTATGCCCCTGAATATGTGTGTGTGTGTGTGTGTGTGTCTATGTGTAGGAGACAGCATATCTATAGCACTACGACCCTGCAAACTATGGATAGGATTAGATACAGTGGCTCAGCACAGTATCACACATGATAGGATTAGATACAGTAGCTCAACAGACAGTATCGGGACCAGCTTGCTGACATTGCGGTTCCAGCGCTGGACCCAGAAAATGTAAGTATAAGAATTGTTTTGCTTTTTTATGTGTTACTAATTATTTTTGTGTGTTTGTGTTATATTACAGGTTCGGTTGTTGGACTACGTCGGATTCGAGGACTACTTCAATGACAGCGTTTTTTTATTCTCAATAAAATGGTTAATGAGGGTTGTGTTTGTTTTTTTATTTCAATAAAATATTTTTTCTATGTCCTTGTATTTTTTGAAACTTTACTTTTACCGCCTTATTAATAGCTGCTCGCTGATTGACAACATCCATTACTAAGGCGAGGCTTAATGTTAACAGGCAGAGAGGCTAACACTAACCCCCACTACCCCGGTACTCACCGCCACCAGTGGTACTGGGAAGAGCCGGGTACGAACCAGTACCTGACCATCTGTAGTGATGGTCGGGTACCGGGTCAGCCACAGGCTGGTAATATCAGCCTGGGAAAGGCCAAAAACAGTGACCCTTCCCCCCCTGGTAATGCTAGGCTGCTGCTGTTGTATCTGGCGGGGTCCCCCCCATTTTTCATAACCAGCCAGCAGCAGCAGGTTAACATTACCAAGCGGGAAGGGCAACAGCTTTTGGCCTTTCCCAGCCTAATAATACCAAATTGCGGCCGCCCGATTGCCCGACCATCACTACAGATGGTCAGGTACTGGATCGTACCCGGCTCTTCCCAGCACCCCTGGTGGCGGTGGGTACCGGGTAATAATGGGGGTAGTAATAAAGTTTAAAAAACAAACAAAGACATAGAAAAAATATTTTATTGAAATAAAAACCACCCAGACAACCCTCATTAACCATTTTAGTGATAATAAAAACGCCGTCATCGAAGTAGTCCTGGAATCCGACGTAGTCCAACGACCGAACCTGTAAGAAAACGCACAAAAAACGATTAGTAACACGTGTGGTAGGCTTAGATACAGGGCCCATCAGACAGGATCACACATGGGCGATGTATCTAAGCCTACCATGTGCTTATGTAAGATGCTTAGATACAGGGCCCAACAGACAGGATCACACATGGGCCTTGTATCTCAGCCTACCATGTGATTGGCTTAGATACAGGGCCCAGCAGACAGCATCACACAATCTGTGATCCTGTCTCATGGGCCCTCTAAGCCTGTAACATCGTAGGCTTAAAGGGATTGTCAAGTCCCTAAACATTGATGGCCTATCCTCAGGATAGGTCATCAATAGCTGATGGCTTGGGGTCTGTCTCCCGGGACCCCCCAATCACCTGTTTTGAAGGGGCCGCAGCATTCGCACTTGCCCATATTGCCCTCATGGTAATCCGCCCCTGCGCGCAGGCCTTACAAGTAACATCAGCAAGTAGTTGCAATGGAAGCAAACATAAGTGAACATAATAAACTATGTACAAACAATTGAACAAGAGATTCCCGTATCATCAGGACACCCTGAAGAAGTATCATAGCAGGTGAGGTAATTTAGATATCAGAAAGAAGGTATCAGAAAGAGATGGGAGGGGGGACACATCTATCGCTATTACCTGACCCAAATATTAAGAAAGTTAGATAAGAAGGAACCTGCTCTTAACTAGATACAATAGCAGAAGGAAAGGGTTGAGACGGCTCACCGGGACGATCTGCGGAAAGCTAGCCAAGGTTCCCAAACCTCAAAAAATTTATCATGTCTTCTTAATTGCCAGCTTAATGATTCCTCCATCCTACAAATGGAGTCTACCTCTAACAGTGGGGGATGCATCAGAACGCCAATGTAAGGGGATGAGCTGCTTCGCCGCTGTAAGAAGGTGTGTAGAGAGGTTATGGCGTCTAGGACAGAAATCACCTGAAGGGGCCCATAGCAAGATCAGAGGGGTGGACAGTGAAATTGTGGACTAGGTGATCATCTTAATAACTTTGGAGACCTCTATCCAGAAGGGTTGAACCTTTGTACATTCCCACCAGATGTGCGACATAGTCCCTTTCTCGGTATTCCAACGCCAACACTTATTTGAGTGGGTAAGGGTAGCTCTGTGTAAAACCTGGAAAACCCATGAGAGTGTCTCAGGATTCGAGAGGTCTCTTCCCTTATAAAGGTAAGTTCTAACTCTTGTTCCCATGCTAGTAAATAACTTGGTTTGTCTGGAGTTCTTTCAAGGAGAAGTCCTCCATAGATCTTGGAGAGGATACCTCTGGGGAAGGAGGGGAGAAGTAAGAACGTTTCCAACCAGGATGGCTCAGAGATCTTAGGAAATTGCTTTTGAAATTGTCTGGCTAAGTCATTAAAATGAGAGATTTGTAGAAAATTCAGTGGCCCATCAGGTGGAACCTGGATTAAGGAGGGCAGGTCAGGAAGCTTTCCATCTTTAAAGGCTTCAGCAATTGTTGTATCACAAAATAGTTTCCATAGACTATAAATAGGGCTAGGGCAACCCATAACATTGGGCAACAGGGCCACGGGCATAAGAGGAAAATTGCTTTGGAAGGGTCTTCAAAGGGTAAGAACCGACGGAAGACCTCAATAGTGCCTCTAAGGGTATGTGCACACACACTATTTACGTCCGTAATTGACGGACGTATTTCGGCCGCAAGTAGTGGACCGAACACAGTGCAGGGAGCCTGGCTCCTAGCATCATACTTATGTACGATGCTAGGAGTCCATGCCTCTCCGTGGAACTGCTGTCCCGTACTGAAAACATGATTACAGTACGGGACAGTTGTCCTGCAGAGAGGCAGGGACTCCTAGCATCGTACATAACTATGATGCTAGGAGCCCGGCTCCCTGCACTGTGTTCGGTCCGGTACTTGCGGCCGAAATACGTCCGTCAATTACGGACGTAATTAGTGTGTGTGCACATACCCTAATAGTGCCTCTAATAGTGGCACTAACCACCAGGGCCGGCCCTAGGATAGATGGCGCCCTGTGCGAAATGATCTTTTGGCGCCCTACCCAATCATTAAAAAAAATGCCCCATAAAATAATGATGCCCCCATACAGTATAATAATAATAATATTTAATAATATATTACAACCCCTTCAAGGACACAGTATTTTGTCCTCTAATTGTGGCAACAGCATTATGCCACCTGTAGTGCCCCTACACAGTATAATGTCTGCTTAATGGCCCCCACACAGTATAGTACTCCCTGTAGATTTTGCCATATAGCCTCCCTGTAGACAGTGCCATAATCCCCCACCTCCTTTTTGTAGACAGTGCCATACAGTCCCCCACCTCCCCCTTGTACACCGTGCCATATCGTGCCCCACCTCCCCCTTGTAGACAGTGCCATACAGTCCCCCACCTCCCCCTTGTAGACAGTGCGCCCAAACAAAAACAAAAATTGTACTCACCTAGGCCCCGTTCCCATAACGAACTGAGCTGCTCCATCACGGGATCCTGTAGCCTAGTACAGAGTTTCCCAACCTTTTCAGACTCGAGGCAGCACTGGAAAAATAACATTTCCGAAGGGCCCCCCTACCAAAAATTGTTTCTAGAAAGACAGAAAATGGCTAAGAACAAGCACTACACTCGTAGAGTATGTTCACACACGTTTTTTTAAGGCAAAAAAAAATCTGCCTCAAAATTCCTTCAGGAACTGACAGCGTTGTGTGACCATTTTTTGTGTTTTTTCTTAAGCTGTTGCAGCGAATGCAAAAGATGCAGGAAAAAAGCTCCAAACGGGAGCCACAGGTATTTTCTGCCTCCTATTAATTTCAATTGGAGGTCAGAGGCGGAAACCACTTGAAGACCATCAGCCCCCCACTCACAGTAAAATGACCATCAGCCCACCACTTACAGTAAAATGACCATCAGCCCACCACTCACAGATTCCCCCTGTAGGTAGCGCCACACAGCCCCTTGTAGGTAGCGTCACACAGCCCCTAGTGGGTAGCGCAACACAGCCCCCTTGTGGGTAGCACCACACAGCCCCTTGTAGGTAGCACCCCACAGTGCCATACAGTCCCCCACCTCCCCCTTGTAGACAGTGCGCCCAAACAAAAACAAAAATTGTACTCACCTAGGCCCCGTTCCCATAACGAACTGAGCTGCTCCATCACGGGATCCTGTAGCCTAGTACAGAGTTTCCCAACCTTTTCAGACTCGAGGCAGCACTGGAAAAATAACATTTCCGAAGGGCCCCCCTACCAAAAATTGTTTCTAGAAAGACAGAAAATGGCTAAGAACAAGCACTACACTCGTAGAGTATGTTCACACACGTTTTTTTAAGGCAAAAAAAAATCTGCCTCAAAATTCCTTCAGGAACTGACAGCGTTGTGTGACCATTTTTTGTGTTTTTTCTTAAGCTGTTGCAGCGAATGCAAAAGATGCAGGAAAAAAGCTCCAAACGGGAGCCACAGGTATTTTCTGCCTCCTATTAATTTCAATTGGAGGTCAGAGGCGGAAACCACTTGAAGACCATCAGCCCCCCACTCACAGTAAAATGACCATCAGCCCACCACTTACAGTAAAATGACCATCAGCCCACCACTCACAGATTCCCCCTGTAGGTAGCGCCACACAGCCCCTTGTAGGTAGCGTCACACAGCCCCTAGTGGGTAGCGCAACACAGACCCCTTGTGGGTAGCACCACACAGCCCCTTGTAGGTAGCACCCCACAGCCCCCTTTTAGGTAGCGCCAGACAGCCCCCTAGTAGGTAGCGCCACACAGCCCCCTGTAAAGAGCGCCACACAGCCCCCTGTAGAGTGCACCACAAACCCCCCTGTAGGGAGCAGGGCCGCCATCAGGAATTTCAGGGCCCCCTACAGCTAAATTTTCGGGGCCCCCCTACCGTGGCACCGCCTGTTAACGGTACTCCGTCCAGCACTATATCATGGTACCCAGGGCCGCCATCAGGGGGGGGTATTAGGAGTACTGATGTGAGAGGCCCGGCCAAACCTAATTGAAAGGGGGGCCCGGCAAACTGCCGCGACTTGCCTTTGGTAGAAAAAAAACAGGCCCCTGCAATGGGGCCCGTTTTTTTCACCAAAAGAATGTCATGAGCTGCGGGCCCCCCTTTCAATTAGGTTTGGCCGGGCCTCTCACATCAGTACCCCTAATACCCCCCCTGATGGCGGCCCTGGGTAGCATGGGGGTCGTCATGGGGGCCGTCAAACACCGCCGCCCGTGCGACCGATCACGCGCACCTGCAAACTCCCGTGCATGCGCACCGGCGATTTTGACCTGCCCACACTATCTTGCCGCGTTTTTTGCCTGCGGCGATTGAGGACAGCAGACAGAAAACGCAGCGAAAAATGCATTTTCTGCCTCCCATTGATTTCGATGGCAGGTCAGAGGCGGAACCGCGGCAAGAAAGGACGTGCTGCTTTTTCTTTTTTCCGCGACTGGCTCCCATTGATTTCAGATTAAATCAATGGGAGGCGGTTTTGGAAGTTGTTTGGTGCTGATTCTGACGCAGTGTCCGAGTCAATATCAAGGGCCAAAAACTCTGTGAACTGGGCCTTATTCAGACGAACGTGTAATACATCCGTGCAACGCGCATGATTTTCACGCGCCTCGCACGGACCTATGTTACTCTATGGGGCCATGCAGACTGTCAGTGATTTTCACTCGCCTCGCACGGACCTATGTTACTCTATGGGGCCATGCAGACTGTCAGTGATTTTCACGTGCCTCGCACGGACCTATGTTACTCTATGGGGTCGTGCAGACTGTCAGTGATTTTCACGCGCCTCGCACGGACCTATGTTACTCTATGGGGCCGTTCAGACTGTCAGTGATTTTCACGCAGCGTGAGTCCGCTGCGTAAAACTCACGACATGTCCGATATTTGTGCATTGTTCGCGCATCACGCACCCATTGAAGTCAATGGGTGCGTGAAAATCACGCCCAGCACTTCCGCAGCCGTATAAACTATGAATGAAAACAGAAAAGCACCACGTGCTACAAACAGAGTGTCATAATGATGGCGGCTGCGCGAAAATCACGCAGCCACGCATCATACGCTGCTGACACACGGAGCGGTTATGGACCTTTTGCAAGCGCAAAACGCCACGTTTTTGCGCGCGCAAAAAGCACACGCTTGTGTAAATCCGGCCTTAGGGTAGGAACACACTAGGCATGAACGCTGCAGATTTTATGCAACACATTTTATTGTGGATAATCCGCAGCGTATTACAGTCGCAGCCGAGTGGATGAGATATGAACAAATCTCATCCACACGCTGCAAAAATAATGGACCTGCAGTGTGGCTTTTGGCTTTTTAAGCCGCAGCATGTCAATGTATTCTGTGGAATCGCCGCTCCTCTGTTGCGGAAATGCTGCGGTTCTGCCGCAAAAATCACACATGAGAAAAAAAAAAAAGGCACTTTTTAAAATTTATAAAAAAGTTTAGACTTGCCCCAGCCGTAGTCCTGGTGACGCAATCCTCTATTCTTAGCGCAGCTCGGCCTCCTGTCATGACGTTTCATCCCATGTGACTGCTGCAGGTCACATGGTCTACAGCGTCATCCCAGAAGAGAGAGATGCGTCACCTAAACTACGGCCAGGGCAAGTCTAAACTTTTTTTCCCTGCAGGATTCCCGCAGCGGACACGCCTCACCAAACCTGCGCCACTATTTTGTGCGGTTTTGCTGGCAGAATTCCCTGTGGCTACCGGGGCGGATAAGCGGTGTCGTTTTACTCAGCATATCCGCCTAGTGTGTCCCTTATGATGTAGCTCCTGGAGCTGCTGCCGGACTCTAAATAGGCAGTTGGTTCAGTAGAATTTGGAATTATTTTTTTTTTGTGAACCAGCTTAAAAAAATACAAAACTTTTGTGTTAGGGCCTGTTCACATCACTGTTCGCTTCCGTTCCGGGGTTCCGTCTGAGGTTTCTGTCGGGTGAACCCCGCAACGGAAAGTGAAAGTGACAGCACAGCTTCCGTTTCAGTCACCATTGATCTCAATGGTGACGGAAACATCGCTAATGGTTTCCGTTCGTCACCATTCCGGCTGGTTTTCGGACGGAATCAATAGTGCAGTCGACTGCGCTAATGGTGATGGAAACGGAAGCTGTGCTATCACTTTCACTTTCCGTTGCGGGGTTCACCCGACAGAAACCTCAGACGGAACCCCGGAGCGGAAGCGAACGGTGATGTGAAGAGGCCCTAACACAAAAGTTTTGTATTTTTTTAAGCTGGTTCCCAAAAAAAAAAAATTCCAAATTCTACTGAACCAACTGCCTATTTAGAGAGCGGCAGCAGCTCCAGGAGCGACATCATAAGGGGCACACTAGGCGGATATGCTGAGTAAAACTACACAGCTTATCCGCCCTGGTAGCCGCAGGGAATTCTGCCAGCAAAACCGCACCAAATAGTGGCGCAGGTTTGGTGAGGCATGTCCGCTGCGGGCATCCTGCAGGGAAAAAAAAGTTTAGACTTGCCCCGGCCGTAGTTTAGGTGACGCATCTCTCTCTTCTGAACGTAGCCCCGCCTCCTGGGATGACGCTGTAGACCATGTGACTGCTGCAGCAGTCACATGGGATGAAACGTCATGACAGGAGGCCGAGCTGCGCTAAGAATAGAGGATTGCGTCACCAGGACTACGGCCGGAGCAAGTCTAAACTTTTTTATAAATTTAAAAAAGTACCTTTTTTTTTTCTCATTTGTGATTTTTGCGGCAGAACCGCAGCATTTCCGCAACAGAGGAGCAGCGATTCCACAGAATAAATTGACATGCTGCGGCTTAAAAAGCCAAAAGCCACACTGCAGGTCCATTATTTTTGCAGCGTGTGGATGAGATTTGTTCATATCTCATCCACTCTGCTGCGACTGTGATACGCTGCGGATTATCCACAATAAAATGTGTTGCATAAAATCCGCAGTGTTCATGCCTAGTGTGTTCCTACCCTAAGGCCGGATTCACACGAGCATGTGCTTTTTGCACGCGCAAAAAACGTGGCGTTTTGCGCATGCAAAAGGTCCATAACCGCTCCGTGTGTCAGCAGCGTATGATGCGCGGCTGCGTGATTTTCGCGCAGCCGCCATCATTATGACACTCTGTTTGTATGTTTGTAGCACGTGGTGCTTTTCTGTTTTCATTCATAGTTTATACGGCTGCGGAAGTGCTGGGCGTGATTTTCACCCACCCATTGACTTCAATGGGTGCGTGATGCGCGAACAATGCACAAATATAGGACATGTCGTGAGTTTTACGCAGCGGACACACGCTGCGTGAAAATCACTGACAGTCCGCACGGCCCCATAGAGTAACATAGGTCCGTGCGAGGCGCGTGAAAATCACGCACGTTGCACGGATGTATTACACGTTCGTCTGAATAAGCCCTAACAATAAGGCCCAGTTCACAGAGTTTTTGGGCCTTGATATTGACTCGGACACTGCGTCAGAATCAGCACCAAAAAACTTCCAAAACCGCCTCCCATTGATTTAATCTGAAATCAATGGGAGCCAGTTGCGGAAAAAAGAAAAAGCAGCACGTCCTTTCTTGCCGCGGTTCCGCCTCTGACCTCCCATCGAAATCAATGGGAGGCAGAAAATGCATTTTTCGCTGCGTTTTTTGTCTGCTGTCCTCAATCGCCGCGAGCAAAAAACGCAGCAAAAAAACGCGGCAAGATAGTGTGGGCAGGTCAAAATCTGCCTCAAAATTCTTTAAGGAATTTTGAGGCAGATTTTTTTTTGCCTGCAAAATACTGTGTGAACAGGGCCATACATAAACAGCACTTTGAGATAATTTACTCACCGTGTCAGAAGAGCTGCTCCCACTCAAGTCCTCTTCCGGCGATGTCTTGCAGGCGAGGTCTTCGGTCCAGACGTCCAGTCCTTCACCTCCAGCCAGGCTCCAGGTAAGTTTTGTCCATGTGTGTCCGCGGCTGCGCGCGCTTCGTTCGCGGGTGCGAGCGCGGCCGATCGCGGGTGCGCGCGCGGGCGGTCTCCAGTGCGGGCGTTCGTGGGTGCGCGCTCGCGAGTGCGCACGCGCGGGAGTTTCCTTGTGCGCGCGATCGGGTGCGCGTGCGCGGGCGGACTGTTTGACGGCCCCCCATGACGAGGGGAGGGGGCCCGCAGCAGCAGCAGCTCACGACATTCTTTTGGTGAAAAAAACGGGCCCCATTACAGGGGCCCGTTTTTTCCTACCAAAAGAATGTTGCGGCAGTTGCCGGGCCCCCCTTTCAGTTAGGTTTGGCCGGGCCCCTCACACCACTACCCCTAATACCCCCCTGATGGCGGCCCTGGTAGGGAGTGCCAAACAGCCCCCTGTAGGGAGTGCCACACAGCCCCCTGTAGGGAGTGCCCCACAGCCGCCTGTAGGGAGTGCCACACAGCCGCCTGGTAGGAAGTGCCACACAGCCCCATGCTATGGAGTGCCGCACAGCCCCCTGGTAGAGAGTGCCGCAAAGACCCCTGGTAGGGAGTGTCACACAGCCCACAGACCCCTGGTAGGGAGTGCCCCTCAGCCCCCTGGTTGGTAGCGCCCCACAGCCCCCTGGTTGGTAATGCCCCACAGCCCCCTGGTTGGTAGTGCCACACAGCCCCCTGGTTGGTAGTGCCCCACAGCCCCCTGGTTGGTAGTGCCACACAGCCCCCTGGTTGTAGTGCCACACAGCCCACAGCCCCCTGGTTGGTAGTGCCACACAGCCCACAACCCCCTGGTTGGTAGTGCCACACAGCCCACAACCCCCTGGTTGGTAGTGCCACACAGACCACAGCCCCCTGGTTGGTACTGCCACACAGCCCCCAGGTAGGTAGTGCCACACAGCCCACAGCCCCCTTATAGTGCAAGGACTACGAAATGACCCTGATAGCTGGCGGGCAATAGATATTCAAAAAAGGACACAAAATACCCAGCTCTCCCAGCTATCAAATAAATGTGTGGAAATAAACTAAGATATAACTTTTATTTAGTCTAGCTAAAGTATTAATCCTTTTAGCTAGATTAAATAGAAGTTATATCTTAGTTTATTTCCACACATTTATTTGATAGCCGGGAAAGCTGGGTATTTTGTGTGCTCCTGTACAGTTGTCCTTTTTTGTAATTAGTACCACACAGCCCACAGCCCCCTTGTAGATAGAACCCCCCCCCCCCCAACCAGTACAGATAGCGCCACTCTAGCTCCCTAAAGCGCTGCTTGATGACTCTGTCCATATATGGACAGTGACATCAGGGGAAACTCCTGAAGCAGAATCCCCGTCCACAGCGTTGCCGACGCTGTGACCATCGATTCCACTCCAGGAGAAGCTCATGTCATCTGTGTCCATGACGTCATTGGCTTCTCCTGGAGTGGAATCCCCGGTCATAGCGTCTGCAAAGCTGTGTCCGTGGATTCCGCTTCAGGAGTTTCCCCTGATGTCACTGTCTATATATGGACAGAGACATCAAGCAGCGCTCCAGGAGCGGAATCCCCGGCCACATGGGGATTCCGCTCCTTCAGGGAGCTACAGTGGTGCTAGTAGATAGCAGAGCAGGGAGATACCTCCCTGCTCTGCTATAGTGCCGTCGCTACCACTATAGCAGCCGCAGCAGCTGCTAGCGGAGCCACCGCCCTCATGCCAGGTGTCACCGCTAGCAGCCGCTATGGCTGCTACAGTGGTAGCGACGGCCACTAAGTTAAGAAACGCCCAGGTGGAAAGACGACTGCAGTTAGTGTGTGCATCCCCGCTGGTAGCTGCAACGGCGCGGGGATACACACACCTGGTGGCGCCCCTCTTGCAGTGTGGCGGCTGGCGCCCTGTGCGACCGCACTGGTCGAACGTATCCAAGGCCGGCCATGCTAACCACATCAGTTATTTTATGAGCAGTAGTTCTACACCAGAAGCTGTCACGACTGGTTCGTGGACCCACTGGGCCGTACCGTCTTGGCGGTATGGCAGCTGGCCAACAGGACACAGGTAAATGTTTATAGTTTGTATAGGGTACCTGTGGCAGCTCAGATAGTAGCGAGGCAGGCTAGGCAGGAACTTGGCAGCAGGTGGACGTCAGGTGTGGAGAGACAGGTCAGGCGTAGAATACAGTACAGCACGGCTACAGCAAGCACGACACTAGATTCAGGATACAGGAACAGGAAACAGGAACAGGAAAACACTGGGAGCAGGAAACACTAGGGGGCCATTTGCAAGACAGACTAGGGATACAACAACAAGGCTCAGGCGTGGGAGAATGGGGCTGGGACCTTCTTATAGCCCAGGGTGCTCTGGAGCAATTAGCTCAAATCACCAACATGCTTCTTAAAGGGAATGTGTTGCCAGAAAAACATGTTTGTTTTTTTTTAATTAAACATTTAGTGTGTAGGTGATTAAACATTGTTCAATTTTTTTTTATTTTTTTCACGAGTCAGGAAATATTATAAATTAGATTCTAATTTATAATATTTCCCATTGCTGGTCACTAGATGGAGCTATTCCCAAAATTGCAGCATTGCAAAACTGGGTAAAAAGCCCTCGCTCTAGTGAGCTCTCAGAATCCCCCCCTCCTTTATCCTGGCTAGTGCCGGGATAAATGAGGGGTTTGAACGGTCTATCCTCCTACACTATGTGTCGCCATTTTTTGAGCTAACACACAGTGTAGTAGGTTTACATACAGTAGTAAACGTACACAAACACGAACATACATTGAAATCTCTTACCTGCTCCTGCCGCCGCGGCTCCCTCCGGCCCGTCCGCTCCATCTGCTGCCGCTGGTCCAAGTGCACAAGTCCGGAAGCCGCGACCGGAAGTAGTAATCTTACTGTCCGGCCGCGACTTCCGGTCCACAGGAAAATGGCGCCGGACGGCGCCAATTTCAAATTGGACTGTGTGGGAGCGGCGCATGCGCAGTTCCCACACAGACGGCGTACACAGAAGTGGATGGGACGGGAGCCGTTCGCAGTCCCTATGGGACTGTGGCTGCCGTATTCCATGTCTGTATGTGTCGTTAATCGACACATACAGAAATGGAACAAAAAATGGCAGCCCCCATAGGGAAGAAAAAGTGTAAAAATAAGAAAAAGTAAAACACAAACACACAAATAAATATAAACGTTTTTATAAAGCACTAACATCTTTAACATATGAAAAAAAAAATTGTGATGACACTGTTCCTTTAAGTCTGGACTGAGCTCGTGAGCGCACCCTGGTGGTCATAGTGGAGCAGGACGGCCGTATGTGCAGACATCTCTTGAGAGAAGGGCGTCGACTGGATGGAAGGAGTTCGTGGTCAGCGACCACGGACGTTACAGTATCCCCCTCTTACGCCCCCTCCTCTTGGGACCAGAACGAGAGAGAAACTTCTTGATGAGGGTAGGAGCGTTGAGATTCTCCTCTGGCTCCCAGGACCTCTCTTCTGGACCAAACCCCTTCCAATCTACTAAATAAAAGGTTCTTCCTCTTACTTTTTTAATGTCCAAGATCTCCTTAACCTCAAAGGTGTCTCAAGGGCCGCTGGAGGCAACAGCAGGGCTTGGAGTCTTGGTAAAGCGGTTCAGAACCACTGGCTTCAAGAGAGAAACATGGAAGGAGTTGGGGATCTTGAGGGTAGGAGGCAGCCGAAGCTTGTAGGCGACAGGGTTGATCTGCTGTAGGATCTCGAAAGGACAGAGGAACCTGGGAGCAAACTTGCATGACGGTACTCTTAGTCGAATTTTCCTGGAGGACAGCCAGACCTTTGTGCCAGGAAGAAACTGAGGTGGTTCTCTTCTCCTTGTGTCCGCCCTCCGTTTCATATGATCCACCGCCAGCAGGATGGAGGATCGAGTTTGCCGCCAAATTTGTAGAAAGTCCTTGAAGGCTGCGTCAGCAGCTGGTACCTTGGATGAATCAGGAACCAGAAGAGGTATTCGTGGGTGTTGGCCAAGGACTATGAAGAACGGAGTGTTCCTTGTGGACTCGCTGGTATGATTGTTGTAGGAGAATTCAGCCCACGGGAGCAACTGTACCCAGTCATCATGTTGCCTAGAGACGAAGTGACGCAGGTAGTTCTCCAAGATTTGATTGATCCTCTCGACCTGTCCATTGGACTGAGGATGGTAGGCCGAGGAAAAGTCCAACTTCACACCTAGAAGTCCGCAGAGGGCTCTCCAGAATCTCGAGGTGAACTGAACCCCCCGATCAGATACAATATGCTGTGGTAAGCCGTGCAGGCGGAAGATGTGTTGGATAAACAGTTTGGCCAGTTGGGGAGCAGACGGAAGACCGGTCAGAGGAATGAAGTGGGCCATTTTTGAAAATCGATCCACGACCACCCAGACAGTGCTGCATCCGGCAGAGAGGGGCAGGTCCGTAATAAAGTCCATAGCTATATACTGCCAGGGAGCATCGGGCACAGGCAATGGCTGGAGCAGACCAGCGGGTCTGGAGTGAGCGACCTTGTTAGTTGCACACACAGAGCAGGAGGAAACAAAGTCCATAACATCTTTGGGCAGCGTGGGCCACCAGAAATGACGGGCAATCAAATCCCGCGTCTTACGGATCCCTGCGTGACCTGCCAGTCTAGAGGCGTGTCCCCAGCGGAGGACTCTCCTTCGGTCAGCCATGCGCACAAAAGTTCTCCCTGCAGGGATGTCCCCAACTTGCAGTGGGTTGACTGAAACAATACAGGACGGGTCGATAATGTTCTGGGGCATCTCCATAGTGTCCTCCGTCTCGAAAGACCTGGATAAGGCATCGGCCCTCACATTCTTGTCAGCCGGGCGATAATGGAGCTCAAACTGGAACCTGGCAAAGAACAGTGGCCACCTGTCCTGACGAGGATTCAGCCGTTGGGCTGTCTGGAGGTAGGTGAGGTTCTTGTGGTCCGTAAAAATCAGGATGGGGTGAGCTGCGCCCTCCAGCAGATGTCTCCACTCCTCCAGGGCCAATTTGATGGCCAGTAACTCTCGATCCCCAATCGAGTAGTTGCGTTCTGCGGAAGAGAAGAGCTTAGAAAAATATCCACATACCCTTGACTTGCCCTTGGAACCTCTCTGGAACAGGAGTGCACCAGCACCGACAGAGGACGCGTCCACCTCCAACGAGAACTGTAGGGAAACGTCTGGATGATGGAGGATAGAGGCTGATGTGAAGGCACTCTTCAGGGTATTGAATGCGGACTCTGCCTCAGGAGTCCACACCTTGGCGTTCATGCCCTTCCTGGTGAGGTTAGAGATAGAAGATGTTAATGAAGAGAAGTTTGGGATGAACTGTCTGTAAAAATTGGCGAATCCCAGAAAGCGCTGTATGGCCCTCAAGCCTTGTGGACGTGGCCATTCCAGGACGGACTTTACCTCTTCAGGATCCATCTTGAGGCCCCTATTCGAAATGATGTAGCCCAGGAAAGGTAGAGCATCTCTCTCAAATACGCATTTCTCCAATTTGACATACAGTTGATTCTCCCTTAATCGCAGCAAGATTTGACGGACATGTTTCTGATGCGTCATAGGATCTGGAGAAAAAATTAAGATGTCATCAAGATAGACTACTACACAAACATAAAGGAGGTCACGGAAAATGTCATTCACAAACTCCTGGAAGACCGCGTGAGCATTACACAGGCCGAAGGGCATTACTAGATATTCATAGTGTCCGTCCCGGGTGTTAAATGCAGTCTTCCATTCGTCACCCTGGCGAATCCGGATTAGGTTGTAAGCCCCCCGCAGGTCTAACTTGGAAAAGATCTTGGCACCACGTATACGGTCAAATAATTCTGAGATCAATGGCAATGGATATTTATTTTTCACCGTGATCTGGTTGAGTCCCCGGTAGTCTATACAGGGACGAAGAGAACCATCATTCTTTTTGACGAAGAAGAACCCGGCTCCTGCCGGGGAGGAAGACTTGCGTATGAAGCCCCGCTCCAAGTTCTCTCTAACATAGGCGGACATAGACAGAGTCTCTGGCAGAGAGAGAGGATATACCCTGCCACGGGGAAGGGAAGCACCAGGAACCAGCTCAATAGGACAGTCATACGCCCGATGTGGGGGCAGTGTCTCCGCTTATTTCTTGCTGAAGACGTCCGCAAATGAAGCAAAATGACTAGGCAATCCTGCCAGTGACTGAGGCAGAGGAGACTGAGCCAAACGAATCTGTCCCAGGCAACGATTGTGACACTCGGGGCCCCACTGGAGAACCTCTCCAGAGTTCCAGTCCAGGACTGGGGCATGTAATCGGAGCCAAGGCAGGCCCAGCAACACAGGATCAACGGCTCTGGGTAGGAAATAGAACGACAGCAGTTGGGAGTGGAGGGCCCCTACTTGGAACCTCAGTGGTTTGGTCACAGCAACAACTGGGTTAGGCAGGGGTAGACCATCTACAGAAGCAATTGTCAACGG
The DNA here is from genome assembly GCF_050947455.1 of Rhinoderma darwinii. Taxonomy (NCBI): domain Eukaryota; kingdom Metazoa; phylum Chordata; class Amphibia; order Anura; family Rhinodermatidae; genus Rhinoderma; species Rhinoderma darwinii. The sequence continues at coordinate 305,340,239 of NC_134688.1, forward strand.
GCTCTACATAGGGATGGTAGGCAACTGAAGAAGGTCCACCAGGTCTCTACAGATGAAATTAGCCGCGGATCCCGAGTCCAGATACGCAGAGACCTGATGCATTCTCTCGCCGGACACTATGGTCGCTGGTATGGACAATTTGGATGAAAGTCCCTTTTTACCCAGGGTTGTCACTCCTAGCAACCCTAGGCTTTGAGGCTTTAGGGGACACAGGCGCACAAGATGGCCACCTAGGCCGCAATAGAGACAAAGTCCCGAAGTGCGTCTGCATTGTCTCTCCTAGGTGGATAGCTTACCCCGGTCCATCATCACAGATTCCTTAGGAGGATCGACATCTGAGGACAGCAGGGGTTGCTGCAAAGTAAGTCCCAGACTAGGAGGGTCTCTCTCCCGACGAACCTCTTGGAGGTGTTCTCGGATCCGTATATCAATCCGGGCGGACAGAAGGATGAGGTCATCCAGGGTAGATGGCAGGTCTCGAGCGGCAAGTTTGTCCTTAATCTTAGGGGACAGTCCATTCCAGAATGCCGCCACCAGAGCCTCATTGTTCCACAACAGTTCTCCCGCCAGGGTGCGGAAGTAGATGGCGTACTCACTCACGGAGGTGTCTCCTTGGCGTAGTTTAATCAAGGCAGCCGCTGCAGATGAGGCCCGTCCAGGCTCCTCAAATACCATGCGAAAGGTCCGGAGAAAGGCTTGGAAGTCACGGGTCTCAGGTCCTTGTCTCTCCCAGATAGGGTTCGCCCATGCAAGAGCCTTTCCGGTGAGAAGAGAAAGGATGAATGCGACCTTTGCGCCGTCAGATGAAAATGTCCTGGAACACAGGCTGAAATGTATCTGGCACTGGTTCAAAAATCCACGACAGGAACCTGCGTCTCCATCATAGCGGTCTGGAAGTGGCAAAGAAAAACACGGGTCGACACTGCCAGGAGGTGTAGTCTGAGGATCAACACTGCCAAGAGGTATAGTAGGAGGAACAGCAGCTCTTGCTTCCTGCTGACGAACGAGAGTGTTCAAAGCTTGGAGGAGTTGGTCCTGTCGAGACTGGAGATCCAGCAAATCCGCCCGCATCTCTTGTGACGTCGTCATGGTCTTGGATTGACCAGCGGGGTCCATGGCCTGAGCCTACTGTCACGACTGGTTCGTGGACTCACTGGGCCGTACCGTCTTGGCGGTATGGCAGCTGGCCAACAGGACGCAGGTAAATGTTTATAGTTCGTATAGGGTACCTGTGGCAGCTCAGATAGTAGCGAGGCAGGCTAGGCAGGAACTTGGCAGCAGGTGGACGTCAGGTGTGGAGAGACAGGTCAGGCGTAGAATACAATACAGCACGGCTACAGCAAACACGACACTAGATTCAGGATACAGGAACAGGAAACAGGAACAGGAAAACACTGGGAGCAGGAAACACTAGAGGGCCATTTGCAAGACAGACTAGGGATACAACAACAAGGCTCAGGCGTGGGAGGATGGGGCTGGGACCTTCTTATAGCCCAGGGTGCTCTGGAGCAATTAGCTCAAATCACCAACATGCTTCTTAAAGGCATTGTGTTGCCAGAAAAACATGTTGTTTTTTTTTAAATTAAACATTTAGTGTGTGGGTGATTAAACATTGTTCAAATTTTTTTTATTTTTTTCACGAGTCAGGAAATATTATAAATTAATTCTAATTTATAATACTACCCATTTTTGGTCACTAGATGGAGCTATTCCCAAAATTGCAGCATTGCAACATTGGGTTAAAAGCCCTCGCTCTAGTGAGCTCTCAGCATCCCCCCCTCCTTTATCCTGGCTAGTGCCGGGATAAACGAGGGGTTTGAACGGTGTAACCTCCTACACTGTGTGTCGCCATTTTTTGAGCTAACACACAGTGTAGTAGGTTTACATACAGTAGTAAACACACACAAACACGAACATACATTGAAATCTCTTACCTGCTCCTGCCGCCGCGGCTCCCTCCGGCCCGTCCGCTCCGTTTGCTGCCGCTGGTCCAAGTGCACAAATCCGGAAGCCGCGACCGGAAGTAGTAATATTACTGTCCGGCCGCGACTTCCGGTCCACAGGAAAATGGCGCCGGACGGCGCCAATTTCGAATTGGACTGTGTGGGAGCGGCGCATGCGCAGTTCCCACACAGACGCCGTACACGGAAGTCAATGGGACGGGAGCCGTTCGCAGTCCCTATGGGACTGTGGCTGCCGTATTCCATGTCTGCATGTGTCGTTAATCGACACAGACAGAAATGGAAAAAAAATGGCAGCCCCCATAGGGAAGAAAAAGTGTAAAAATAAGAAAAAGTAAAACACAAACACACAAATGAATATAAACGTTTTTAATAAAGCACTAACATCTTTAACATATAAAAAAATAATTTGTGATGACACTGTTCCTTTAAGTCTGGACTGAGCTCGTGAGCGCACCCTGGTGGTCATAGTGGAGCAGGACGGCCGTATGTGCAGACATCTCTTGAGAGAAGGGCGTCGACTGGATGGAAGGAGTTCGTGGTCAGCGACCACGGACGTTACAGAGGCTGGACCTCATATCCGGGTTTAACAATGCTCTTTCCGCAATCAAGGCAGTGGAAGAGCTACCCGTTCTAAGCAGGGAAATACATCTACTCAGATGGATGGCTTGGTAGTAAATTTGCGGGTCTGACAGTCCATGCCCCCTTAAGGCTATGTTCACACAGGGTATTTTGCCGAGTTTTTTGACGCGGAAACCGCGACGCAAAACTCGGCAAAAACGGCCCGAGAACGCCTCCCATTGATTTCAATGGGAGGCGTCGGCGTATTTTTCCCGCGAGCAGTAAAACTGCCTTGCGGGAAAAAGAAGCGACATGCCCTATCTTCGGGCGCTTCCGCCTCTGACCTCCCATTGACTTCAATGGGAGGCAGGAGAAAGCGTATTTCTCGTTGTTTTATGCCCGCGGCGCTCAATGGCCGCAGGCGAAAAACGGCGCGATAATTGCCGCGAAAATCGGCGTGCAGGGAGAGGAATATCTGCCTCAAAGTTCCAAACGGAATTTTGAGGCAGATATTCCTCCCCCAAAATACTCAGTGTGAACATAGCCTTAGAGCATTTTAAAATAAGGAGTCTGTGGGGTAGCTTTGGTGACAAAGAGAAGAGTTGCCTAATGGTGACAAAAAATGAGTTGGAAAGGCAGATCGGCACAGTTTGCATGACATATAGGAGTTGAGGGAGAATGTACGTTTTCAGGTAATTTTTTCGTCCTGACCATGAGAGGAATGGGATATTGAGGGAACGAAGATGAGAGAGAAATTTGTGAGCTAAACGAGTATAATTTAGTGTATATAACAAAGAAATAGTACTAGGTAAATGTATGTCCAAATATTTAATGCTTGAATCAGACCATCTAAAAGGCGCCAAATTCTTAATCACCCCTACATCTCGTCGATTGATTGCAATATAATATTATTTATTGGTTCTTATAATTTGTATATTTTACATCATAATATGTACTTTTGTAATTTTCTTATAGGTTTTGCTTTATTTTCAAGTACTTCATGTATTGTCTCCAAAACTGGGCTAGGTTAATACCATGACACTTGTGTATCTTTTACCAGTGTTATATTGTGTGATTATTTGTTTCATGTTAATACAATTCAACAGATGGGGGGAAAAAATTTATTCAGAGATAAGAATGACAATGTAAAGCATACATACAATATATTATAATATACTGTTATTAGCTAAATGATTTTTGGAGGAAATTCACAATCACCACAGTTGCGACAAACAATATTTTTGATTATCATCCTCCATAGACGTAATTGCTCATCATGCAATTTCTTAGGGTACTTTCGCATGTTGCAGTGGTGTCATGTGAAGGAAAGCACACCCATATGGTGTGGGCGATGTTTTCAAATAGCTTGTTAATTGGTCACACGGTTTGCCAGTAATACCGCAGTTTCACTTACAAAACCTTGTGTACATTAACAAGCATGTTAAAGGAATTGTCCTAGAATTAACAATTACCACCTATCCACAGGATAGGTGATAATTGATCGCTGGAACCCCCACTAATTGCAAGAACGGGGGTTTCAAACCCCCAGATCCTACTTACGGTACCCCCACAGTGAGGAGCTTGAATGGAGCGGCGGTTGAGCATGCACCCTACGCTCCACTCAATGTCAATGGAACTGACAGAAACATCCGAGCACTGTACGTGGCTGCTTCCGTCATTCCTAAAGACTTTGAATGGAGCAGCAGCATGCATGCATTCAATGTCCTCCACACTTCGGTTGAGCAGTGAGTAAGAACAGGGGGTTCGGGACACCCACTCTCACAACATGTGGGGGTCCGAGTGGTGAGTTCCCCACCTTTCAGACTATTATCCCCTGTGGATAGAAGATAATTGTTGATTCTGGGAATACACTTTAATGACCATCCAATTTTGTGGGAAAAGCTGATGTATTATCTGAAAAATTGTGCGTCCAATTAGCAAGCTAGTGCATTTAAAGTCGATGTCCTCATGAATCACGACTGAGCCTCCCTTTGATAGAGCATACTTCCAGATGGCTTTTTTTTTACTTTTTCCTCGATCTCTCCACTGCACACACGCAGCCAGCATGGCGCCAATATTTCCATTGAATGATACTGGCCTCCTGCGTGAATTACCAAAATGTCTGGTGGCAGTGCCCAGTCTGACGCATTGTCTATTTTTCTGCTGCATGCGGCACCATGTTAGATCCCTTTGGTCAAACCACCGCACTTTAAACTTGTTGCTGTGGAGGCCCAGTCGCAATCAATATTTTCACTTTTTAGCTCTGTCTTGCGCCCAATGGACAATCGGGTAACCCACTCTCCAAACCATATTTTTCCCTGCACAAAATATCAACATCCACATCAAGAACTTTTCCACAATTTCTAGTTTTTTTTAATTAAATCGTCGGCTGTACAAATGGCCAGCATTTGTGGCTGCTCGACCTTCAATGAGGACTGGCCACACAGCCTTGTCCTCTCCCACTGATGGCTCGCCTACCGCAAAGCAATGACCATTCCATTGTGTGCCCACACAATACTGTGCCATTGCCAGTTGAATTGTCACGATACTGTCAACTAAGCGCCCATTGGACTAATTACTGGCCCCCAATCCAAACTGTCTATTTCTCTGAGATGGCTGCCTCTTCATACCAGGTCGTTAATATCTAAGGTGGTTCCACCTCCACACCAAGGGGCCATAGCTGATATGGTTTTCCCTCCACACTCAGGGGCCATACCGTAGATAGTGCCCCCTCCACACCCTGGGGCCATAATTGAGATGATTCCCCCTCCTCACCTTGGCCAATTTACTTCTTAAACTCAAGCTGCTACTCCACTCTCTCCTGTAAGCCCACATGCATTTGCGGCAAGCTTAGAGAACGCCTCCCATTTGCCCATGGCCAGGGCTGGCTCTAGGTTTATGCGGGCCCTTGGGCGACACAGACTTAGTAGGGTCCTTTGTGGCGGAACTCACGGCGGCAGTAAAATTGCAGAAAACGTCACTTTGTGCCCCCATAAAGACGCTAGTCCCTGTTTATGCCCCCATATAGAAGTTAGGCCCCCAGTTCGTACCCCCATAAATTTAGTGCCCTCTGTAGATAGTGTCACACAGCCCCCCACCCAGGTATTGCCACACAGCCCCATCTTCCCAGGTAGTGCCACACAGCCCCCCTGGTAGTGCCACACAGCCCCTCCTCCCACATAGTGCCACACAGCCTCCCTCCCAGGTAGTGCCACACAGCCCCCCCTCCCAGGTAGTGTCCACACAGCCCACTCCTCCCAGGTAGTGCCACACAGCACCCACCTCCCAGGTAATGCCACAGAGCCCCCTCCTACCAGGTAGTGCCACACAGTCCCCCTCCTCCCAGGCAGTGCCACACAGCCCCCTCCCTGGCAGTACCACACAGTCCCCTCCCTGGTAGTGCAACACAGCTACTCTCCCTGTGGGTAGTGCCTTTGGGGTTCCCTCTAGGAGTGGAATCCCCAGGCAGAGCATTGCCGACGCTCTGGCTGGGGATTCTGCTACCAGAGAAGCTCCTGACTTCACTGTCCATATATAGACAGTGCTGTCAGGGGCAACCCCAGAGCCATAGTTCCGGGCAGAACACTACTACCACTCTGCCTGGGACACCTGCTCTGCTCCTAACATCACTGTCCATATATGGATAGTGATGTCTGGAGCAGAGCTGAAGTCCCGGGCAGAGCGCTAGTAAAGGCTCTGCTCTGGTACTCCGGCTCTGGGGAAGCCCCTGACATCACTGTCCATATACGGATAGTGATGTCAGGGGCAACCCCAGAGCCAAAGTCCCGGGCAGAGTGCTACTAGTACTCTGCCTGGAATACTACTCTGCTCCTGACAACACTATCCAAATATGGACAGTGATGTCAGGGGCTTCACCAGAGACAGAGTCCTGGAGCAGAGCCGACTCTAGCGCTCTGCCTGGCACTCCCCCTCTCCTCCTGACATCACTGTCCATATATGGACAGTGATGCCGTGACGACTGCCTAGTCAGCAATCCGGTGGCCGAGTTGGACCCCCAAGGGTAGTGTGCCCAGGCACTTGAACGGGCTTACCGGGTGCTGACGCCGGCCCTGGACAGGGCATCCGCTATGCCATTGCTCACCCCTGGGACATGCTTGGCTCTGAACTGAATGCTAAATTGCATACACCTCAACACTAAGTGCCTTACTAGCCTCAACACAGGTTTTGATTTAGCAGAATAAAATGTATATTGCATTCCTACTCATATATAACTCTTTGAACTTTACCAACTCGCGAGTCCAATGGAACCATTCAGCCCTTAAAAAGAAAAGAAAGGTTTAGCAGCATTCCTGTATCTTTGTGTGATGACCCCTCTGCATGGCAAATTTTTTATACACATAATTCTGCCCACCTTTTTGCACCTGGCCCAATCGCAATCAATATTTTTTCAGGCGCAAATTTGCCTTTAGGACAAAAAGCCTCAGTAACACCTACGTCACTCCTCCCAGGTAGTGCCACACAGCCCCAACCTCCCAGGTAATGCCACACAGCACCATCTTGGCTGACCTAGCTTTACTACTCCTATTCCCCTATTCTCAAAGAGGGGGTCACACTGACCCCCAAGTCCCTGGTCCTGGTCGCTCTTTGAGGTGAGTGATGTACATGTATGTCATGATTGTATGTTTAAAACCTTCAGACTTTGTATGTGTGCATGCCTGCATGCTGTAACATGGAAGTACAATTTTGGCACTATATGATAGCATTATTTAAGCTCTGTGTGGAGGTATTCTTACAGCACTGTTTAGGATTATGTGGGTATTATTTATGAACTTTCTATTGCCATTTTTTTGTGGTATATTATCTTGTTATTGTATATTATGTTGCCAGTATGGTGACAATATTTAAGGTGCATAGTAGGGCAGCATTTTGTAGGGGTGCACAGTGGCGATGTGTGTGTACGGAATAGCAGAGTAGTGAGTATCTACTATGCTGCTAGAAAAACTACTACGTATTATTGCTTGCAATAATTGAAAAACTTTAGAAATTGTGCCAATAAAATAATAAAATGAAACAAACATAACCTATAGCTAATTATTGTGTCTTTTATAAAGGGCTTTTGTCACATTAGTGATAAGTTGATCGTGAAGATTCACATGTTAAATCCTAGTTCACACTAAATTATTTGTCATAGAATTGCCTTGCCTGATAGAACGATTAAAATTGAATTACATTTTTTTTTAAAGTATTGCACTTAAAAAACGGGATCTCTAGATAAATACCTAGACAGACCTAGACAGGCACAGACATATCGGATCAGGAGGGAGATGCAGGCCGTCACTTCTCTATATGCATTCACTTGCACACCAAGACTTCCCTCTTATAGCATATAGTCCTGATCTACTGCCACTGATAAATGTGGTGATAAGGGTGGCGTCAATGAGGCAGGGCTCCAATCCGCTTTCAGTACGTCAGACTGATGTCCTGGACTAGCCCGCACCTCCAATACGGGACCCGACTGCTACATGGTGACGATTAAAAGTGTCCCTAGTAACTTGCGGAACATACGGCGGTCCGTCCGCAGTGAATATTCCACACACGGTCAACTATTAAAGCCATCCCGGTTGGGCAGTTCATCAGGATGAGGCGGATCTACTCCACCAATAGACTGTTTGAACGGCAGTCTGACGATCTTAAAATCAGATTTGAGGATAGAGGGTACAGCACACGCCTTATAAAATCAGGGTATAATAGGGCTAGAACTACCCCACGACGTGACTTACTACGATCGAAAAAATCACCTACCGTGGATAATAATGTCCGTTTTATTACGACGTACAACAGCCAATGGGTCAAAATGAGGTCTATTCTTGAACAACATTGGCCAATTTTGAGATCTGAACCCTCCCTAGCGCAATGCTTACCCCCAAAACCCATGATGACTGCTAAGAGGTGTAAAAATCTTAAAGATCTTCTCACTAAGAGCCATTATGTACAGAAACACGTCAACCCATTTGGTTCTCGTGGACCCAAAATCGGATGTTACCCCTGTGGTGACTGCAGTGCATGCCCTAACATTAGCAGAGCTCTAGATTTTGTGACAGCAAACGGAATGAGGACATTCAAGATCAGAGAGTATATCTCGTGCAGTACTACACACGTAGTTTACTATGCGCTTTGTGGATGTCCTAAAATCTATATAGGTCTAACATCTAGACAGCTGCGGATACGTACCAGAGAACACGTAAGTGATATCATTGGAGCTGGTGCAATAAGTGATTACAGGCAACTTAAAACTTTGCCTAGACATTTTAAACAACATCACGGATGTAATCCCAACTCTCTTAGGATTTGCGGCATTGACCGCATGCACTGTGGCATCAGAGGGGGTGACTTGAGGAAGGTGCTGGCCCAAAAGGAGTGTATGTGGATCGTCAAACTGGGAACGATGATCCCTGGGGGGCTCAATGAACAACTCAATTTCGCCCCTTTCCCTTAAATTTCCTTACCACCAATTGTTTTTAATGTAATTTTTATTTTAACATTTGTGTCTTAATTTTGCTACATAGGCATCTGACGTACTAATTCTGTGACAGCTCCTTTTTTTCTGACGAGAATATGAAACCTATTATTGGATCTCTACTAGCAAGAACGAAGAAACAGCTATGAAGATATATATATATATATATATATATATATATATATATATATACATTCTGTTGTGTATTTATTTTTTATAATCCTTTCTATCACTCACTGTACATTGTGTTTGAGGGAGTGACGGTTCCGCTTTGTTGTTTATTAATATTTATAACATTATTTTATTAATGTGCCTACCGTATATTTGGTTAATAACTTGTCTAATGTCACTTTGTTATGCAATATTGTATACACATGTTTGTCATCACAATACAATATTCTCGTATCCGTGTATTATATATATATATATATATATATATATATATATAGTTAGTGCATATGGTCCTACCCTTCACCTTCTTTTTATTCTCTTTTTTCTATTTATCACTTTCTTTATGGGAGACTTTGGTCCTCCTCGTATCTAAGTACATAAATTATACTTTTTATGCCCTTAGTCTTAATACATATCCGTGTCACTATTTTAACTACTCATATTATTCATTTGTGCTAACCTTTATCACATTTTTAGTGTTAAATACTTCAGTACTTCACTATATACCGTCTCTCCGTTTTTATAATTCTTGGAATATTTTATCTTGCTGTCTCTGGCAGTGCATCCTTATTTTAGCATACATACAACGGTTTCCGATTCATACGTATATATGTATCACTTACTCTCTTCCTTGCTAGTTCATTCCTCTTTCTTTCGTCCAATGAGGAGCGCGCCTTCCCTGTGCATCTCCGTTGTGTGGCCTGACCTCGCTCCCGCCCCTTTGGCGCACTGCGCATGCTCGGGATCCCTGTACACGTTGGGGATTCCTGGCCTGCGCTATGGCGCGTGGGGCTGGAAGTGGGGCATGCCTCACTTACGGTTTTCGGCAGGGGACGCGCGCCGTTACTCCTTGGAATGAAAACACATGGGTGAGTGTACTTGTGGCTCACCGTATATAAGGCTGTACTTTTACAGACACGTTAATACCCCTTGAGGAAGCATACCGCGAAACGCGCGTTGGGGTTTATCTGCACGCCTGACTGACTCTCCTGGTGCACTTATCATGGGTAAGACTATCTCTGAACAGAGAGGTGGGGGCTGATTTATCGTTTCTGTGGACTTAATATTACCAATGACTCATTATCTCTATCCCTAATCTTGTTTTTCGTATTTATCGGTTACACAATATTAGGGCTTTACCTTACATTCATATCATCTGATACTTTGCCCACACCCCACACTTCGTATCTGGAGTGTTTGCTACTTCTACCCTGGACCAGTATTTGGAGTAATTTTTTGGTAGTGCTTTACTGGAACTACAGAGTCCTTTTGTCCTGTTGTAACTTTTAACATGTGTTGTATATTGATGTGTTAATTAAAGATTTGGTATTTTATTACTTGGCTGTTTTGCTCCTTGTTCTCCTTCTGTTCATATATTCTACAAAAGAGGCCCAATGGATCTTTCGTCTACATACTGTCAAACCGGCTGAGATAAATGAGCATATCTCATTTACATGCTTTCTTTAGGGCTCTTACCTAATGGGATATCGATAGGAAATATCACCTCGTGTTATACCTCCCCTAGTGATTTATGGACGGATTAAGTGCATATTAGACAACACTGATATGTTGAGAAATGCTATGTCACTTGGGGGCACACCTCATATATAAGGATTTGGACCGGGTCATGATGTGTTGAGACATTGTTAGGGTTGCTACTCTAATATATAAAGGAAAGGCACTTTAACATATAGGAACATATCTAGTAGTGATTTAGGTAGAGGAGGATATATCTAAAAGAAGAAAAGTCATTGGAAGATACTTGTTTTGATGAATGTCTGATGTGTAGGTACGAATAAGAGAGAAGGGTGTATTTAGAAGTGGTTGATCAGAATATTCACTGCGGACGGACCGCCATATGTTCCCCAGGTTACTAGGGACACTTTCAATCATCGCCATCGTCGGGTCCCGTATTAGAGGTGCGGCCTAGTCCAGGACTTCCAACACGACTCCAACTTTCTAAGGCACAGGAACAACGGTAGCACGGGATACAGGATACAGGCAGCAAGTATGGGAACACTGGGAACTGAATAACACTAAGGGACCATTTGCAAGACTAACACAGGTAAACACAACAACGCTCAGGCAATGAAAAAAGGGCAGAGCCCTTTTTATAGTCCAGGGTGATCATGGGTAAATTGATGATTATTTTCATGTGCGCGCGCTGGCCCTTGAAAGCCGTGCACGAGCGTGCGCACACACTCTACGGGTCACAGCAGAACGGAGCGGAGGTGTGCGCTGCCGTCTCCTGGGGAAGAGATGCGGGCCTGCACTCCCAGATCCATGGCTGCGGCTGTCGGGGGTGAGTAATCCCAATGGTCCGTGGACGCTACAGTATCCCCCCTCTTACGCCCTCTCTTCTTGGGACCAGAGCGAGAGAGGAACTTTTTAATGAGGACAGGAGCATTGAGGTTCTCTCCTCTGGACCAAATCTCTTCCAATGCACCAAATAAAACGTTCTTCCTCCTACTTTTTTGAAGTCAGGTTCTCATTTATCTCGAATACATCGGAAGAAACACTGGGAGCAACTGCAGGGCTAGACATTTTTGTGTAGCGGTTCAGGACCACAGGCTTCAGGAGGGACACATGAAAGGAGTTGGGGATCCTGGGGGTAGGAAGCAGCCGAAGTTTGTAAGAGACAGGGTTGATTTGCTGTTGGATCTCAAAGGGTCCGAGGACCCTGGGAGCAAACATGTATGACGGCACCCTGAGCCGGATATTCCTTCAGGATAGCCAGACTTTGGTACCTGGAAGATACAGAAGTGGCTCTCATCTGTTAGCATCTGCTTTTCGCTTCATGTGATCGACTGCCTGCAGAATAAAGGACTGGGTTTACTGCCAGACCTGTAGAAAATCAGCAAATGCAGAGTCAGCTGCAGGTACCACGGATGTAGCCGGAACAGGAAGAGGTATTCGTGGGTGTTGGACGTAGACAATGTAGAATGGTGTAGAGGTGGTGGACTCACTTGTGTGGTTGTTGTACGAGAACTCAGCCCATGGAAGAAGCTGTACCCAATCATCATGCTGCATGGGGATGAAGTGGCGAAGATTATTCTTCATGATTTGGTTAATCCTCTCGACTTGGCCAGTAGACTGGGGATGATAGGCTGAAGAAAAGTCCAACATCAAGTCCAGGAGTTTACAGAGGGCTCTCCAGAATTTCAAGGTGAACTGAACCCCCGATCAAACACGATATGAAGAGGCAAACCATGCAAATGGAAGATGTGATGGATGAAGAGATTCGCCAGCCGAGGAGCAGTAGATAGGCAGGTCATCGGGATAAAATCAACCATCTTTGAGAACTGGTCCACCACCACCCAGACCGTATTGCATCCTTTAGAGGAAGGAAGGTCAGTGACAAAGTCCACTGCTATATGCTGCCAGGGAGCATTGGGCACAGGCAGAGGTTGGAGCAGACTGGCAGGCTTGGAGTAAGCAACTTTGTTGGAAGCACACACTGTTAGGGATCTGCCAGGTACTACGTCTAGGTATACTCCTGGGATTAATCAATCCACACCTGAGGCCAGACCTGTTCGACTGACACCATCTCCCACCAACCAGGGTGGCAGGCTCAGGAGTGGGAGAGCCTATCGCGGCCTGGTCAGTCGGAGTTAGCTCTGCCCCCTGTCCTTTATTACCTGCCGTGTTCTCCTCCTCAGTGCTTGTAATTCTTCCGGATTCCTGGCCCCACTGCTGCTTGCTCCAGCCTGCTTCTGTCGTGCTTCTGCCTTGCTGCAGTTCCGCTTAACCTGCTTTGCTTTGCCTCTGGCTTGCTTCCTCCTCCGTGCTCACTTGGGTATACTCCACTTCATCCTGGTCCGGACTACTCATTCACCGCTCCGTTTCCTCGCGGCGTTCCGTGGGCTACTGCCCCTTCCCTTGCGTGTTCCCGGTTTGTTCTCCCGTGCACTTAGACAGCGTAGGGACTGCCGCCCAGTTGTACCCCGTCGCCTAGGGCGGGTCGTTGCAAGTAGGCAGGGACAGGGCGGTGGGTAGATTAGGGCTCACTTTCCCTTCACCTCCTTCCTGCCATTACATAATTACAAGCCCATACCTAGTCTACCATTTCTCCTACGCTGACGCTATCATGGACCCCCTTGAGACCCTGACCCAGCAGATGCAGGGCCTCTCCCTACAGGTCCAGGCCCTGGCCCAGAGCGTCAACCAGGGTGACGCTGCCTTAGTAGTTCCCCTCACCTCACCTCTAGAACCCGACCTCAAGTTACCTGACCGGTTCTCAGGGGACCGAAAGACGTTTCTCTCCTTCCGGGAGAGTTGCAGACTAAAACCGCCTAAAACCCCACTCCTCAGGTTCCGAGAACCAGCGGGTGGGTATCATCATATCCCGACTCCAGGAAGGGCCCCAAGAGTGGGCCTTCTCCTTGGCTCCTGACGCCCCTGAACTTTCCTCTGTTGATCGTTTTTTCTCTGCCCTCGGACTCATTTACGACGAGACTGACAGGACTGCTTTAGCCGAGAGTCAGCTGGTGACCTTACGTCAGGGTAGGAGACCGGTGGAGGAATACTGTTCTGATTTTAGAAAGTGGTGCGTAGCTTCTCGGTGGAACGATCCGGCCCTAAGGTGCCAGTTTAGGTTAGGATTATCTGACGCCCTGAAGGATCTGCTGGTTAGCTACCCCTCTTCTGACTCCCTTGACCAGGTTATGGCCCTAGCAGTACGACTTGACCGACGTCTCAGGGAACGTCAGCTGGAACGCTTCAATGTGCTCCCCTCTGACTTTTCTGCGACCCCCCCCCGAGGTCCCGTCTCCTCGCCCCTTCACGGAGGACTCGGAGGTACCTATGCAACTCGGGGCCTCCATGACCCCTCGACAACGTAGGGAGTTTCGCAGAATGAATGGTCTCTGCTTCTACTGTGGGGACGACAAGCATCTTCTGAACACCTGTCCCAGGCGCAAGAATAAAAAGCCGGAAAACTTCCGCACCTAAATGATCATCGGGGAGGTCACTTGGGCGCACAGGTATTTCCCGTTAATGTGAAACACAATAAAATTGATTATCGTAACCTGAATAAGGTCACCGTAAGGAACCAGTACCCACTTCCTTTGATTCCGGATCTTTTTAATCAGGTTCAGGGAGCCCAATGGTTTTCTAAGTTCGATCTACGGGGGGCATATAACCTTATCCGCATCAAAGAGGGGGATGAGTGGAAAACTGCGTTCAACACACCCGAGGGTCATTTCGAATACCTGGTCATGCCCTTTGGGTTGTGTAATGCCCCTGCTGTCTTCCAGAATTTTATTAATGAAATCCTGAGAGATTACCTGGGTAATTTTCTTGTTGTGTACCTTGATGACATACTGGTGTTTTCCAAGGACTGGTCCTCCCACGTGGAGCATGTCAGGAAGGTGCTCCAGGTCCTTCGGGAGAATAATCTGTTTGCTAAGACTGAAAAATGTGTCTTTGGGGTACAGGAGATACCATTTTTAGGGCAAATCCTCACTCCTCATGAATTCCGCATGGACCCTGCCAAGGTTCAGGCTGTGGCGGAATGGGTCCAACCTGCCTCCCTTAAGGCGTTACAGTGTTTTTTAGGGTTCGCCAACTATTACAGGAGATTTATTGCCAACTTCTCGGTCGTCGCTAAGCCTCTTCTGACCTTACTCGCAAGGGTGCTGATGTCCTCCATTGGCCCCCTGAGGCCGTCCAGGCCTTTGAGACCCTCAAGAAGTGCTTTATCTCGGCCCCCGTGCTGATTCAGCCCAACCAAGAGGAGCCATTTATTGTGGAGGTTGACGCATCCGAGGTGGGAGTGGGGGCCGTCTTGTCCCAGGGTACCAGCTCCCTCACCCATCTCCGCCCCTGTGCTTACTTCTCTAGGAAGTTTTCGCCCACGGAGAGTAACTATGATATTGGCAACCGCGAACTTCTAGCCATTAAATGGGCTTTTGAAGAGTGGCGGCACTTCCTGGAGGGGGCCAGACACCAGGTAACGGTCCTTACGGATCACAAGAATCTGGTTTTCCTAGAATCAGCCCGGAGGCTTAATCCTAGACAAGCTCGGTGGGCACTATTCTTTACCAGATTTAATTTCTTGGTTACATATAGGGCTGGGTCCAAGAATATTAAGGCTGATGCCCTGTCACGTAGTTTCATGGCCAATCCTCCTTCCGAGAAGGATCCTGCTTGTATTTTACCCCCTGGTATAATCATTTCTGCCACGGATTCTGATTTAGCTTCTGATATCGCGGCTGATCAGGGTGCAGCTCCCGGGAACGTCCCTGGGGACAAACTGTTTGTTCCCCTGCAATACCGGCTAAGGGTACTCAGGGAAAACCATGACTCCGCTCTATCTGGTCATCCTGTCATCTTGGGCACCAAACACCTCATCACCAGAAACTATTGGTGGCCGGGGTTGCCTAAAGACGTTAGGGCTTACGTCGCTGCTTGTGAGGTTTGCGCTAGGTCCAAAATCCCTAGGTCCTGACCTGCGGGCCTACTACATTCCTTGCCCATTCCCCAGAGACCTTGGACCCATATCTCCATGGATTTTATCACCGATTTGCCCCCATCTCAGGGCAAGTCGGTGGTGTGGGTGGTAGTAGACCGCTTCAGCAAGATGTGCCACTTTGTGCCCCTTAAGAAGCTACCTAACGCCAAGACGTTAGCTTCTTTGTTTGTGAAACACATCCTGCGTCTCCATGGGGCCCTAGTCAATATCGTTTCTGACAGGGGGGTACAATTTGTTTCCTTATTTTGGAGGGCTTTTTGTAAAAAGTTGGAGATTGATCTATCCTTCTCCTCCGCCTTCCATCCCGAAACTAATGGCCAAACGGAAAGGACTAACCAATCCCTGGAACAATATTTAAGGTGTTTCATCTCTGACTGTCAATTCGATTGGGTCTCATTCCTTCCCCTTGCTGAATTTTCCCTGAATAACCGGGTCAGTAACTCGTCAGGGGTCTCCCCATTTTTCTGTAATTTCGGGTTTAACCCAAGGTTCTCCTCCGTTTCCCCTGGTTGTTCCAATAATCCTGAGGTAGAGGATGTTCATCGGGAACTGTGCACTGTCTGGGCCCAGGTTCAGAAGAACCTAGAGGCGTCCCAGAGCGCACAAAAAATTCAGGCTGATAGTAGACGTTCTGCTAACCCCCGGTTTGTCGTCTGGGATTTGGTCTGGTTGTCGTCCAGGAACTTGCGCCTTAAGGTCCCGTCCAGGAAGTTTGCTCCCCGATTTATTGGACCTTATAAGATCATTGAAGTCCTCAACCCTGTATCCTTCCGTCTGGAGCTGCCCCCATCCTTTCGCATACATGACGTCTTCCATGCCTCCCTCCTTAAACGCTGCTCCCCGTCCTGGTCCCCCTCGAGGAAACATCCTGTTCCCGTTCTCACCCCTGAGGGGGTGGAATTCGAGGTGGCCAAGATTATGGACAGTAGGATGGTCCAGGGCTCCCTCCAGTACCTGGTCCATTGGAGGGGATACGGGCCGGAGGAGAGGACTTGGGTACCTGCCCGTGATGTTCACGCTGGGGTATTGATCAGGAGGTTCCACCTTCTCTTCCCTACTAAACCGGGTCCTCTTAGTAAGGGTCTGGTGGCCCCTCATAAAAGGGGGAGTACTGTTAGGGATCTGCCAGGTACTACGTCTAGGTATACTCCTGGGATTAATCAATCCACACCTGAGGCTAGACCTGTTCGACTGACACCATCTCCCACCAACCAGGGTGGCAGGCTCAGGAGTGGGAGAGCCTATCGCGGCCTGGTCAGTCGGAGTTAGCTCCGCCCCCTGTCCTTTATTACCTGCCGTGTTCTCCTCCTCAGTGCTTGTAATTCTTCCGGATTCCTGGCCCCACTGCTGCTTGCTCCAGCCTGCTTCTGCCGTGCTTCTGCCTTGCTGCAGTTCCGCTTAACCTGCTTTGCTTTGCCTCTGGCTTGCTTCCTCCTCCGTGCTCACTTGGGTATACTCCACTTCATCCTGGTCCGGACTACTCATTCACCGCTCCGTTTCCTCGCGGCGTTCCGTGGGCTACTGCCCCTTCCCTTGCGTGTTCCCTGTTTGTTCTCCCGTGCACTTAGACAGTGTAGGGACC
This sequence comes from Rhinoderma darwinii, assembly GCF_050947455.1. Lineage (NCBI taxonomy): Eukaryota > Metazoa > Chordata > Amphibia > Anura > Rhinodermatidae > Rhinoderma > Rhinoderma darwinii. The sequence goes on from NC_134688.1 coordinate 305,357,464, forward strand.
GCCGCCCAGTTGTACCCCGTCGCCTAGGGCGGGTCGTTGCAAGTAGGCAGGGACAGGGCCGTGGGTAGATTAGGGCTCACTTTCCCTTCACCTCCTTCCTGCCATTACACACACAGTGCAGGATGATACAAAGTCCACAATATCTTTGGGCAGTGTGGGCCACCAGAAATGACGGGCAATCAGATTTTCGGGTCTTACGAGCACCCGCGTGCCCAAACAGTTTGGAGCTGTGCTCCCAGCGAAGGATTCTCCATCTGTCTGCCAACTGCACAAAAGTCCTCCCCGGAGGGATGTCTCTAAATGCAGAGTATTAGCATAAATAATACAGGATGGGTAAATGATACTTTGTCCGCGAAGAATAGCAACCACCTGGTTTGAGGGGGGTTCAGCCATTGAGCCGACTGGAGAAATGTAAGGTTCTTGTGGTCGGTGTATATCAGGATGTGGTGGGCTGCGCCCTCTAGCAGATGTCTCTGTTCCTCCAGAGCCAATTTAATGGCCAGTAACTTCTAACCCCCAATAGAGTAATTGCACTCTGCGGAGAGAAAAAAAAGTCTTGAGTAATAGCCACATATCACTGCCTTTCGTTTGAAGCCTCTCTAGAACAGAAGTGCACCTTTACCAACAGAGGAAGTGTCCACCTCCAACAAGAACTGCGAGAGATGTCAGGATGATGGAGGATTGGGGCTGAGGTAAAGGCATTCTTGAGGCTATTAAATGCAGATTCTGCTTCTGGAATCCACACCTTGGTGTTCACACCCTTATTGCTAAGGGTAGAGATAGGAGCCGTCAATGATGAGAAGTTTGGAATAACAGACTTTACTTTTCTCAGGATCCATCTTGAGACCCTGATCCGAGATGATGTAGTCCAGGAAGGGCAGAGAATTTTTTTCAAAAGTGCATTTCTCCCACTTGGCATACAGACGATTCTCCCTTAACTGCAGCAGGACTTGACGGTCATGCCTCCGATGAGTCATCGGATCTGGGGAGAAAATCAAAATGTCATAGAAATAGACCACGACACAGACATAGAGGAGATCACTGAAGATATCATTGACAAATTCTTGGAAGACAGCGGGAGCGTTACACAGGCCGAAGGGGATCACCAGGTATTCGTAGTGCCCGTCCCGGGTGTTAACTGCCGTCTTCCACTCATCACCTTTATGGATTCGGATTAAGTTGTAGGCCCCACGCAAGTCTAGTTTAGAGAAGATCTTGGCTCCTCGTATGCGATCAAATGGTTCCGAGATCAGTGGCAAAGAGTATTTGTTTTTGACTGTGATCTGGTTGAGAACGCGGTAGTCAATGCGGGGTCAAAGAGATCCGTCTTTTTTTTTTACAAAGAGGAACCCGACACCGGCCGGGGAGGAGGATTTTCATATAAAACCCCTTTCCAGATTCTCTTTGATATAGACCAACGTGGACTGAGTCTCCAGCAAGGAGAGGTGGTATACCCATCCACAGGGCGGTGAAGCATTAGGAACCAGTTCAATCGGGCAGTCATACGCTCATTATGGTGGAAGCATCTTGCCCTCCTTCTTGCAAAAGACGTCCGTAAACTGTGCAAAAATAGATGGTAATCCAGTCAACGACTGAGACATAGGGGGCAGGACAGGCTGAATCTGTGACAGGCAGTGGTGGAGACATTTGGAGTCCCATTGGAGAACTTCTCAGGAATTCCAGTCCGGAACCGGGGCATGAAGCCGGAGCCAAGGCAGACCCAGCAACACCGGATTGATGGCTTTGTGCAAGATGAGGAAAGTAATCTGCTCAGTATGAAGAGCTTCCACTTGGAGCTTCAGTGGCTTGGTCTCACACACGATGGGGTTGGGCAGAAGAAGTCCATTCACCGAGATAACAGCCAGTGGTGTCTGCAAAGGGACAACTTGAGCTGATCCACTATGTCCTGTTGGATGAAGTTTGCCACGGACCCAGGGTCTAGGTAGGCAGAGACCTGGTGCATTTTCTCACCGGACGCTATGGTCATGGGAATGGACAATTTATTATTTAGCCCTTTTCCACCTAGAGTTGTCTCTCCAATCGATCCTAGGTGCTGGAGTCCAGAAGTGCATCTGCATTGTTTCTCTTGAAGAGACAGTTTGAGACGGTCTACTTGTATAAGCTCTTCTGATGGAAGTGCTCATAAGGGCAGCAGGGGTTGCTGGAATGTAGGAGCCAGCCTAGGAAGTCTTCTTGCCCAACGAACTTCTTGAGACTGTTCCTTGATCCTCATGCCAATCCGGGTGGCTAGAAAAATGAGGTAATCTAGGGTAGAAGGCAGATCTCAAGCGGCAAGCTCGTCTTTTATATCGGAGGATAAACCCTGCCAGAAGGTAGCCACCAAGGCTTCGTTGCTCCAGGTCAGCTCTGCTGCCAGGGTACGGAATTGAATGGCGTACTCGCCCACAGAGGTGTCTCCTTGGCGAAGGGTCAGCAGGGATGAAGCTGCTGAAGAGACTAATCCAGGTTCCTCAAATACAGTGCAGAAAACACTGTGTCACTAATCTCTGGTCCCTGACGTTCCCAAATGGGGTTCGCCCATGCCAGGGCCTTTGCCAATAAGAAGAGAGACTATGAATGCGATCCTTGTGCCATCGGAAGGAAATGCTCTGGCATGTAGACTGAAGTGGATCTGTCATAGCGAGGAGGTAGTGGCAAAGAGAATTGGGAATCGGTGCTGCCAGGAGGTATAATAGGAGGAACAGCAGGAGCAATAGGAGCAGGTGCCATGGCTGCAGCTTACGTATCCAGCCAATGTGCAAGTATGTTCACCACCTGGAGGAGTTGGTCCTGTCGTGACCGGAGGTCTAGCATATCTTCCCGCATGACTTGTGATGTCGTCATGGTCTTGGTTTGACCAGAGGAGTCCATGGCCTGAGCATACTGTCACGATCTGTGAGTATGAGGACAAACAGTGTACCAAGTCAATGTCTATATAGTCCAAGCACAAGGGTACCTGTAGCAATTCAGACAGTAGTAACGACTAAGCTCAGATGGGACCTTGGCAGCAGACACCAGGGGCGGGGTAACACAGCAGGCATGACCGATGGCACAACACGACTCCAACTTTCTAAATCACAGGCACAATGGTAGCACAGGATACAGGATACATGTAGCAGGTATGAGAACACTGGGAACATGATAACACTAATGGACCTTTTGCAAGACTAACACGGGCAAACACAACAACACTCAGGCAATGAGAAAAGGGCAGAGCCCTTTTTATAGTCCAGGGTGATCATGGGTAAATTGATGATTATTTTCATGTGCCCTGGCTCTTTAAGGCCGGGCACGAGCGGTGAGATCCATGGCTGCGGCCGTCGGGGGGGGGGGGTGAGTAATCCCGATGGTCCGCAACCGTGGACGCTACACTGTCTCTCAAAGGCCCCGCTGAGACCTTAAAGCCAGAGATAGTCGAGCAATTCCCACGTATCCTCAAATATTTCCCCTTTGGTATGCCCTTTCTCAGACGTTTAGGATGCCATCTTTCCCATCCCAGAAGGCAAATAGTCGCCATGCTTTTTCGAAAGATGTTAGTCTAAATGCATCCTGATTCAGTTTTGGAAATACTCACATCCAAGAACGTGATCCTGGTCTCATGAATTTCATGCGTGAGAAATAGTCTCATCTCATTAATGTTGAGGACACCAAAGAACTCGCTAAATGCCTCCTTGGATCCTGTCATAGTATTAGGACATCATCAATAAACCTCATTGCTCTCATTTGTTGAAAAGAGGAACTAAAGAGAGTTGAAAAGAGGAACTAAAGTCCCTGTAAGTACTCATCTTTACTTTTACTTTTTTAATTGTTCACAGTTTTTTTGTAACTAGGATAATAGGTAGCAAGATTGGAGGCTTTCTTCAGTGCACAGTTTGCCATATGTATGCACGACTGGGGCAGGAGTTCCAGGTGCAGATGTGAGCATGTTGTTCACCTGGAAGCTCGCATTAGAGATCTAGAGGAGCAAAATGCAACATTGAGGGTGATAGACAATCTTGAGCGGAGCATGCTGCTGACTGAGCACGCAGTTAGTGGGGTAGACCTGGAGGGTGAAGTCATGGGTCAGTGGGGCAGGGCAAGTAGCTGGTTTAATGTAGTTATGGGAAGTAGAAAGGGGTCCAAGAAAAGGTAGGCCAATCCTGTTTCTGCTATTCCAAACAAAATTGCCAAATTGGGTGATGATGCGAGGGTGTCGGTCTCAGAAATGGCAGCCCTAGAGGATACTGACCTCCCTATCATCCGGGAGAATAGCCCAGCTAGTAGTCGAGGGGATGGTAATGAAGATAGGGCAAGACAATTAGTAGTAGTAGGGAATTCTATAATCAGAAAGATGGATAGAATAATTTGTCGCCAAGACCGCCTCAACCGAAAGGTTTGCAGTCTCCCTGGTGCCAGGGTTCGGCATGTGGTGGAACGGGTGTATAAATTACTGGGAGGGGCTGGTGATGATCCAGCTGTCGTGGTCCATGTGAAAACCAACGACAGAATAAATGGTAGGTGGAGGATAATTTTAAAGAACTAGGCTACAAGCTGAAGACCCCCAAGATAGTATTCTCAGGAATACTGCCTATGCCATGCGCATCACAGGAAAGACAGTGGGAGCTCAGGGAGTAAAGTTTTGGTGTAGAGGAGAAGGCTTTGGGTTCCTAGAGCACTGGGCTGACTTTTCATTGGGGTACAAACTCTATTCTGCAGATGATTTGCACCTAAATGGAAGGGAGTCTGCTGTGCTCGGGGAGAGAATTCCAGCTGGGGTGGTGGAGTATTTAAACCAGGCCTGAGGAGGGAGGTCAATGTAAAAAATAAAGGGGTAGTTAGGTTAGAGAGGGGTCAGACTATATTGGTGGGGGGAGAAATAGATTGTGGGGGGAGGACTGGACAACAGGATAAGGAGATCCTTTTGTTACAAAACAACAATGAAAATAAAAATGCCCAAATAATGTCTAATAATAATGTCTGATACCAAACGTGGCAATTTGAAATGCAAGTTAAAGTGCATGTTCACAAATGCCAAAAGTCTAGCAAGCAAAATGGGGGAGCTTGAGGCCTTGGTACTGGACGAACATATAGATATAGTTGGTGTTGCTGAAACATGGCTAGACTCTTCACATGACTGGGCTGTAAATCTACAGGGTTTTACACTGTTTCGGAAAGACAGTGCAAATAGGAAAGGTGGTGGTGTATGTCTGTATGCGAGAAGTGATATGAAGACGAGTGTGAAAGAGACAATAGTGGGTGAAGATTGTGAGAAGGTTGAAACCGTGTGGGTGGAATTACAAAGGGAGGTAAACACTGAAAAAAATACTTTTGGTGTAATCGATAGACCCACCAATATAACTGAGGAGATGGAAGGTCAGCAATATAAACAGATTGTGCGGGCTGCACAGTTGGGTACTGTAGTGATAATAGGAGATTTTAATTACTGGGATATTAATTGGTGTCATGGTTCGGCTTCAACTGTGAAGGGGAGAAATTTCCTCAACCTGTTGCAGGAAAATTTTATGGGCCAATTTGTGGAAGACCTGACTAGAGGTGAAGCTCTGTTGGGTCTGGTCATTTCTAATAATGCAGAGCTTGTTGGGAATCTCAATGTTTGTGAAAACCTCGGTAACAGTGATCACAATACAGTTATATTTTACCTATACTGTAAAAAACAAACACAGGATGAGAGGGCAAAAACACTTAATTTTAAGAAGGCCAATTTCCCCATGATGAGGGCTGCAATTCAGGACATAGACTGGGAACAACTAATGTCAAATAATGGTACAAATGATAAATGGGAGATCTTAAAATCTACTTTGTATAATTATAGTGCAAAATTGATTCCTATAGGTAACAAGTATAAACAAATAAAATTGAATCCCACAGGGCTTACACCTTCTGTAAAAAGGGCAATATATGATAAAAAAAAAAGGGCATTTGAAAAATACACATCTGAGGGTACAGTTCTAGCCTTTGTAAATTATAAAGCGCTTAATAAAATCTGCAAAAATTAATAAAATCATCAAAAATACAAAATGAAAGGCAGGTGGCCAATGATAGTAAAACAAATCCCCAAAAATTCTTCAAGTATATAAATGCAAAAAGGTCTGAACATGTAGGACCCTAAATAGTGGTAATGGGGAGTTGGTCACAGGGGATCAAAAGAAGTCATAGTTACTAAATGGGTTCTTTAGCTCTGTATATACAACAGAAGAAAGAGCAGCTGATGTAGCCGGTGCCAGTGCTATTAATACATCAATTAATATACTGAATTGGCTTAATGCAGATATGGTGCAAGCTAAGTTAAATAAAATAAATGTGCACAAGGCCCCAGCACCAGATGGGTTACACCCTAGAGTTCTTAAAGAGCATAGTTCAGTTATTTCTGTCCCCCTTTTCCTAATATTTAGAGATTCTCTAGTGACTGGTATAGTGCCAAGTGACTGGCGCAGGGCAAATTTGGTGCCTATTTTCAAAAAGGGCACTAGGTCTTCCCCAGGTAATTATAGACCAGTTCGCTTAACATCAATCGTGGGAAAAATTTTGAAGGGCTCTTGAGGGACTATATACAGGATTATGTGACAAAGAATAGTATTACAAGTGACATCCAGCACGGTTTTACTAAGGACAGAAGTTGTCAAACCAACCTGATTTGTTTATATGAAGAGGTGAGCAGAAGCCTAGACAGAGGGGCCGCTGTGGATATAGTGTTTTTGGACTTTGCAAAGGTATTTGACACTGTCCCTCATAGACGTCTAATGAGTAAATTAAGGACTATAGGTTTAGAAAGAATAACTTTTAATTGGATTGAGAATTGGACATCCGGGCCCCGCACAGATCAGCAGGTCCAGTGCCTCCGTGCACCGGACGTACATGCCGGAAGCAGTTAGCTCCGGCCACAGAATAGCAGCCGAGCTGCAGTGCTGCAGCTCTGCTCCTATTCAAGTGAATAGGACCGGAGCTGAAGTTCTGCAGCACTGCCGCTATGCTATGTACGGAGCCAACTGCTTCCAGGCTCCGTACATAGAATTATGTGTCACAACATCCGGTGCCCGCAGGCCACCGGAGCGGTTTATAGGTGCAGGGTCCGGGTGTCGGTCACGCAACGATGACATACTGATGACCTATCTGGTGGATAGGTCATCAGTTGTCAGAGGTTGGACAACCCCTTTAATGTAGATGTATGTAAAGTTATGCATCTGGGTACCAACAATCTGAATCCATCATATGTCCTGGAGGGAACTATACTGGGAGAGTCACTCATTGAGAAGGATCTGGGTGTATTTGTAGATCATAAATTAAATAACAGCATGCAATGTCAATCAGCTGCTTCAAGGACCAGCAAGATATTGTCGTGTATTAAAGGAGGCATGGACTCGCGGTACAGGGATATAATATTACCACTTTACAAAGCATTAGTGCGGCCTTATATAGAATATGCCGTTCAGTTCTAGGCTCCAGTTCATAGAAAGGATGCCCTGGAGTTAGAAAAAATACAAAGAAGAGCAATGATGCTAATAAGGGGCATGGAGAATCTAAGTTATTATTTAAGATTAAAATTATTAAACCTATTTAGCCTTGAAAAGAGACGATTAAGGGGAGACATGATTAACTTGTATAAATATATGAATGGCACATACAAAAAATATGGGGAAATCCTGTTCCATGTAAAACCCCCTCAAAAAACACGGGGGTACTCCCTCCATCTGGAGACAAAAAGGTTAAATTTGTAGAAGCGACAAGCTTTCTTTACTGTGAGAACTGTGAATCTATGGAATAGTCTACCGCAGGAGCTGGTCACAGTGGCTACAGTAGAAGGCTTTAACCCCTTCCCGCACCTTGGCGTAAATGCACGTCTAGGTGAGCAGTAACTTCGCGCACCTGGGCGTGCAGTTACGTCCGCGCTCTAACAGTTAACTGCTGCGCGACGCTGCACCGCAGCGGCGGTAAACTGTGCAGGGTGTCTGCCCTGCTCTCCCAGTTGCGATCAGCGGCCCGTCGACGCTGAAATCGGCAATTAACCCCTTCGATGCGGCGGTCGATTGCGATCACCGCATTGAATAGGTTTGGAGCAGATCGGCAGCCCCCCACATGCATTTGCGGGGGGCTGGCGATCCTTGTCACGGCAACCGGAGGCCAGACAATGGCTTCTGGGTTGCCATGTACAGAAGCCTCGGAGGAGCAGCCCCCGGTCAGTCCTCCTAGGCTTCCTGTCAGTGTGACGGTCACGTCACAATGACAGTTAGAACACATTACACTATGTAGGTATTGTAATGTGTTCTAGCAGCGATCAGAACAGCAAGTCTAAATGTCCCTTAGTGGGACAAGTAAAAAAAAGAATAAAAATGTTTTAAATAAAGTGTAAAAATAAAAGTTATAAGTTACATAAACAAACACTGCTTTTTTTCCTATAATAAGTCTTTTATTATAGGAAAAGAATGAACACGTTAAAAAAAGTACACATATTTGGTATCGCCGCGTTCGTAACGACCCCAACTATAAAACGATAATATTATTTTTCCCGCACGGTGAACGCTGCAAAAAAAAAAAGTAAAAAACAACGAAAGAATCAATATTTATTGGTTACCACTCCTCGCAAAATATACAATAAAAAGTGATCAAAAAGTCGCATGTACCCCCAAATTGTACCGATGAAAATTACAAGCCCTCCCGCAAAAAAAAAAGCCCTTACACAGCTTTTTTGACTGAAAAATAAAAAAGTTATGGCTCTCTGAATATGGTGACACAGAAAATAAATTATTTTATAAATAAGTTATTTTATCGCACAAACGCTGCAAAACATGAAAAAACTATATACAAATGGTATCGCCGTAATCATACCGACCTGCAGAATAAAGTAAAATGGTCATTTATAGCCCAGGGTGAACGACATAAAAAAAAAAAATCATTGTCAGAATAGATGGTTTTTGGTCACCTTGCTTGCCAAAAATGGAATAAAAAGTAATCAAAAAAAATCGCATGTACCCCAAAATGCTACCAATGAAAACTACAGATTGTCCTGCAACAAATAAGCCCTCACACAGCTCCAGTGAAGAAAAAATAAAGAAGTTCTGGCTCTCAGAATATAGCGCCGAAAATGTGCAGTGTTCCAAAAGCGGATAAGATTGGGCACCATTTATCAGTACGACACTGGCCACATATCTGCGGATTATTATTTATTTACCCCATTATTATACCCTCTTATTATACCCTGATGTACTCCGCACAGCCTATTATAAACTGAAATACCAGCAAAACGCCAAACAGAACTACTACCAAGCTAAATCTGCGCTCCAAAAGCCAAATGCAACTCCCTCCCTTCTAAACCCTACAGCGTGCCAAAACAGCCGTTTACGCCCACAGATCTGGCATTGCCATACCCGGAAGAAAGAACCCGGTTAATATTTTATTATGTATTTTTCTTCAGTGGCACAAACTGGGCACAACAAATTGTAATTTTCACTCTGCACCATCCGCTGCACATTAACCCCCTTCGCGCACCACGACTTAATAGCATGTCGTGGTGTGGGGGGTGATGTATGGAGCGGACACACAGGACTAATGGACAGGAACAGCGGTCACGCTTTTAGAGGAGCCTGTAAAAATGACAATATACTGCAATACATTAGTATTGCAGTGTATTGTGCCAGCAATCTACTGATTGCTGGGTCAAGTCTCCTAGGGGGACTAATAAAATGTGTAAAAACAAAAGTAAATAGTTATTATTAGTGAAAAAAATTAAATGAATATTTAAAGTCTCAAAAAAAAAAACTCTTTTCACATTTTTTCTCTAGGGTAATGTAAATTTTTTTTTAAAAATACACAAAATTGTTATCGCTTTGTCCAAAAAAGTCAGAACTATTACAATATACCATTATTTAACTCGCACGGTGAACAGCGTGAAAAATAAAGAAATTAAAACGGCAAAATCGCTATTTTTGTCACCCTGGCTCTAACAAAAATTTTTATAAAAAGTGCTTAAAAAGCTGTATGTACCAAAAAATTATACAAATAAAAACTAGCTCGTCCCGCAAAAAAATGAGCCCTCACACCACTCTATTGACGGAAAAATAAAAAAAGTTATGGCTCTTGGAAAGCGGGGAGGGAAAAACAAAAAAGAAAAAGCAAAAAATGAATCAGTCCGGAAAGGGTTAATTACTTTCTAATGAAAAAACATTTATGACCATGTGTGGGGTATTGCCGTACTCGGGAGAAATTGCTTTACAAATGTTGTGGTGTGTTTTTTCCTCCTTTATCCTTTGTGAAATTGAAAAAATGCAACATTTTAGTGGAAATAATGTTGATATTAATTTTCACGCCCTAATTCTAATAAATTCTGCAAAAGAGGTGTGGGGTCTAAATGCTCACTATACCCCTAGATAGATTCTTTAAGTGGTGTAGTTTCCCAAATGGGGTCACTTTTGGGAGGTCTCCACTGTTTTGGCCTCTTAGGGGATTTGCAAATGCAACATGGCACCCGAAAACCATTTCAGCTAAATTTGAGCTCCAAAAGCCAAATAGCGCTCCTTCCCTTCTAAGTCCTGCTGTGGGTCCAAACAGCAGTATATTACCACATATGACGCATTTCTGTAATCGGGAGAAATTGTTTTACAAATGTTGGGGTGCTTTTTCTCCTTTATTTCTTGTCAAAATTAAAAATGGCTACGTTTTTTTCAGAAAAAAAGTCAATTTTTACCTTTATGGATTAATTCCAATGAATTCAGCAAAACAACTGTGGGTCAAAATGCTGACATTACCCCTAGAAAATTCCTTGAGGGTGTAGTTTCCAAAATGGGGTCACTTTTGGAGGGTTTTTACTATTTTGGTCCCTCCAGTGCATTGCAAACGCGACACGGCACCGAAAACTATTCCAGCAAAATCAGAAATCCAAATGGTGCTCCTTCCCTTCTGAGCCCTGCTGTGGGTCCAAACAGCAGTTTATTGCCACATATGGTGTATTGCTACAATCGGGAGTAATTGCTTTACATATCTTGGGGTGTTTTTCTCCTTTATTCCTTGTAAAATTTTAAAATTTCTACGTTTTTTCAGAAAAAAAGTAGATTTTCATCTTCACATACTAATTCAAATAAATTTAGCAAAAAAATTGTGAGTTCAAAATGCTAACTATTCCTCTAGATAAATTTCTTGAGGGGTTTAGTTTCCAAAATGGGGTCACATTTTGGAGGTCTTTACTGTTTTGGCCCCACAAGACCTCTTCAAACCTGACATGATGTATAAAATATATTCTAAAAAAAAAAAGGAGGCCCCAAAGTCCTCTAGGTGCTTCTTTGCTTCTGAGGCCTGTGTTTCAGTCTATTAGCACACTAGGGCCACATGTGGGATATTTCTAAAAACTGCAGAATCTGGGCAATAAATATTGAGCTGCATTTATCGGGTAAAACCTTCTGTGGTACAGAATTGTTTTATTACAAATGAATTTTGGCAAAAAAAAAAAAAAATTTGTAAATTTGACCTCTAATTCCTGTGAAACGCCTAAAGGGTTAAAACACTTTCTGAATGCTGTTTTGAATACTTTGAGGGGTGCAGTTTTCAAAATGGGGTGATTTATGGGGACTTTCGAATATATAAGACCCTTTAAGCCACTTCAGAACTGAACTGGTCCTTGAAAACATAGCCTTTTGACATTTTCTTGAAAATATGAGAAATCGCTGCTAAAGTTCTAAGCCTTCTAACATCCTAGAAAAAAAAAACAATGTTCAAAAAACGATGCAAACATAAAGTAGACATATGGAAAATGTTAACTAGTAACTATTTTGTGTGGTTTTACTATCTGTTTTGCAAGCAGATACATTTAAAATGCAAATTTTCTCCAAATCTTGGTGTTTTTTTACAAATAAATATTGAATTTATCCACCACATTTTTTCACTAACATAAAGTACAATATGTCACAAGGAAACATTCTCAGAATCACTTTGATAGGTAAAAGCATTCCGAAGTTATTACCACATAAATTTACACATGTTAGATTTGAAGAATCGGCTTTGTCCTGAAGGCCAAAACAGGCTCAGTCCTGAAGGGGTTAAAAAAGGCTTTGATAATTTCCTAGAAGGAAAAAACATCAGCTCCTATGTCAATGTGTAGAAATTTTTCCCTTCCCTTGGTTGAACTTGATGGACATGCGTCTTTTTTCAACCGTACTATGTATCAATGTAACTATGTAACTTTAGCCATAGGAGAATACGCAATGTCCACATCTGCATTCCCTCACTAAAAACAACCTCCTCCCACCAGATATAGATTAGCATAAGTGGGGGCACAAGGGCTCCCCATAGCTACCCCTCTAAGCTGGTGGAAGAGTTTTCCATCAGATAAGAAGTTGTGCTCAAGCACACACCTTAGTAGGTTCACAACCAATTCATTATGAGCCGGATACTGCACCCCTCTTTCACGCAAGAGGCACCACACAGCCCTACATTCCAGATGATAGGGGATGGCGCTCTAGAGTGCCTCAACATCCAGATATGCCAACCAAACATTAGTATCACATTTAATGCCCTTCAGTTTTCTCAACACGTCCATCGTGTCCCTAACATAGGATGGAAGAGACGTCACATATGGCCTTAAAATCTTGTCTACATATATGCTGGCATTTTGGGACAGGCTATCAATTCCCGACACAATGGGGCGGCCCTTCAAGGGGTCCACTACTTTATGCACTTTGGGGAGGCTGTAAAAGGTGGCACACTGCAGATGATTTGTCAGTATAAAGGCCATCTCTTTTTTTTGCCTAAATCTAGAATTTCTTTCAGCGTGTTTTTAACCCCTTACCGCACCAGGACGCACCAGTACGTCCTCTATTGATGTGCTTTAAGGCACCGGGACGTACCGGTGCGTCCTGGCTAATATCTGTCACCTTGTTAAAAGACAGGGTTTCAGAACTGTGCCGTCAACGGTTTATGACAGTTGATTGGCACTGTAACACGGCAGGGGACCAATAATAGCGGTCCCCTGTTGACGATCACTGTGATTGGTCAGTCTTCTGTGACTGACCAATTACAGCGCATGACAACAGTAACTGGGCTGTCAGCATCTGATCTCCGAGAGTGAAAGTGAAGAGATCAGATGTGCCCAGCGACAGTGCGAATTCACCTGTCGGATCCAGTAATAATAACCCCGATTGACCCCTCCACTGCCGTTTACCTGCTCCCTGCTTCTGCTTCTAACAGAAGCTTGTGGGAGCTTCTCATTTTTTTTTATTTTTTAAAATAATAATAGAAAGATAGGAGAGAGGGAGAGAGAGAGATAGAGCGAGAGAGCTAGGGTAATGAATCGGGGTAGGGAGACGACAGGTGAGCCCTAATCTACCCGCAACTCAGTCCCTGCCTACTTGCACGTCACGTCCTAAGTGACGGCGTACAACTGGGCGATGGTCCCTACGCTCAGTAAGTGCAAGATAGGCAACACAAGACAAGGGCACACAGAAGCAAAGGGGGAAATAGGGGCAGTTGCCCACGGAAAAACCGTGAACAACAGGCAGTGGTGAACGAGCCGAATCAAACCAAGAGAGTATGTAGTAGCAAAACAGAGCAGGAGAATAGTCAGGCAAGCCAGGGTCAATGTTACAGCGGTCAATCAGGTGATAGCAGGAATAGCAGAGCCAAGAAACGAGAGAATCACAGGCAAGGAACATGCTGCAAGTGAGGGTATAAATAGACCAAGGGTGGGAGCTAGAACCATCAGGCCAGGCTTTGATAGGTTATTCCTATCCTATTCCAGATTCCTATCCTATTCCAGATCCTTTACAGTACCCCCCCTTTTATGAGGGGCCACTGGACCCTTCCTAGGTGGGCCTGGCTTGTTGGGGAACCGAAGATGGAACTTCCTGAGCAATATACCGGCGTGAACATCCCGGGCAGGTACCCAAGTCCTCTCCTCAGGCCCGTATCCTCTCCAATGGACCAGGTACTGGAGGGAGCCTTGGACCATCCTGCTGTCCACAATCTTGGCTACCTCGAATTCTACCCCATCAGGAGTGAGAACAGGGACCGGAGGTTTCCTCGATGTAGCCAAGGACGGGAGCAGCTTTTCAAGAGGGAGGCATGGAACACGTTGTGTATCTGAAAAGACAGGGGTAGCTCCAGCCGGAAGGAGACAGGGTTGAGGACCTCAATGATGTTGTACAGCCCTATATACCGGGGAGCAAATTTCTTGGACGGAACTTTAAGGCGCAAATTTTTAGAAGACAGCCACACCAGATCCCCGACCACAAATAGGGGGTTAGTTGAACGTCTTTTATCTGCCTCAGTCTTTTGGATGCTCTGGGACGCCTCAAGGTTCTTCTGAACCTGGGCCCAGACTGTGCACAGTTCCTGATGAACGACACCTACCTCGGGATTGTTGGAACCACCAGGTGAAACGGAGGAGAACCATGGATTAAACCCAAAATTGCAGAAGAAGGGGGAGACCCCCGAAGAGTTACTGACCCCGTTATTAAGGGAAAATTCGGCGAGGGGAATGAAGGAGACCCAATCATTTTGACAGTCTGAGATAAAACACCTTAAGTATTGTTCTAGAGACTGATTAGTCCTCTCAGTTTGGCCATTAGTTTCAGGATGGAAGACAGATCAATCTCCAGCTTCTTACAGAAAGCTCTCCAAAACAATGAAACAAATTGTACCCCTCTGTCAGAAACAATATTGACCGGAACCCCATGGAGACGCAGGATGTGTTTGACAAACAAGATAGATAACGTCTTGGCATTGGGTCGTTTCTTGAGGGGTACAAAGTGGCACATCAAACTGAAGCGGTCTACTATAACCCACACGACCGACTTGCCTTGGGATGGAGGCAGATCGGTGATAAAATCCATGGAGATACGGGTCCAAGGTCTCTGGGGAATGGGCAAAGAACATAGTAAGCCAGCAGGTCGGGACCTGGGAGTCTTGGACCTAGCACAAATTTCACAAGCGGCGACGTAGGCCTTAATGTCTTTAAGCAACTCAGGCCACTAATAGGTTCTGGAAATGAGGAGCTTGGTACCCAGGATGCCTGGATGGCCATATAGTGCGGAGTCATGATTCTCCCTGAGCTACCTTAGCCGGAATTGCAGGAGAACAAACAGCTTGTTCTCAGGAAGGTTCTCGGGAGAAGAACCTTGATCAGCCGCAATTTCGTAGGCTAAGTCAGAATCCACAGAGGATATGATTATACCTGGGGTCAAAATACAAAAAGGGATCCTCCTCAAGAGGAGGGCTGGCCTTGAAGCTATGCGACAGAGCATCAGCTTTAATATTTTTTGACCCGGCCCTATAGGTAACCACAAAGTTGAATCTCGTAAAAAACAACACCCATCGAGCTTGTCTCGGGTTTAGCCTCCGGGCAGATTCTAGGAAAACCAGATTCTTGTGGTAAGTAAGAACCGTTACCTGGTGCCTAGCCCCCTCCAGGAAGTGGCGCCACTCTTCAAATGCCCATTTAATGGCTAAGAGTTCGCGGTTGCCAACGTCATAGTTCCTGGAGAAGTAGGCACAGGGACGGAGATGGGTGAGAGACCTAGTACCCTGGGACAAGACAGCACCCACTCCCACCTCGGAGGCGTCAACGTCCACGATGAATGGCTCCATTTGGTTAGGCTGAATCAACATTGGGGCAGAGACAAAGCACCTCTTAAGGATCTCAAAAGCCTGGACCGCCTCCGGAGGCCAGTGGAGGAGATCAGCACCTTTACGAGTGAGGTCCGTAAGAGGCTTAGCGATGACCGAGCAGTTAGCAATAAATCTCCTGTAATATTTGGCAAACCCCAGGAAACACTGTAAGGCCTTCAGGGAGGCAGGGTGGACCCATTCTGTCACAGCCTTAACCTTGGCAGGGTCCATGCGGAATTCGTTAGGAGTGAGGATTTGACCCAAAAATGGTATCTCCTGCACCCCAAACACACATTTTTTGGTTTTTGCAAAGAGTTTGTTTTTCCAAAGGGCCTGGAGCACCTTCCTGACATGCTCAATGTGGGAGGACCAGTCTTTGGAAAACACAAGTATATCATCAAGGTACACTACAAGAAATACCCCCAGATAGTCACTTAAAATTTCATTTATGAAATTCTGGAAGACCGCGGGAGCATTACACAACCCAAAGGGAATAACGAGATATTCGAAATGACCTTCGGGTGTATTAAACGCAGTCTTCCACTCATCCCCCTCTCTGATCCGGATAAGGTTATAAGCCCCCAAAGATCGAACTTAGAGAACCATTGGGCCCCCTGAACCTGACTGAAGAGATCAGGAATCAAAAGAAGGGGATATTAGTTCCTTACAGTGATCTTATTTAAACTTCGGTAATCGATGCAGGCCTAACACCACCATCCTTCTTCCCCATGAAGAAGAAGCCAGCACCTACCGGAGAAGTAGAGGGGCGAATGTAACCCTTGGCCAGGCTTTCCTGGATATATCCTCTCATGGCTTCACGTTCAGGACAAGAGAGATTAAATATCCTTCCTTTAGGGAACTTAGCTCCTGGTACCAAGTCGATTGCGCAATCGTACTCTCTATGAGGAGGTAACTCTTCGGAGGCCTTTTTAGAAAAGACATCAGTGAAGTCCTGAATAAACTCAGGTAGAGTGATCACCTCCTCAGCGAGAGAAACCAAATTAATAGAAAAACATGACGTCATGCATTCATTACCCCATTTAGTAAGACCACCAGTATTCGAGTTAAAAGTGGGATTATGCGTCTGCAACCAAGGAAGGCCTAAAATCAAATCGGACGATAACCCCTGCATCACTAACACAGAACACTGCTCCAAATGAATGGAGCCAACAATGAGTTCAAAAACAGGGGTATGCTGCATAAAATAACCATTAGCAAGCGGAGTGGAGTCAATACCCACAACCGGGACAGGTGTAGGCAAATCAATTAGTGGCATAGCTAGAGACATGGCAAAATCCACAGACATAATATTAGCTGCAGACTCTGAATCCACGAAGGCACTGCCGGTGGCAGACCTTCCATCAAAAGAGACCTGAAAGGGAAGCAAGATTTTATTAGGCTTCATGTTAATGGGAAATATCTGTGCGCCCAAGCGACCTCCCCGATGGTCACTTAGGCGCAGAAGTTTTCCGGCTGCTTATTCTTGCGCCTGGGACAAGAGTTCAATTGATGCTTGTCATCCCCACAGTAGAAGCAGAGACCTTTCTTCCTGCGGAAATCTCTACGTTGTTGGAGAGACACGGAGGCCCCGAGTTGCATATGTTCATCCGAGTTCTCCGTGGAAGAACGAAGCAACGGAACCTCTGGAGCCATCATAGGGGAGCCAGTGGTGAAGGCACCAGAACTTTCAAGTCGTCGTTCCCTGAGACGTCGGTCAAGGCGTACCGCTACAGCCATAGCCTGATCTAGAGTGTCAGAGGTGGGATAGCTAACTAACTGGTCTTTAAGGGCGTTTTCGACAGACCCAATCTAAACTGGCACCTCAAGGCAGGGTCATTCCACCGAGAAGCTACACACCACTTCCTAAAGTCAGAACAGTACTCCTCAACGGGTCTCTTACCCTGACGTAAATCAGGTGGTAGCAGGAATAGGTGAGCCAGGAAACCATAGAATCACAGGCAAGGAACATGCTGCAAGTGAGGGTATAAATAGACCAAGGGAGGGAGCTAGAACCGTCAGGCCAGGCTGTAATAGGTTCTCCCTCTCCTCAGCCTGCAAGCCTGAGTGGTAACAGATCGCGTCACTTTAGCAGACCTTGGAGCTGATGAAGGCTGATTAACCCCGGGCGTCGACACAGAACCTGTGTCTGGCAAACCCTTTACAGCTAGAGAGGGAGACAAAGAGAGAGATAGAAATTTTACTGATAGTAAATTTAGGGATAAAATACAGGTTTAGATTATTAGGGATTAGTTAGATATAATTATATAGGTAGATAGGGATAGTTAACTAGGAATATTTAGGGAGGTTTTATTTAAAAAAATAATATATATATATATATATATATATATATATATATATATATATACACACAGGGTGGGCCATTCATATGGATACACCTAAATAAAATGGGAATGGTTGGTGATATTAACTTCCTGTTTGTGGCACATTAGTATATGGGAGGGGGGGAAACTTTTCAAGCTGGGTGTTGACCATGGTGGCCATTTTGAAGTCGGCCATTTTGTATCCAACTTTAGTTTTTTCAATGGGAAGAGGGTCATGTGACACATCAAACTTATCGAGAATTTCACAAGAAAAACAATTGTGTGCTTGGTTTTAATGTTACTTTATTCTTTCATGAGTTATTTACAAGTTATGGGTGACATTATGGGTGTCCGGTCCGAGCATTCCTAGATGAACAGTGTCCTGGAAAGTGGATTGGTCGTCGTGGGCCAGTTGAATGGCCCTCTAGGTCTCCCGATCTGACCCCCTTAGACTTTTATCTTTGGGGTCATCTGAAGGCAATTGTCTATGCTGTGAAGATACGAGATGTGCAGCAACTGAAACTACGGATACTGGAAGCCTGTGCTAGCATTTCTTCTGCGGTGTTGCTATCAGTGTGTGAAGAGTGGGAGAAGAGGGTTGCATTGACAATCCAACACAATGGGCAGCACTTTGAACACATTTTATAAGTGGTCAGAAACTTGTAAATAACTCATGAAATAATAAAGTAACGTTAAAACCAAGCGCACCATTGTTTTTCTTGTGAAATTCTCGATAAATTTGATGTGTCACATGATCCTCTTCCCATTGAAAAAACGAAAGTTGGATACAAAATGGCCGACTTCAAAATGGTCAACACCCAGCTTGAAAAGTTTCCCCACTCCCATATACTAATGTGCCACAAACAGGAAGTTAATATCACCAACCATTCCCAATTTATTTAGGTGTATCCATATAAATGGCCCACCATGTATATATATATATATATATATATATATTTAAAAAAAAATTAAAAAACGTTATTTCAAATCATATAGTTCACTGTTACAATACAGTTTATTGTAATAGATTAATTTGACTATAGAGATACACACACACTTTGCTGTATCAGTTTTGTGCTCTGATACTGAATCAGCTAGTGACATATCTGAATTTATTCTTTCCTCATCTTCCAACGAAGTGGGACGCCATCAAGTCTTCCCTGATAATAGCGAACATTTCTGGGTTCTCCCCGTTAATTATACCACCAAGTTCCAGAATTCAACGCTACTTCAGGGATTCATGTAGACACAGCGGGTCTTGATGATATAAGTTTTTTTAAACTCTTTTTTTCAAATGAGTTTGTTAATTTTATTGTTACACATACTAACTTATATGCGAAGCAATTTATTGCCGCTAATCCGCAGTCATTTTATGCCAAGCCAAACAGGTGGCATCCTGTTAATGCAGTGAAAATGCATAAATTCTGGGGGCTGCTGTTAAATATGAGCATCACAAAAAAACCCTCTGTGAGATCATATTGGTCAACAGATGTGTTGCACCATACACCCATGTACCGCAATACAATGTCCAGGGGAAGGTTTGACGCAATAATAAATTTTTTGCACTAAAATGATAACCTGCAGTACCCACCCCCAAGTGACCCCAATTCTGACCGCCTTTATAAAATCCGGCCTGTGATCACACATTTTACCAACAAATTCAGTGAAATATACACCCCTGGAAAAGAGATCGCAATTGATGAATCCCTCGTAAATTTTAAGGGCCGGCTAAAATTCAAGCAGTACCTCCCCAATAAAAGAGCCAGATACGGCATCAAAATTTACAAATTACGTGAGTCTGAAACTGGCTACACATACACATTCAGGATTTATGAGGGCAAAGACACAAAGATTCAGCCCCCAGACTGCCCTCCTGTCCTAGGTACAAGCGGTAAAATTCTCTGGGATCTCTTGCACCCCCTGCTAGACTACGGCTACCACTTATACCTAGACAATTTTTACACCAGCGCTCCTCTTCTTAAATGCTTGACTGTAAAAAAAAAAATGTAGCCTGTGGAACAGTCCGGAAAAATCAGAGAGGCCTCCCAAAGACACTCCTAGGCCAATGACTACAAATTGGCGAGAGCAGGGCAATGTGCAGTGATGGGGTGCTCTTCTTAAAATATAGGGACAAGAAAGACGTCCATATGCTCACAACTATACACAATGACGCAAGCACTCTCGTCCCTGTTTGAGGCAGATCTTCTGAGACCCCAAAGCCTGTTTGTATACAGGCATATAATAAATATATGGGGGGCAGGGTCGATCTTGCCGACCAGATGATTAAGCCCTATGATACTATGAGGAAATCCAGGACCTGGTATAAAAAAATTGTCATGCATCTTTTCTAGGTAGTGATGTACAACTCGTACATTTTGTACAGATCTGCTGGCCATCGCGAAAAATACCTGTAATACCAGGAAAACATAATCAGAAAATACATTTTTGAAGGCAGTGAGGAGGAAGGAGAACCTTCAACATCAGCCAGTGAAGCCTCAACAGTAGTTTGAGGGCAACATTTTCCTTCAGAGGTGCCTCCCACAGAAAAAAAGTTACAGGCACAAAAAAAATGTTGTGTGTGCTACAAACGAGGAATCCGAAAAGATTCTCGCTATCAATGCGACACATGCCCCTCCAAACCTGGCCTTTGTATAATAGATTGCTTTAAAACCTTCCACTCCTCTTTAGATTATTAACTTTGTTAATTTATTCAATTATTCTCATTATACCCCCAGATGAATAAAACATACAGAATATTTCTGTACTACAGAAAAAAGCAGAACAGACATTTGTTTCTCTATTGCTACCAACTGCAAAAAAATTTAACTAACTGACACATCTGAAAAAAATAACAATTGTTACTCTGTACAACCTCATACATTTCTGACAACCCCTTGTGCTTTAAAAATTCTTATTACACCACTAGATGAATACCTTGAGAAGTCAATATCATCATATCTTTTGAAAAACTGAGTTTTTTTTATATTTTTGCTTGTCTTTGCCTGTTATTATGACCATATTCTGCCATATTCAGCTGTTATATTTATTCTCATAACTGGTGATATGGGCATCTTGCATTTTTTTTTTTTTTTGGAGGATATCAAGCTGTTCATGATCAATACAGTATGGACTCTAGACGGTTTTATTCTGTTTCTTCACTGACCTCTTAAAACCGACAAAACTTCTAGTAAAGCTCACAATACTTTGGGGACTGGTGGTCCTTTACTATCCATATATACGGAGTTGGAAACTGCCCCTTAAATATTCTGCACGTGACAGGTTGTTTTGCGCACATTTCAGTTCCTACCTTGCCGTGCAGGGACCTGTTATGGTGTGCCAACATCGCTTGGCACGTCCGTCTCTCATATAGTGATTGATGGTGCTAAAGAGGCGTTGTACAACCAGTCCCTTTGAAAAAAGGTGATGAATATATTTCCCTGCAACTGTTCTTTCATCCTGTGAACACGCTTTCGTTTCAACACGGTTGTATCTATTTTATTCCTCCAATTTTTAGATAGATTGCCCTTCACTACAGGACAATTTTTCCTTGCTTGCTAACTTATTATATATCAAACCAGGACTATGAAAAAAATTGTGAGAATACATGCCATTTATATATGCTGTACCAGAATGGCACATTTCCATTTTTTCTACATCTAACCCCAATTATTTTCCGCTTTAAAAACTTTTATCACTAAATGGTTTAGGGGGTATAGTTTTCAAAATGGAGTAACTTCTGGGGATGATGTATATTTTCGGACCCTGTCGTGTGGCTAGGCAGCGCACTATGGCCAAAGTAGAGATATTACTGTACAGAGAAGAAACAGTGCAATAAATATTGTGGTGCATTCCTTCAGTATCATGAATTTTGCATGACAAAAATACCCTTAAAATGAAACTTTGCATAAGTTCTGGAACAAAATGTGGGCTCAAAATGCGCACTACACACCCTAGATGAATACCTTAAGGGGTTTTATTTTGAAAATGGAGACAATTCTGGAGGTGTTACATCATTCTGAAAGCTGAAATCCCCTAAATGCGTGGAATAGGGACTATAATGTAGATAAAATTGTGACCTGAAAGACGCAGGATGCTCCTCTTGGGGCCCACCATTTGATTGAGCAGCAGATGGGGGTATTTATAAACAAAGAAGAATAGGCATAATCAATGTTGGGGTGCAATTATTCAGTTTAATGTACTTTGTAAGAAAAAATCTGATTTAAATTCTTCACATGGACTTTGCATCATATCCTACAAACAACTTGGGCTCGAAATACTCACTACTCCACTAGATATATACTTTAGGGGGTGTAGTTTCCAAAACCTTTGGGGGCTACCCCTGTACTGGTACCTCAGGAGCTCTGCAAATGCGACATGGCTCTCAAAAACCATTCCAGCAAAATCTGCGCACCAAAATCCAAATGGCGCTCGTTCCCTTCTGAGCCCTGCTGTGGGTCCAAACAGCAGTTTATTACCACATATGGGGTATTGCAGTAATCGGGAGACATTGCTTTACAAATGTTGGGTTGATTTTTCTCCTGTATTCCTTGTAAAAACTAAAACATTGTATGTTTTTTTCAGGAAAAAAAAGTAGATTTTCATATTCACAGACCAGTTCCAATAAATTTAGCAAAAAACCTGTGGGCTCAAAATGCTAAATATACCCCTAGAAAAATTCCTTCAGGGGTGTAGTTTCCAAAATGGGGTCACTTTTTGGGAGTTTCCTCTGGTATGGTCCCTCCAGGGCTTTGCAAACACAACATTGCACCGAAAAACCATTCCAGCAAAATCTGTGCTCCAAAATCCAAATGGCGCTCGTTCCGTTCTGAGCCCTGCCGTGGGTCCAAACAGCAGTTTATTACCACATAAGAGGTATTGCCGTAATCAGGAGACATTGCTTTACAAATGTTGGGGTGCTTTTTCTCCTTTATTCCTTGTAAAAATGAAAACATTGTATGTTTTTTCAGTAAAAAGGCATTCATTTTCACAGACTAGTTCCAATAAATTTAGCAAAAAAACTGTGGGCTCAAAATGCTAACTATACCTCTTGGAAAATTCCTTGAGGGGTGTAGTTTCCAAAATGGGGTCACTTTTGGGGGGTTTCCACTGTTTTGGCACCACCAGACCTCTTCAAACCTGACATGGTGCCTAAAATATATTCTAATAAAATAGAGGCCCTAAAATCCTCTAGGCGCTCCTTTGCTTCTGAGGCCTGTGTTTCAGTCCATTACCACATTAGGGCCACATGTGGGATATTTCTAAAAACTGCAGAATCTGGGCAATAAGTATTGAGTTGCGTTTCTCTGGTAAAAGCTTCTGTGTTACAGAAAAAACTGTATTACAAATGAATTTTGTAAAAAAAAATTGAAATTTGTAAATTTCACCTCTACTTTGCTTTATTTCCTGTGAAACGCCTAAAGGGTTAAAATTATTTCTGAATGCTGTTTTGAATACTTTGAGGGGTGCAGTTTTTAAAACTGGTGTGATTTATGGGGACTTTCTAATATAAGGCCCTCAAAGCCACTTCAGAACTGAACTGGTCCTTGAAAAAATACCCTTTTGAAATTTTCTTGAAAATATGAGAAATTTCTGGTAAAGTTCTAAGCCTTGTAACGTCCTAGAAAAATAAAAGGACGTTCAAAAAACGATGCAAACATAAAGTAGACATATGGGAAATGTTAACTAGTAACTACTTTGTGTGGTATTACTATATGTTTTACAAGCAGATACATTCAAATTTAGAAAAATGCAGATTTTTGCACATTTTCTCAAAATTTTGGTGTTTTTTACAAATAAATATTGAATTTAACGACCAAATTTTTTCTAGTATCAATATGTCACGAGAAAACAATCTCAGAATCGCTTGGATAGGCAAAAGCATTCCGGAGTTATTACCACATAGAGTAACACATGTCAGATTTGCAAAGATCGGCTGTGTCCACAAGGCCAAAACAGGCTTAGAGACTAAGGGTATGTGCACACGGTAGCAGGCTTTTACGTCTGAAAAGACAGACTGTTTTCAGGAGAAGACAGACTGTTTTCAGGAGAAAACAGCTGCCTCGTTTCAGACCTAAATGCTCCTCCTCGAATTTTGCGAGGCTTCTCTGACAGCCGTAAATTTTGAGCTGTGCTTCATTGACTTCAATGAAGAACGGCTGAAATTACGTCTGAAAGAAGTGTTCTGCACTTCTTTTGACGAGGCTGTATTTTTACGCGTCGTCGTTTGACAGCTGTCAAACGACGACGCGTAAATGACAGGTTGTCTGCACAGTACGTCGGCAAACCCATTCAAATGAATGGGCAGATGTTTGCCGACGTATTGTAGCCCTATTTTAAGACGTAAAACGAGGCATAATACGCCTCGTTTACGTCTGAAAATAGGCCGTGTGAACCCAGCCTTAGGCCCCATACACACAAACGTATATATTTTTCCTCCCGTAAATACTGCCGTAAATACGGGTCCTTGGTCACACGTATTCGACCTGTATTGCAACAGTATTTACGGCCCCGCGCCCGTAAATACGGGTCCGGTGTGACCAGTATTCCCCCCCGTATTTACGGGCACGTTTTCGCTGCAAAATTGCACTGCACTGCAGCCCCTTCTCTCTATCAGTGCAGGATAGAGAGAAGGGGCAGCCATTTCCGTAGTAAAAGAAATTCATTCTTACCCGGCCGTTGTCTTGGTGACGTGTTCCTCTTTCGTCATCCAGCCCGACCTCCCTGTATGACGCGGCAGTCCATGTGACTGCTGCAGCCTGTGATTGGCCTGTGATTGGCCTGTGATTGGCTGCAGCGGTCACATGGGCTGAAACGTCATTCCGGGAGGCCGGACTAGAGGAAGAAGCAGGGAGTTCTGGGTAAGTATGAACTTCTATTTTTTTTACACGTTGATCTATATTGTGATTGGTAGTCACTGTCCAGGGTACTGAAAGAGTTACTGCCGATTGTTTAACTCTTTCAGCACCATGGACAGTGACTATCCCCTGATGTCGCCTAGCAACGCTCCCGTAATTACGGGTGCACACACGTAGTCACCCGTAAATTACGGGAGCGCCATAGACTTCTATGGGCCTGCCCATGCCGTTATTACGGCCTTAAATAGGACATGTTCTATATTTTTCAACGGCACGGGCACCTTCCCGTAAGAATACGGGGAGGTACCCGTGGCCAATAGAAGTCTATGGTGTGCATGAGGCCTAAGGGTTAAACAAGTTAGTGGGGTCACTTGGTATTGGTATTCTATAACATGACCTATAGCCCAGAATACGATGGCACATTTTTATGTATTCATCTCGATCCATAATCACAATGTTACTGCCTTTAGGTCCCATGCACACAACCGTAAAAAAACTCCGTTCTTGCGGACCGCAAAAATGGACCCATTCACTTTCATTGAACGCGGACACCTTTCCGTAGCGCTACGGATCGGTGTCCGTGCCGCAGAACCGTGCCGGGAATTATGGAGCATGTCCTATTTTTCTTATTTTACGGGCCGTGCTCCTATACTTTGTATGGGAGCACGGCCCGAAAATGCGGGTGGTAGTCGGTGGCCAGCCGTGCCCGCCGTGATTGTGGTCGGATTGTGGTGCGGGCCGTGATTGTGGCCACGGTCGTGTGCATGGGGCCTTATCTGAAGGCTTGATAACAATTGTGTCATCACCTCCAGTGATTGCAGACCTGTCATTTCTTCTTTGGTGAGGTTGTATCTGACACCCTGTTTGCTGTCCACTTTTCTCAACTGGTCCACCACCACCTCCAGAAATACATGAATTGGAGTGTTATCGTTATTTGGTGCATTTTTGGTAGAGGTTATTCTCAGGTCAGTAAAGGGCCTTTCGCCCATACTTCTCTGACCCTCCTCCCATAGATCGCCATGTGTTCTAAGATGTAGCAAATTCTCCTCCAAAATCCCCAATTCGAGACATTATCGCCAGTCATGTGTTTTAAAGAATTTCTTCAACTTTAGCTTGCGCACAAAGAGGTTGAGATCCTTTACCCATGTAAACAGGTCGAATCTATTGGTGGGAACAAAAGATAGCCCTTTTTAAAAAATGTTGGATTCCTCATATGTCAGTGGTTGTCGTGATAAATTCATAACTTGTAGATCATCTTCCTGATGCGAGAGTTCAGGGTTTAGATGTAACTTCTGTCTTTTGTGAGACAGAAAAAAAATCTGCCTCAAAACCGTTTTTCGGAGGCAATTTTTGAATAGCACATGGTTTTTTAGGCAGTTTTTTAACAGACTGCACACTGGAGGCTGTACTATCCCACTAGGCTAATAAAACCCCCACACATTCTACTCCAAGGCGCCGTTTTCTGAATAGTAGTGCAAGAGAGTAGTTTGTAGGAGTAAACCTTTGGATATTAAAGTAAAAAATTAATACAAATCCTAAGTAGGTTGCGATAGGTACATTTGGAGTAACACTTTTTCTACTCTCCGTTTTTTTAAAAAGTATTAAAAATCTGGCATTTTAGTAAGTATTAATAATGTAGCCGTAATTACTGTCCGTGATTACGGGCACGGCCGGCCGCGTACAGTCATTCGCATTTGCAGGCCGTGCTCCCATTATAAAGTATAGGAGCACGGTTCATAACATAAAAAAAATAGGACATGTCCTGTGTTTTGCGGATGCTTTCTACGGATCGGACACATTCCTGTCCAAGACTTCGTGGAGTGCACCTTCCTTATCATGAGCAGTAAATGGATGGTCTTCACCTGTGCAATGCAGTTGGATGAGGCCACACTTGACATGGTCATTAACCCCCTAGTTTTGGCCTTAAAGAGGCTCTGTCACCACATTATAAGTGCTCTATCTCCTATATAATCTGATCGGCGCTGGACTGTACATAACAGCAGTGGTTTTTATTTTGAAAAACGATCATTTTTGAGCAAGTTATGAGCAATTTTAGATTTAGTTTCTTAATGCCCAACTGGGCGTGTTTTTACTTTTGACCAAGTGGGTGTTGTAAAGAAGTGTATGAGGCTGACGAATCAGTGACTAATCAGCGTCCTACACTTCTCATTGTTCCAGCACAGATTCTTTTACTGCACAATCTCACTGTGCTGTGGATCATGCTGGAACAGAGCCCATTTTTCAAACCCGACATATTTCACTTTATGTGGTAATAACTTCGGAATGCTTAAGGCTGCGTTCACACTACCTATTTTCAGACGTAAACGAGGCGTATTATGCCTCGTTTTACGTCTGAAAATAGGGCTACAATACGTCGGCAAACATCTGCCCATTCATTTGAATGGGTTTGCCGACGTATTGTGCAGACGACCTGTAATTTATGCGTCGTCGTTTGACAGCTGTCAAACGACGAAGCGTAAATTGACTGCCTCGGCAAAGAAGTGCAGGGCACTTCTTTGCCACGTAATTTGAGCCATTCTTCATTGAACTCAATGAAGAGCAGCTCAAGATATACGAGCGTCACAGACGCCTCGTATATTACGAGGAGGAGCATTTACGGCTGAAACTACGCAGCTGTTTTCTTCTGAAAACAGGCTGTCATTTCAGCCGTAAAAGCCAGCTAGCGTGTGAACATACCCTTAATCTACCCAAGGGATTCTGAGATTGTTTTCTCGAAAGACATTGGGCTTTACGTTAGTGGTAAAATTTGGTCGATATATTCAGTGTTTATTTGTGAATAATAGCAAAATGTAGAGAAAATTTGAAAAAAATAGCATTTTTCTGAATTTAAATGCATCTGATTGTAAGACAGAGGGTTATACCATCCAAAATAGTTACTAGTTCTATGTCTACTATATGTTGGCATATATTTTTTTAACATTCTTTTATTTTTATAGGACGTTACAAGGCTTAGAATATTAGCAGCATTTTCTCATATTTTGAATAAAAATTGTAAAAGCCTCTTTTTTTTTAGGTACCTGTAAAGGATCTGCCAGACACAGCTTCTGTGTCGACGCCCGTGGGTAATCAGTCTGCACCTGCTCCTATGTCTGTGAGACTGCCTCCATCTTCCACCACTCAGGATGGCAGGCTTAGGAGTGGGAGAGCCTATCACAGCCTGGCCAGATGGAGCTAGCTCCCGCCCACTGTCTATTTATACCTGCCTTTCCTGTTCCTCCTTTGCCTGTGATTCTGCTCTGCTTGTTTCCTGGCTCTGCTGCTGCTGCTTGAACTACTGATCCTCTGCTTGTTATTGACCTTGGCTTTCTGACCACTCTCCTGCTCAGCGTTTTGTACCTCGTGCACTCCTGGTTTGACTCGGCTCGTTCACTTCTCAAGTTGCTCACAGTGTCTCCGTGGGCAGCTGCCCCGTTTCCCTAGCTTCTGTGTACCCTTGTCTGTTTGTCTGTCGTGCACTTACTGAGCGTAGGGACCGTTGCCCAGTTGTACCCCGTCGCCTAGGACGGGTCGTTGCAAGTAGGCAGGGACTGAGTGACGGGTAGATTAGGGCTCACCTGTCTGTCTCCCTACCCAGTCATTACAGTACCAGTTCAGTTCTGAAGTGGTTTTGAGGGGCCTATATATTAGAAACCCGATCAAACACCCCATTTTGGAAACTAGACCCCTCAATGTATCCAAAACAGCATTTAGAAAGTTTATTAACCCTAGGTGTTTCACAGAAATTTAAAGCAAAGTAGAGGTGAAATTTACAAATGTAATTTTTGTGTCAGAAAATCCTTTTTATTCAATTTTTTAATGTAAAACAGAAATTTTTACCAGAGAAACGCAACTCAATACTTATTGCCCAGAATCTTCAGTTGTTAGAAAAATATCCCACATGTAGCATAGGACTGAAGCATAGGCCTCCGAAGCAAAGGAGCACCTAGTGGATTTTGAGGCCTCTTTTTTTATTAGGCACCTTGTCCGGTTTGAAGAGGTCTTGTGGTGCCAAAACAGTGGAAACCCCCAAAAAGTGACTCTATTTGGCAAACTACACCCCTCAAGGAACTTATCGAGGGGTATGATGGGCATTTAGATCCCACAGTTTTTTTGCTGCATTTTGAAGAATTAGGCTGTGCAATTGAAAATCACATTTTTCCAATAAAAGGTCCGAATTTTTAATTTTGACAAGGAATAAAGGAGAAAAAGCACACCAACATTTGTAAAGCAATTTCTCCCGATTACGCCTAGACCCCATATGTGGTCATAAACTGCTTGTTGGAAAAACGACAGGGCTCAGGAAGGCAGGAGTGCTATTGGGCATGTAGATTTTACTGGATTGGTTTCTGGGCACCATGTCACATTTGTAGAGCTTCTGGGGTACCAGTACAGGGGAAACCTCTTAAAAGTGACCCCATATTGAAAACTAGACCCCTATAGGAATTCATTGTAGTTTTCATGGGGTGCATTCGACTTTTTGATCAGTTTTTATTCTATTTGTAAGAGGCGTGGTGACTAAAAAACAGCAAGTCTACTATTGTTTTTTGTTCCTTTTTTTTTACAGTGTTCACTGTGCGCTATAAATGACATATTCACTTTATTTTGCGGGTCGATACGATTACGGCGATACCATATGTTTATAGTTTTTTTTATGTCTTATGTCGTTTGCACAATAAAATACTTTATAAAAAATAATTTACTTTTTGTATTCTAAGAGCCATAACAATTGTATTTTTCCATCAATAAAGCTGTGTGAGGACTTGTTTTTTTTTGCGTAACGAACTGTTGTTTAGATTTTAGGTACATGCGACTTTTTGATCTCTCTTTATAAAAATTTTTGGGAGGTGAAGTGACCCAAAAATTGTGATTCTGGTATGGTTTATTATTAATTTCTTTTATGGCGTTCACCAAGCGGGATAGATAATGAAATACCAATTATGTATAGTTTATTTTTTTATTTATTTATTTTTATTAATAATAATAATAAGGGACTGATAAGGAAAAAAGGGGGATTTTTACTTTTTATTAGTTTTTTTTTATTTTTTCACAACTTTTGTTTTACTTTTTTACTTTGTCCCACTAGGAGACTTGAGGGCAGGAGTCCCTGATCGCAATTCTAATACACTTCACTATTTGCATAGAGTTGCCATAGCCACCATCGCCGCCCGCTATCATGTAGCGGGCCGTCGATGGTGGTCTAACCCCTAAGAAGCCGCGATGGCTATTGAACGCGGCTTCTAAGGGGTTAATCAGCGGGGACACAGTGATCGGTCCCCGCTGAAGGAGCTGCGGCAACTGCTGTATGAGATAGTAGTTATCACAGCTCCTGTATGTGTCGGGAGGGCGGCCGAAATGGCCGATCCTCCCATGATGTACTATTAGGTCATGGAGCGCAAACGATGCATGGCCTAATAGTACGTCCAGGAGCGGGAACGGGTTAAAGCTGCCTGTGTGCTCCACAACTATACTCGGGTCTATGATGGTTCTGACGTGGAGCCACAGGCAGCTTTTAGTGATGTACTACCAGTCAACTGCACTGGCGTAGCTATAGGGGTCGCAGCGGTCGCAATTGCGACCGGGCCTCGAAGCCAGGGGGGCCCACGGCCCCCCGCACCACATCAATAAAAAGTTACTATAGTAACTCGGGCCGCGGGCCCCTGTTACTATAGTAACATACTTTACTTACCTTCCTGGTTCCGGATCGCAGCGGAGGTCCTGATGTCAGGCGCTGTGCGCAGCGCATGACGTCACAGCGCTATGCGTCGCGCACAGCATCGAGACGACAGAACTCCCGCCGCGGCCGAAGAGGAAGGTAAGATAGCCCTGACTGTCGGGGTCCCACTCCCGGGACCCGCCAATCAGCTGTTTTGAAGGGGCCGCAGCACTCGTACGAGAGCTGCTCCCCTTCATTCCGGTCACACTGTGAATCCATGTCGGCGATTCACAGTGTGAGCGAGTAGTGAAATGAAGGGGAAGCAGCTCTCGTACGAGTGCTGCGGCCCCTTCAAAACAGCTGATTGGCGGGTCCCGGGAGACACATCAGCTATTGATGGCCTATCTTGTGGATAGGCCATCAATGTTTAGGGACTGCAGGCTTAGGATCACACAATCTGTGGGCCCTCTGTCTGCTGGGCCCTGTATCTAAGCCAATCACATGGTAGGCTTAGATACATGGCCCATGCGTGATCCTGTCTGCTGGGCCCTGTATCTAAGCCAATCACATGATAGGCTTAGATACATGGCCCATGTGTGATTCTGTCTGATGGGCCCTATATATAAGCCAATCACATGGTAGGCTTAGATACATGGCCCATGTGTGATCCTGTCTGCTGGGCCCTGTATCTAAGCCTACCACACTGTAGGTTTAGATACAGGGCCCCAGCACACAGTAATCTTATACTGTATAAGATTACTGTCTGCTGGACCCTGTATTTAAGCCTACGTTGTGGTAGGCTTAGATACAGGGTCCCACAGACAGTATCACACATGGGCCCTGTATCTAAGCCTAACACACGTGTTACTAATCATTTTTTGTGTGTTTTCTTACAGGTTCGGTCGTTGGACTACGGAGGATTCCAGGACTACTTCAGACTACGGCTTTTTTTTTTATTATCAATAAAATGGTTAATGAGGGTTGTGTGTGTTTTTTTTTATTTCAATAAAATATTTTTTCTATGTCTTTGTGTTTTTTTTTAAACTATATTACTACCGCCTTAGTAATGGCTGCTGACTGATTGACAGCATCCATTGCTAAGGCGGGGCTTAGTGTTAGCCGGTGCAGAGGCGAACACTAACCCCCTTTATTACCCCGGTACCCACCAACACCAGGGGTGCTGGGAAGAGCCGGGTACGATCCAGTACCTGACCATCTGTAGTGATGTTCGGCTACTGGGGTGGTGGCAGGCTGGTATTATCAGGAGGGGAAAGGCCAAAAACAGTGGCCCTTCCTACCCTGATGATGCTAGGCTGCTCCTGCTTTATTGTATCTGGCTGGTTTATTGTATCTGAAAACAGAAATGCAGTCGACTACGCTATTGATTCCGTCCGAAAACCAGCCAGAATGGTGACGAACGGAAACCATTAGCGATGTTTCCGTCACCATTGAGATCAATGGTGACTGAAACGGAAGCTGTGCTGTCACTTTCACTTTCCGTTGCGGGGTTCACCCGACGGAAACCTCAGACGGAACCCCGAAACGGAAGCGAACGGTGACGTGAACAGGCCCTAACACAAAAGTTTTGTATTTTTTTAAGCTGGTTCACAAAAAAAAATAATTCCAAATTCTACTGGACCAACTGCCTATTTAGAGAGCGGCAGCAGCTCCAGGAGCGACATCATAAGGGACACACTAGGCGGATATGCTGAGTAAGACTCCACAGCTTATCCGCCCCGGTAGCCGCAGGGAATTATGCCAGCAAAACCGCACCAAATAGTGGCTCAGGTTTGGTGAGGCGTGTCCGCTGCGGGAATCCTGCAGGGAAAAAAAAGTTTAGACTTGCCCTGGCCATAGTTTAGGTGACGCATCTCTCTCTTCTGAACGTAGCCCCGCCTCCTGGGATGACGCTGTAGACCATGTGACCGCTGCAGCAGTCACATGGGATGAAACGTCATGACAGGAGGCCGGGCTGGGCTAAGAATAGAGGATCGCGTCACCAGGACTACGGCCGGGGCAAGTCTAAACTTTATCAATTTAAAAAAGTACCTTCTTTTTTTTTCTCATTTGTGATTTTTGCGGCAGAACCGCAGCATTTCCGCAACAGAGGAGCAGCGATTCCACAGAATACATTGACATGCTGCGACTTAAAAAGCCACACTGCAGGTCCATTATTTTTGCAGCGTGTGGATGAGATTTGTTCAAATCTCATCCACTCTGCTGCGACTGTGATACGCTGCGGATTTTCCACAATAAAATGTGTTGCATAAAATCCGCAGTGTTCATGCCTAGTGCGTTCCTACCCTAAGGCCGGATTTACACAAGCGTGTGCTTTTTGCGCGCGCAAAAAACGTGGCGTTTTGTGCATGCAAAAGATCCATAACAGCTCTGTGTGGCAGCAGCGTATGATGCGTGGATGCGTGATTTTCGCGCAGCCGCCATCATTATGACACTCTGTTTGTATGTTTGTAGCACGCAGTGCTTTTCTGTTTTCATTCATAGTTTATACGGCTGCGGAAGTGCTGGGCGCGGATTTTCACGCACCCATTGACTTCAATGGGTGCGTGATGCGCGAACAATGCACAAATATCGGACATGTCGTGAGTTTTACGCAGCGGACACACGCTGCGTGAAAATCAATGACAGTCTGCACGGCCCCATAGAGTAACATAGGACCGCGCGAGGCGCGTGAAAATCACGCGCGTTGCACGGATGTATTACACGTTCGTCTGAATAAGCCCTAACAATAAGGCCCAGTTCACAGAGTTTTTGGGCCTTGATATTGACTCGGACACTGCGTCAGAATCAGCACCAAACAACTTCCAAAACCGCCTCCCATTGATTTAATCTGAAATCAATGGGAGCCAGTTGCGGAAAAAAGAAAAATCAGCACGTCCTTTCTTGCCGCGGTTCCGCCTCTGACCTCCCATCGAAATCAATGGGAGGCAGAAAATGCATTTCTCGCGGCGTTTTTTGCCTGCTGTCCTCAATCGCAGCGGGCAAAAAACGCAGCAAAAAAACGCAGCAAGATAGTGTGTGCAGATCAAAATCTGCCTCAAAATTCTTTAAGGAATTTTGAGGCAGATTTTTTTTCTGGCTGCAAAATACTTTGTGTGAACAGGGCCATACATAAACAGCACTTTGACACACTTTACTCACCGTGTCAGAAGAGCTGCTCCCACTCCAGTCCTCTCTTTCAGGCGAGGTCTTTCAGGCGAGGTCTTTGGTCCAGACGTCCTGTCCTTCACCTCCAGTTGGGTCCATGTGTGTCCGCGGTTGCGCGCGCTTCGTTCGCGGGTGTGCGCGCGGCCGATCGCAAGTGCGCGCGCGGCCGATCGCGGGTGCGCGCGTGCTGTCGAGGCTGCGAGCGTGCGTGCTGTTGCTTCTGCGAGCGCCTGTGCTGTCGCGGTTGCGCGCTTTTGCCGGGTGCGTGCTCGGACGGTCGCGAGTTTGTGGGTGCGCGTGATCGGTCGGCGGTGTTTGACGGGGGGGGCCCGCAGCTCACGACATTCATTTGGTGAAAAAAACAGGCCCCTTTGCAGGGGCCCGTTTTTTTCTACCAAAGACAAGTCGCAGCAGTGGCCGGGCCCCCCTTTCAATTAGGTTTGGCCGGGCCCCTCACACCACTACCCCTAATACCCCCCTGATGGCGGCCCTGCTCACTCACATTTAGGAGCCAAGTATGGTGGCGGTCTGTGTGGGGTCGGTGCATGCCGGCCCAAGAGTGGATCAGTCTGGTCATCTGACCTGAGTCAATGACGTGAGGTCGGGTGACTGGACTGTGCCAGCTCAAGAGTGGACCAGTCCGGACACCTGACCTGAGTCAGTGACATGAGATCAGGTGACCTGACTGGTCCACTCACGGGCCGACAGTGGCGTAGCTATAGGGGTCGCAACGGTTGCAATCCGGAGGGCCCCCGTTGCCACACAGGAATGACCGCGCTGGTCTCGCTTCCAACTGAATCTGCATCCGCAGGACGCACACTCAGTTTGGATCAATGCTGGAGCCTTGCTCCAGCGTTCACTGTGCCGCGAGCGGCTCGGTGCAGGCAGGCGCGATGTAGTGACATCATCGTGCCTGTCTGCGCCGAGTCACTCACAGCACAGTGCAGAGGAGGAGAAGTATCCTCCACCCGTCGTGGGAACGGGGATAGGTAAGTAGTTATGTTATTGTTTTTCTATTAGGTACATACCTATGGGGGCATTATACTGGGTATGGGAGAGGGGGGCTCTTTTGATAACTGTTGAGGGGGCATTATACTGGGTATGGGACAGCTAAGTGGGGCATTATACTGTATGGGACAGCTATAGGGGCATTATACAGAATGGGGAAGCTATGGGGGCAATATAGTGTATGGAGTGCATTATACTGTATGGGGCAGCTAAGGGAGCAATATACTGTATTGGGTGCATTACACTGCATGGGACAGCTATGGGGGCATTATACTGTATCGGTGCATTATACTGTATTTGGCAGCTATGGGTGGCAATATACTGTGGGGGAAGCTATAGGGGCATTATACTGTGGGTCAGCTATGGGGGTATTCTACTGTGTGGGGGCAGCTATGGTGGGGCATTATTAAGTTGATAATTTTGTACGGCCCACGAATGATGCTATAAATATCCAAATGGCCCTTGGCAGAAAAAAGGTTGCTCACCCCTGTTCTAAAGAAATGTAAATTTCTGGATCTCTTTTAAAGTCTCTTAAAAATTTCCTTTTCCTGGAAGAAAAAAATAAACGTTTGACATGACATATTGACACGTCAGAAGTTTTGATTGGTGGGTGCTCGGTTGCTGTGATTGGCAATTACTAGCATGCCTGAAGGGGGTTCAGATAGAAAGTCTATATGAGTGCGTCATCATGCTGAAGATGCGCTTGACTTCCTAAATAAGTGAGCCCGTTTTCAGGCATACTATGTTTGCCGATTTCACCCAAAAAGGCAAAGCGCTCAGGTGAGCTCTTAGGCCCATTAATTTCAAAGATCGGTGTGGATCTCGACAACCGGACACCCAGCAATCAAAACTTCGGACATGTCACTATGACACATTGTAATGCCTTCATTTGGGCAAATAGATTGGCCAGAGCACTGGTGTGTCTCAATAAACCCCATGTGAGGTATGGACACTTTTCCGTAATGAATGCACAAAAATGTGCGTCTGTTTTGGAAAAGTTTCATGCCGCTCATTATTTAAAGAGGCTCTGTCACCACATTATAAGTGCCCTATCTCCTACATAAGGAGATCGGCGCTATAATGTAGGTGACAGCAGTGCTTTTTATTTAATAAAACGATCTGTTTTTACCACTTTATTAGCGATTTTAGATTTATGCTAATGAGTTGCTTAATGCCCAAGTTGGCATATTTTTACTTTAGACCAAGTGGGCATTGTACAGAGGAGTGCATGACGCTGACCAATCAGCGTCATGCACTCCTCTCCATTCATTTAGGCAGCGCATAGGGATCCTTTTAGATCGCTATGTGCTGTCTTATACTAACACATTAACAATACTGAAGTGTTTAGACAGTGAATAGACATTCCACAGGCTGTCTATTCACAATCTCTGCACTTCGTTACTGTTTCTGTGGTAGTTACAGCAGAGCAAAGCGTAATCTCGCTGTAACCTGTCATCTACAGCGTAATCTCGCGAGATTACGCTTCCTCTGCTGTAAGTACCACAGACAGAGTAACAAAGTGCAGGGATTGTGAATAGACATCACGTGGAATGTCTATTCACTGTCTAAACACTTCAGTATCGATAATGTGTTAGTATAAGACAGCACATAAGGATCTAACAGGATCCCTATGCACTGCCTAATTGAATGGAGAGGAGTGCATGACGCTGATTGGTTAGCGTCATACACTCCCCTGTACAACGCCCACTTGGTCTAAAGTAAAAAACACGCGCACTTGGGCATTAAGCAACTCATTAGCATAAATCTAAAACCGCTAATAAAGTGGTGAAAATAGATCGTTTTATTAAATAAAAAGCACTGCTGTCACCTACATTATAGCGCCCATCTCCTTATGTAGGAGATAGGGCACTTATAATGTGGTGACAGAACCTCTTTGAGGGTATGTGCACACGTAGTGACCAAAAACGTCTGAAAATACGGAGCTGTTTTCAAGGGAAAACAGCCCCTGGTTTTCAGACGTTTTTTGAGCAACTCGCATTTTTCGCTGTGTTTTCGCTGCGTTTTTTACGTCCGTTTTTGGAGCTGTTTTCATTGGAGTCTATGAGAAAACGGCTCCAAAAACGTCCAAAGAAGTGTCCTGCATTTCTTTTGACGAGGCTGTATTTTTACGCGTCGTCGTTTGACAGCTGTCAAACGACGACGCGTAAATGACAGGTCGTCTGCACAATACGTCGGCAAACCCATTCTAATGAATGGGCAGATGTTTGCCGACGTATTGTAGCCCTATTTTCAGACGTAAAACGAGGCATAATACGCCTCGTTTACGTCTGAAAATAGGTTGTGTGAACCCAGCCTTAGGTATATTCACACTGTTTTTGCTGCGTTGTTGACATGCGTCCGAAAAACACGACGCACAGCAAAAACGCACTACTCTCTTGCAAAACCTTAGGCCAAATGCAAACGATGCATATTACATGCGTATTTTCCGCGTGTATTTTTGTGCGCAAAGTAAATGCGCTTTTAAGAAATCTCATCTACACGTTGCAGATTTTTTCTGCATGTAAATTGACATGCAGTACGTAGTTTAAAATCTGCAGCATGTCTAGTTATCATGTGTTTCTGCTTGTGAATTGTATCTAAGGGCTTATTCAGAGGAACGTATAATACATCCGTGCAACGCGCGTGATTTTCACGTGCCTCGCACGGACCTATGTTAGTCAATGGGGCCGTTCAGACTGTCCGTGATTTTCACGCAGCGTATGTCAGCTGCGTAAAACTCACGACATGTCCTATATTTGCACGTTTTTGGCGCATCACGCACCCATTGAAGTCAATGGGTGCATGAAAACCGAAACGGGCACACGGACGCACTTCCGTGTACCGCGCATGATGCGCGCTATAGTAGTCAAAACTATGAATGAAAACAGAAAAGCACCACATGCTTTTCTGTTTACAAACATACAGAGTGTCATAATGATGGCGGCTGCGCGAAAATCACGCAGCCACGCATCATATGCTGCTGACACCCGGAGCTGTTATAGACCTTTTGCGCGCGCAAAACGCTGCGTGTGAATCCGGCCTGACTATGTAAAAGTCGCACCTAAAAACGCAAAAAAAAAACCGAACTATTAGGTTTTACCTGCGAAATTACCTGCGTCTGTGGTGCAAATTTTCTGCACCAAATTCCTCAACGTTTGCATGTAGCCTTAGGCAATGCTCTGAACAAAATGCATCAGCAGCAGATGCACAAATACCCCTGGTAATACCCGCGGCAAATCCGCACATAATAGGCATCGTGTGCATTTGGCCTTAGGGTTTTTGTAAAAATTAGCATGGGGCAAAGCAACTGTTGCCCTTAGTCGATTTTATACAGACCTCTTATCCCACCTAATAAACGTATCATTTATCCACAGGATAGGTGATAAGTGTTGGATCGCTGGGGGTGCAGAGTCCTCTGAAGGAACGGAGTGGTGGTCGTCCATGTGCGCTGCCACTCCATTCATTCTCTATGGGACTGCCGGAGATAGCTGGGTGATGTACTCCCATACTTGCCAACAGTCCCAAATTTGCCGGGACTGTCCGGAATTTACAGAGACAGTCCCGGCAAATTACTGTCCCGGGACTTCTCCCGGCAACTGCTACATTCAATCGTATATGCGTCCTCAGGTTGTAAGCTCTTGCGAGCAGGGTCCTCAATACTCCTGTCTGAATTGTAAATTAGCTTTGTCACTGTGTAATGTCTGATATTGTCTGTTTATGTTACCTCTAAATTGTAAAGTGCTGTGTAATATGTTGGCGCTATATAATTAAAGATTATTATTATTATTATTACAGGGGGGCTGTGTGGTATCATCTAAAGGGAGGCTGGGTGGCTCTATCTACAGGGGGGCTGTGTGGCAAAATCTACAGGGGGCTGTGTAGCATCATCTACAGGGGGGCTGTGTGACCATCTACAGGGGGGCTGTGTGGCATAATCTACAGGGGGGCTGTGTGGCATAATCTACAGGGGGGCTGTGTGGCATAATCTACAGGGGGGCTGTGTGGCATAATCTACAGGGGGGCTGTGTGGCATAATCTACAGGGGGGCTGTGTGGCATAATCTACAGGGGGGCTGTGTGGCATAATCTACAGGGGGGCTGTGTGGCATAATCTACAGGGGGGCTGTGTGGCATAATCTACAGGGGGGCTGTGTGGCATAATCTACAGGGGGCTGTGTGGCATAATCTACAGGGGGGCTGTGTGGCATAATCTACAGGGGGGCTGTGTGGCATAATCTACAGAGGGGCTGTGTGGCTCTATCTATAGGGGGCTATGAAGCACTATCTACAGGGGTGCTGTGTGGCTCTATTTACAAGGGGGGCTGTGTGACTCTATCTACAGGGGGGCTGTGTAGCTCTACATACAGGGGGTTGTGTGGCACTATCTACAGGGGGCTGTGTGACTATCTACAGGGGGGCTGTGTGGCTCTACATACAGGGGGTTGTGTGGCACTATCTACAGGGGGCTGTGTGGCATCATCTACAGGGGTGCTGTGTGGCTCTATTTACAAGGGGGTTGTGTGACTATCTACAGGGGGCTGTGTAGCATCATCTACAGGGGGGCTGTGTGACCATCTACAGGGGGTTTTGTGGCATAATCTACAGGGGGGCTGTGTAGCTCTATCTACAGGGGGCTATGAAGCACTATCTACAGGGGGGCTGTGTGGCTCTACATACAGGGGGTTGTGTGGCACTATCTACAGGGGGCTGTGTGACTATCTACAGGGGGGCTGTGTGGCTCTACATACAGGGGGTTGTGTGGCACTATCTACAGGGGGCTGTGTGACTATCTACAGGGGGGCTGTGTGGCTCTACATACAGGGGGTTGTGTGGCACTATCTACAGGGGGCTGTGTGACTATCTACAGGGGGCTGTGTGGCTCTATCTACAGGGGGCTGTGTGGCTCTCTACAGGGGGGCTGTGTGGCTCTACATACAGGGGGTTGTGTGGCTATCTACAGGGGGCTGTGTGACTATCTACAGGGGGCTGTGTGACTATCTACAGGGGGGCTGTGTGGCTCTACATACAGGGGGTTGTGTGGCACTATCTACAGGGGGTTGTGTGGCACTATCTACAGGGGGCTGTGTGGCTCTACATACAGGGGGTTGTGTGGCACTATCTACAGGGGGCTGTGTGACTATCTACAGGGGGGCTGTGTGGCTCTACATACAGGGGGTTGTGTGGCACTATCTACAGGGGGCTGTGTAGCATCATCTACAGGGGGGCTGTGTGACCATCTACAGGGGGGCTTTGTGACCATCTACAGGGGGGCTTTGTGACCATCTACAGGGGGGCTTTGTGACCATCTACAGGGGGGCTTTGTGACCATCTACAGGGGGGCTTTGTGACCATCTACAGGGGGGCTTTGTGACCATCTACAGGGGGGCTTTGTGACCATCTACAGGGGGGCTTTGTGACCATCTACAGGGGGGCTTTGTGACCATCTACAGGGGGGCTTTGTGACCATCTACAGGGGGGCTTTGTGACCATCTACAGGGGGGCTTTGTGACCATCTACAGGGGGGCTTTGTGGCATAATCTACAGGGGGGCTTTGTGGCATAATCTACAGGGGGCTGTGTGTAATGGCAGGAAGGGGGTGAAGGGAAGGTGAGCCCTAATCTACCCACCGCCCTGTCCCTGCCTACTTGCAACGACCCGCCCTAGGCGACGGGGTACAACTGGGCGGCGGTCCCTACGCTGACTAAGTGCACGGGAGAACAAACAGGGAACACGCAAGGGAAGGGGCAGTAGCCCACGGAACGCCGAGGAAACGGAGTGGTGAATGATATGTCAGGACCAGGATGAAGTGGAGTATACCCAAGTGAGCACGGAGGAGGAAGCAAGCCGGAGGCAAAGCAAAGCGGCTGGAGCACGGCTGGAGCACGGCTGGAGCACGGCTGGAGCACGGCTGGAGCACGGCTGGAGCACGGCTGGAGCACGGCTGGAGCACGGCTGGAGTGGGGCCAGGAATCCAAAAGAATTACAAGCACTGAGGAGGAGAACACAGCAGGTAATAAAGGACAGGGGGCGGAGCTAACTCAGACTGACCAGGCCGCGATAGGCTCTCCCACTCCTGAGCCTGCCACCCTGGTTGGTGGGAGATGGTGTCAGTCGAACAGGTCTGGCCTCAGGTGTGGATTGATTAATCCCAGGAGTATACCTAGACGTAGTACCTGGCAGATCCCTAACACTGTGTGTCTCTATCTACAGAGGGGCTGTGTAGCTCTATCTACAGGGGGCTATGAAGCACTATCTACAGGGGGGCTGTGTGGCTCTACATACAGGGGGTTGTGTGGCACTATCTACAGGGGGCTGTGTGACTATCTACAGGGGGGCTGTGTGGCTCTACATACAGGGGGTTGTGTGGCACTATCTACAGGGGGCTGTGTGACTCTATCTACAGGGGGGCTGTGTGGCTCTACATACAGGGGGTTGTGTGGCACTATCTACAGGGGGCTGTGTGACTATCTACAGGGGGGCTGTGTGGCTCTACATACATGGGGTTGTGTGGCACTATCTACAGGGGGCTGTGTGACTATCTACAGGGGGGCTGTGTGGCTCTACATACAGGGGGTTGTGTGGCACTATCTACAGGGGGCTGTGTGACTATCTACAGGGGGGCTGTGTGGCTCTACATACAGGGGGTTGTGTGGCACTATCTACAGGGGGCTGTGTGACTATCTACAGGGGGGCTGTGTGGCTCTACATACAGGGGGTTGTGTGGCACTATCTACAGGGGGATGTGACTATCTACAGGGGGGCTGTGTGGCTCTACATACAGGGGGTTGTGTGGCACTATCTACAGGGGGCTGTGTGACTATCTACAGGGGGGCTGTGTGGCTCTACATACAGGGGGTTGTGTGGCACTATCTACAGGGGGCTGTGTGGCATCATCTACAGGGGTGCTGTGTGGCTCTATTTACAAGGGGGGCTGTGTGACTCTATCTACAGGGGGGCTGTGTAGCTCTATCTACAGGGGGCTGTGTAGAATAATCAACAGCCCCCAGATAGGGCACAACGCTTTTTTCCTCGCGAGTGGTCAAAAAACGCTTGTGAAAAAAAAAGCCTCTACTTCCCATTGAAATCAATGGAGGGAATTTTGTTGTTTTTTTGGCACTGATTCCAAAGCGGTTTCTGTGTCCAAAAAACTCGGCCTTTGGGTGAATTTAGATGAGACAATTTTAGACACATGATAAAAAATTATTAAATATTGCAGCAAAATGCATGTGATTTTAGGCTATGTTCACACGGAGTATTTTGGGGGAGGAATATCTGCCTCAAAATTCCGTTTGGAACTTTGAGGCAGATATTCCTCTCCCTGCACGCCGATTTTCGCGGCAATTATCGCGCCGTTTTTCGCCCGCGGCCATTGAGCGCCGCGGGCATAAAACAGCGAGAAATACGCTTTCTCTTGCCTCCCATTGAAGTCAATGGGAGGTCGGAGGCGGAAGCGCCCGAAGATAGGGCATGTCGCTTCTTTTTCCCGCGAGGCAGTTTTACTGCTCGCGGGAAAAAGACGCCGATGCCTCCCATTGAAATCAATGGGAGGCGTTCTCGGGCCGTTTCTGCCGAGTTTTGCGACGCGGTTTCCGCGTCAAAAAACTCGGCAAAATACCCTGTGTGAACATAGCCTTAGTGATTTGCCATGGTTTTTGTCTGTGCGGTTTTTACAAGTGAAACTTGTTAAATAAATGTGTTTCCCCTGTAAAAACCGCACAAGCAAAAAAACGCGGTTTTGCCGCGATATTTGAAGCGTTTTTTTTTTTTACCACACGGCCAAAAATGTCTCATCTAAATTCACCCAGTAAACCAGAGATAATAGATGTGGTAACAAGGTTAACTTCCGCTTACAAATGTAGGCAGGCGCTACTGCGGACACCTCGTTTGGGGTCCTGTCTACAGAGGGAAGTACGCCCGCTTCGCGCAGTCTCTTTCCTTTCCTGCTCAGGCCTCCGAGAAAGCTGCCGAGGTGAGCTGCTACCGGCGCCTGTTAATCCGTCGTACATCCCGGCCATCGGGTGCTTGTCTGTCTGTGTTTATGCTCCTCCGTGTACAGGAGCTCTGGAGGGACGGTATCCGCCAGCTCTCTCTGAGGTTTCATTTATAATGAGGTGGTAATCGGTGAAGATTACGGCCTACTTGGCTGACGGCTCTGGACTCCGGCAATATGCTGGGAAGCCGCGGCGTCGGTTATTACATCTTGAAGGTGTATTAAGTGCTCCATGTAATCGTATTGTTTGTCAGAATTGTGTCGTTCGCGGCTGCTGGAAATGTAGTCTTGTGTACTAACTACATGACTGCACTCCAAGGAACCAGGGGCATTGACTACTACCCACAGCAGCGTGACGGCACAGTGTGAAAGTAGTGCACCAAATTGTGTGTAGTGGTAATGTATAGAGCGAGACGAGTGGTGGTGGAGCTGGTCAGGAAACCTTGTAAGATACTGGTGGTTGGCATGATTCTGAGCTGGCAGGATCCATGTGATGCTTCAGCTGGCACTATGGGCTATGTTTCTGCACGATCTCGGCCCGGTTTACACTGGCTTGAGTTCTGTTTGAAGGATCAATGACAAATGTTTTTAAAGTAATTCCATTGATGTATAAGGTTTGGTTTATCCTGGCAGAAGCTGGGCACGGTTGGTCACATGTAATGTGTCCGTTCTTTGTGAATGTTTTTTTATTCCTGTAAGAATTGAATAACTAAATGTTGTTTCCCCCTCAGATGCTGATGCCCAAGAAAGATCGCATTGCTATCTATGAGCTCCTTTTTAAGGAGGGAGTTATGGTGGCCAAGAAGGACGTACATATGCCAAAGCATCCAGAACTTTGTGACAAGAATGTGCCCAACCTCCACGTCATGAAGGCTATGCAGGTAATGGAACATTGTTATACAAACATTGTGCGAGAATTAGGTGTCCCATTACTTTTAATAACGCTTAGTTGACTAAAATCTTCTATGAAAAGGGGGAACCTCGTGTGCGAGTGCCATGCGAATAGTCTTCGGGGCTGTAGTAGCGGTTTATTTTCCTTAAATTCGTATTTCTCTTCCTTTAGTCTCTGAAGTCATGTGGGTACGTTAAAGAACAGTTTGCCTGGCGTCACTTCTACTGGTACCTGACAAATGAAGGTATCCAGTATCTGCGGGATTTCTTGCACCTACCACCAGAGATCGTTCCTGCTACTCTAAGAAGGAGTCGTCCTGAGACGGGCAGACCACGACCTAAAGGTGAGAGAATTGTAGTGGTTAGGATTACGCCTGGTCTCATGGCTTCTGCAGGCTTGGGCTGTGCCAGTTCTCATAATGAAAGTGTTATTTTGCCACACCTGTAGCTAATGTGATGTACAGTGGCATCTTAGACTATGTTCAGACCAGCGTGTCCCAATTTGGTGCGTAAAGAATGCAGCGGTTTAACTACTTCTCTTGTCCGTTTGCATATTGGCATCAGTGTGCCAAATCTGCGTGTGGCGTGCGGTTTTCACGTGCGTGCATGCACTTTTTTTTTTATTTTTTTTGTAAACTTGGTTCTCTGCTTTTCAATGTATTTGACGCATACAGCACACGGATGTTGTCCGTGGTTTTCATGCCCCCGTAGACTTCAATGGGCAACTAGGTGCGTGAAAACACACCATATAGGACATGAAGTGAGTTTCACGAAATGGAGACGTTGAGTGAAATTCAACACGTGTGAATCGCCCCATTGAATTGCATGGTTCTGTGTGCTGTAAGTGATTTCAGCACACGAGATGAGTATTCCAGTCTAAATAAGCCCATAAAAGAACACTGTGACTATGTCTGTGAAAGGGCACATAGGGATTCTCTTTAAAGAGGCTCAGTCACCACATTATAAGTGCCCTATCTCCTACATAAGGAGATGGGCGCTATAATGTAGGTGACAGCAGTGCTTTTTATTTAATAAAACGATCTGTTTTCACCACTTTATTAGCGGTTT
The DNA here is from genome assembly GCF_050947455.1 of Rhinoderma darwinii. Lineage (NCBI taxonomy): Eukaryota > Metazoa > Chordata > Amphibia > Anura > Rhinodermatidae > Rhinoderma > Rhinoderma darwinii. Next base: position 305,402,001 of record NC_134688.1, read on the forward strand.
TAGATGTATGCTAATGAGTTGCTTAATGCCCAAGTGGGCATGTTTTTACTTTAGACCAAGTGGGCGTTGTACAGGGGAGTGTAATGCGCTGACCAATCAGTGACCAATCAGCGTCATGCACTCCTCTCCATTCATTTACTCAGCGCATAGTGATCCTTTTAGATCGCTATGTGCTGTCTTATACTAACATTAACGATACTGAAGTGTTTAGACAGTGAATAGACATTCCACGGGATGTCTATTCACAATCTCTGCACTTCGTTACTGTTTCTGTGGTAGTTACAGCAGAGCAAGCGTAATCCCGCGAGATTACACTGTAGATGACAGGTTACAATGAGATTACGCTTCCTCTGCTGTAACTACCACAGACAGAGTAACGAAGTGCAGAGATTGTGAATAGACATCCCGTGGAATGTCTATTCACTGTCTAAACACTTCAGTGTTGTTAATGTGTTAGTATAAGACAGCACATAAGGATCTAGCAGGATCCCTATGCGCTGAGTAAATGAATGGAGAGAAGTGCATAATGCTGATTGGTTAGCGTCATACACTCCTCTATACAACGCCCACTTGGTCAATAGAAAAACACGTCCATTGAGAAACTCATTAGCATGAAACGAAAATCACAAAGTGGTGAAAGTCGTTTGTTTTCTTTAAATAAAAAGCATTACTGTCCCCTACATTATAGCGCACATCTCCTTATGTAGGAGATAGGGCACTTATAATGTGGTGGCAGAGCCTCTTTAAATCCTTATATAGTTGACCTCCCCCTCAGGCATTGCACTGGGCATGATGCTGTTTGTGTTCTTTGTCTTGTATTGGCTACTATCCCTCACTGCCTGTGTCTGTTTCTGTTTTAAGCATTGTAATAAAATTGAGAACCCCTTTTCCACTGAAGTGAAAAGTTATCCAATTTTCTTTACATGCTTTGTTTCAATTCCTCAATGTGAAACTGGTGAAAAGTTGGAACACTGAAGGGGAGATTTATTAAGGGCCTGTTCACATCACCGTTCGCTTTCCGTTGGAGGTTTCAGTTGTAGAACCCCGCAACGGAAAGTCAAACGGAAACCACATCTTGCGTTTGCATCACTATTGATATCAACGGTGACGGAAACATTGCTAATGGTTTCCGTTTGCCTCCGTTCAGGCAGGTTTCCGTTTTTCCGACGGAATCAATAACGCAGTCGACTGCGCTATTTATTCCGTCGGTTAAACGGAAACCTTCCGGAATGGTGACGAACGGAAACCATTAGCAATGTTTCCGTCACCATTGATATCAATAGTGATGCAAATGGAAGCTGTGGTTTCCGTTTGACTTTCCATTGTGGGGTTCACCTGACGGGAACCCCGGAACGGAAAGCCAACACTGATGTGAACAGGCCCTAAGACCAGCATTTCACACCCTGACTTAAATATACGGATCGCTGGAGTAAAATGCGTCTAATTTATTAAGAGGCGTACGACTTCATAAATTAGGCACAACTCTGGCTGACCTGGTGTAGAGCAGTTTGTCGATTCCCCTCCCCCCAAGTATATTAGAAAGTTGTATCGTTTTCCATTTACAGCGAGATCACACTGTACATGACAGCAAGAGCGTGATCTCGAGTAAGTGACACACCCTAACGTTACTGAAGCGTCGTGAGTGTTTAATAGACATCACATCCTGGTTGGACGCGATGTCTATTAACTCTCAAGACACTTCAGTAACGTTAATGTGTGTGTATGTGGCTGCACATAGTGAACAATGCAGGATCACTATTTTCAGAGTAAATGAATGGAGGAGTGCATGATGCTGATTGGTCAGCGTCATACACTTCTCTCCACAACACCCACTTGGTCAAAAGTAAAACACGCCCAGTTGAGCATTAAGAAAGTCATCATTATAAAGATAAAATAGCTCTCAACTTGGTGAAAAATGATAGTTTTTCTAAATAAAAACCACTGCTGTTACCTACATTACAGCGCCGATCACATTATGTAGAAGATAGGACACTTATAATATGGTGACAACAGAGCCTCTATGTCCTGGTGCAGGGGGGGTGATGTATGGAGCGTGCTGTACGAGCCCCATACACTGTGTTTTACAGCTGAGACACAAGACTAACGGGCAGGAACAGCAATCACTGTTCCTGGCCATTTAACCCCCTCAAATGCTGCGGTCAATTGCGACCGCAACATTTTAAGACGTTAAAAAGAGAGTTGCTGGTCTCCTCTGACATCTCATTGGTGCCCCCCACAATGCAATCGGGGGTTGCTGATGGTTGTAATGAGGGCCCCCTAGACTGCCTTCACAAGCTCTCCCTCACGAGGAGTTGAGGAAGACCTGTACACTGCACATGCCTCCGTGGCATTTGTGATTGTGGCGCCATGTGCATTAAAATGCAGCTACGTGTTTGATCGTCACTAGAGGTATGGTTACGCTGCTTTCCCAGTCCATGTAGCGCCATCTATGTCAAAACTGTTTTATGGTAGAGGTATTGTGCATAATCTGGCACTTCATGATTTCATATTGTATCGTCTAGTAAGCCGATGTTTTAATAGTTCTGTGGTATTAACGTTTAGTCTTAGCCAGTGCACCTTAATTATAAATTATTTTTTTTTTCCTTCCTTTTTGATTAAGACTGCAGTTTGTGGCTCTATTTTTACAAAAAATGTTTGCTTTCACTTAGGTTTGGAGGGCGAACGTCCTGCCCGCTTGTCCCGTGGAGAGACCGATAGAGATACATACAGACGCAGTGCTGCTCCACGTAAGTGTCCATTGGATGAAATAATATTTGCTTAATTGACCCCATTAGGTTGGTTATTTTTATTTCATGGTTTTTGTTTTTCTTCCCCCTCCTCCGTGGCAGCTGGCGCAGACAAGAAGGCAGAGGCTGGAGCTGGAGCCTCTACAGAATTTCAGTTTGTAAGTTTACTTTAAAATCTCACACTATATATTTTTTTATTTGTGTAAAAAGGAGGTAAAGCCTAAATCTCTATGTATGTAATCGTTAAAGTCTGACAGTCATCAGCATGATATCTACTCATAAATGTCCAAGTCCAGTTTGATTGTTAAAATATCCACACAAGTTGTTTTCCATTGTACAGTTAGGGTAAGGCCACATGAAGCGGCCATTACACGGTCACAACGCGGCCAACGACCTCACCGTCGCCATATTTGGTGCGGCTGTCAAATTGCTTGTTAGTGGCCTCATGTTAATGCGGGTAAAACATCCTTTTAAGTAGAAAGGCCATGAATTAATGCACCCTTTATGGCCGCATGATTTTGCAGGTTACAACAAGTTGCCCCCTATTTGTAAGTTACAGGGTAACTTGCTAATCGGACCCCCACCATTTAAGAGATTGGGGATCCAGACGTTGGCCAGACCCCAAGTTTGGACCGAGCGGCAGGTCGCTCATGCGCATTTCCGCTTCATTCATTCTCTACAGCAGCGACGGAAAAACCCGAACACTGCGCTCTATCTCCGGCACTCCCATAGAGAAAGAATGGAGTGGCAGTATGCATGAGCGACCTGCCGCTTGGTTCAAACTTGGGGTCTGACCAACGTCTGGATCCCCAATCTCTTAAACGGTGGGGGTCCGAGCTGTCGTGCAACCACCGATCAGCAAGTTACCCCTTACCCTAAGGATAGGGGCTAACTTGTTGTAACCGGAATACCCCTTAAGGTATTTGACAGCCGTGCCTAACATAGTACCAGCGCGGTGGTTGGCCGCGTTACGACCGTGTCGGGGCCGCTCCGTGTGGCCTTACCCGAACTCAAAAACTTTACTCTGAAATTGCCCCTTTTTTGCTATTTCTGATTTTGTTTAACTCCTTCCTGACACTTGGTGGCTGAACCACCTCTATACTTGGCAGGTGTCTTCTGTGTTACAGATGATGCTTTACTGTAATGGCCGGGAACAGATGGAACTCCGGTCCCAGCCACTTGGATGCCGCAGTCAACAGCTGCGGCATCTAAGCTGTTAGAAAGAGGGAATGGTCCCTCTGTCGCCACATTGGCCTCGACTAGATCGTAGGGTGCCGATGGTTGTCATGACAGCGGGTTCGGTTAAGCTTAATACAAGCTAGTAAAATTGCTGTACACTGGAATACATCTGTATTGTACAAGCGATCAAACTATCGCTTGTTCAAGTCCCATAGAGGGACTAAAAAGGTAAAAGTTTAGCAATGTATAAAATATATTAAAAGTTAGTCTCCCCTGACGTCATGTAAAGATGTCTGTAAAGATTTGTACTATTCTAATATGTTAATACCTATACCAGACTGTGAAGACTACTAGTATATCCAGAAAATGAAACACACATAGCACAAGTCATGTACCATGACAATATAAAATAAACTTTATTGAAATATACATTGGCCATCAAAATATAAAATCAATATAGCACACAGTTAAAAAGGAGAGTATGGAGGAGCTGCGTGAATAATCCAATATATATGCTACCATACTAAAAACATCCTGTGATGTGGTAACAAATGCAGATATCTATAGAAAAGATAATCATATAGATCAAGTATTTGGACAACAGAAGCACATAAATATATTTAGCACCTAACAGAAGAGCACGCAATTGTGCATGCATATAAGAGTATACAGCTAAAGCTCCAAGTTGCACCCAAAACAAAGACCATGCTTTATAAATAAAGGATATTGCACAAACCCATGGACTGCATGATGGGAAGCACGCAGGAACACTCCACACTGACCGCCCCCGACGCACGTTTCGCCGTCAGCTTTCTCAAGGGGTACTGACTGATGGGATAGTGGTTGTTTTAAATATAAAATGCAGAGGGAGGGGACTACACGAATAGCCAAACACTAAGCAGTGTTCACAGCATATGGAGATCTGCAATCACAGATCAAATTACACCTACCATGCTGCAGGCACCATTAGGCTATGTTCACACAGGGCACTTTGCAGGAGGAACACCCGCCTCAAAATTCTGTTTGGAAGTCCGAGGCAGATATTCTAATATGTTATTTAACCTGCAGGGCGAATTTCCGTAAAAAAGAATAAGTGATCAAAAAGTAAAATTGTGCCAATAAAATTACATCTCGCTCCATCCAATAAAAATGAAGTTATTGCGCTCAGAATATGGCAACATGGAACAATTTTTTTTATTTTTTTGTTTTAAAACACTTTCAGTGTGAAAGTAGTGACACACAAAGCTAATGTACATTTGGTACCGCCGTAATCGTATCGACCTGCAGAATAAAGTTAATGTCATTTTTGCCGTACAGTGAATGCTGTAAGATTAAGACTTAAAGAGGCTCTGTCAACACATAAGTGGCCTATCTTGTACATAATATGATCGGCGCTGTAATGTAGATAACAGCTGTGTTATTTATTTAGATAAACGATAATTTAATAGACAACTTGGCGTGTTTATTACTATATGACCAAGTGGGTGTTGTACAGAGGAGTGTATGACGCTGACCAATCAGCATCATACACTTCTCCCCATTCATTTACACTGCAGATCGTGATATATCTATATCGCTATGTGCAGCCACATAAACATACTATAACGTTACTCATGTGTCCTGACAATGAATATACATTACCTCCAGCCAGGACGTGACGTGTATTCATTCTCCTGACCACTTCTATAGCGTCTCTGAGTTACCACACAGCGAGATCTCGCTGTGAATGACAGCTTACAGCGTAATCTGGCGAAGCTACGCCTGCTGAAAAATAAGTTGGCTTTTGAAGGGCAGGGAAGAAATTGGCTTAGCCGGGAAGGAGTTAAGAAAAAAACCTCAAACACAGCGCTGAGCCATAATAAAAATGCTCACCCTACTTGACTGTACTTATAAAGAAAATTAAAAATGTAGTTCGACATGCTGACTTCAGCGGTCTGTCACTTATTGGAGAACTTACATGCAGCCTGTTAAGGGGTTAAACTACATACCCTAATGGCTAACATGTACGCAGTATGTTCACACGCAGAGTTTTCAAGTGTATTTCGGGGTGTAAAAGCCTCACAATATGACTGAAAAACACGAGCTGAACGCCTACAAACATCTGTCCATTGAAATGAATGGGAAAAAAACAGCGTTCTGTTCAGACAGGGCGTCTTTTTACACAGCTATTTTAAAGAAACGCAGTGTAAAAAGGAGCATCTCACTTCCGTTGTTGGAGCTGTTTTCATTGTCGATAGAAAAACTGCTCAAAACATGAAACACCTCAAAGGGTTTTCAGAAGTTGTTTTTTTTGACTGCGTGTGAACGTACCCTTAAGCGGAAGTATGGAGCGTGCTCACGGGCTGAGCGTGCTCCATTCTCAGTGGGTTTCGGCTGTGTAATACAGCCAACACCTCACTATAATGGGCTGAATCACAGATCACTTTGATTCTGCCCGTTTAACACCTTAAATGCCACGGTCAATCGTGACTGGCATTTAAATTGTTCGGAGGGTCCCCCTCGTTCTATGTGCCATCGGCCCCCACAATGCGATGGGGGCCTAATGGCAGGGTTTCAAAGGAGACGTTCAGTATAGTGATATACTGCAATACATTAGTATTGCAGTATATCATGCAAGCGATCCAACGATCACTGGTTCGAGTCTCCTAAGGAACTTTAAAAAAAAAAAACCTTTTCCCATTTTTGTTTTTCTCTAAAGCAATGTAAAAATATTAATAAAAGCTATAATTGGCATTGCAGCGTCTGTAAAAGTCAAACGATCACAATATAGCGTTGTTTAACACGCTCTGTGAACACCGTAAAAAAAAAAAAATCTCTCGCAAATTGCTGTTTTTTGTTACCTTGGCTCCCAAAAAAAATTGAATAAAAACTGATAAATGGTATCGGTAAAAACGACAGCTAGTCTAGTGAAAAAGAAGTCCTCACATCGCTAAATGTACTAAAAAATAAAGTTATGGGTCTGAGTATGGCAACACAAAACGTTTTTTTTTTTTTTGTCCGTTAAAACCTAAAAAAAAACATACATTTGGTATCGCCGTAATCGTATCAACCTGTAGAATAAGGTAACCGTGTAACTTTCACCGCCTGATGGATGCTGTTAAAATCCCAAAAAAATTGTGTAATCGCAGTTTTTTTTTTTGGCCATTTCACCCCACAATTATTTATTTTTAGTTTCGCAGTACATTATGCATTACAGTAAATGGTGCCATGAATAACTACAACTTGTCCAGCAAAAAATAAGCCTTCATACATTTATGTTGACAAAAAAATAAACTTCTGGCTTGGGGAAGGCTGGGAGAAACTCTTCAACACTTACAGACCCTTAATGACCAGTCCTGTTTGGGCCTTAAAGGCTAAACACCTGTTGAATCAAATAATTTTTCTAACTGATTTTCGTGTGCTTAGAATAGTAAAATAAAAATAATTTTCATGCTTTTTGGCTTCAGCAACCTGCATGTATTCCAATACGCTGCTGAATGCTGTTCAGTCATTCTTTCGGCTTGTCTGCTCATTTAAAGGGAATGTGTTGCCAGCAAAACGTGTTTTTTTTTTTTTGTTTTTTTTTTTGTTAAACAATTAGTATGTAGGTGATTAAACATTGTTCTAATTTTTTTTTTCACGAGTCAGAAAATATTATCAATTGGATTCTAATTTATAATATTTTCCATTGCTGGCCACTAGATGGAGCCATTCCCAAAATTGCAGCATTGCATGTGGTAAAGCAACCACATTGCTTTATGCTGCAAAATTGGGAAAAAATCCCTCGCTCTAGTGAGCTCTCAGAATCCCCCCCTCCTTTATCCTGGCTAGTGCCGGGAGAAACGAGGGGTTTGAACGGTCTAACCTCCTACACTGTGTGTCGCCATTTTTTGAGCTAACACACAGTGTAGAAGGTTAACATACCGTAGTAAACACACTGAAACACGAACATACATAGAAATAACTTACCTGCTCCAGTCGCCGTCGCTCCCTCCGGTCCATCCGCTCCGTCTGCTGCCGCTGCTCCATGTGCACAAGTCCGGAAGCCGCGACCGGAAGTAGTAATATTACTGTCCGGCCGCGACTTCTGGTCCACAGGAAAATGGCGCCGGACGGCGCGCATTTCAAATTGAACTGTGTGGGAGCGGCGCATGCGCCGTTCCCACACAGCGGCGTACATGATAGTGGATGGAACGGGCCCCGTTCGCAGTCCCTATGGGACTGGAGCTGCCGTATTCCATGTCTGTATGTGTTGTTAATCGACACCTACAGAAATGGAAAAAAAAATGGCAGCCCCCATAGGGAAGAAAGTGTAAAAATAAAAAGTAACACACAAATTAATCCAAACGTTTTTAATAAAGCACGAACATCTTTAACATATTAAAAAAAAAATTGTGGTGACACTGTTCCTTTAACACTCTCCCCTGCAAATGGACGTGACTGTACATCCATTTTAAGGCTTACTTACCGCAAATGGGCGTACAGTCACGTCCTGAAGATGGAAGTGAGCACAGAAGCTGTGCTCAATCTTCAGCAGGTGTCGGCTGTAATATACAGCTGACATCCCACTGCAACGGCTGCGATAGCAGTTACCACCTATTGTTGCCATTTAACTCCTCAAATGCGGACGTCCATAGGGATGGCTGCATTTAAGTAGTTGACATTGGGAGGGGGCTCCCTCTGTACCCCATCAGGCCCCCCCTGCAAGTGGGGGTTGCTATGGTAACCAGGAAGTCTAGCAACAGCTTCCTGGTGGGCCGTTTTTAAAAAGGCACGTAAAAAAGAAGCGCATGTCACTTCTTAAACCATTTGTGGAGCAGTTTTTCACTGGGTCAATAGAAAAAAACGCTCCAAAGAAGTCCGTCAAAACGCTTGATGTATAAAAAGGCTGAAAATCAGTGTTTCCCCTTGAAAACGGCTTTGTATTTTACAGCTGTTTTTTGTTTAGTGTGTGAACATACCCTTACAATACACTACATATGTAGTGCAGTGTATTGTACAGAGGATCAGGCCTTCAAGTCCTCTAGGAAGTGTGGAAAATAAAGTTTTAAAAAAATTAGTTCAGGTTTAAGTAATAAAAACTATAGCCCCTGTAGTCCTTTTTATAATTGGAAAAAATTATATTATCGCTGCGTCTTATAACGGCCTGAACTATAAAAATATGATTTTCCCATACTGAGCACCATAAAAAAAATCACTTTTTTTTGGTCACCTTGTCTCAAAAAAAAAAAAAAAATGGATTAAAAAGTGATCAAAAAGTTGCGAGTACCAATAAAAACTACAGTCATGCAAAAATCAAGCCCTCCCACAGCGATATCAACTGAAAAATAAAAAAGTTAAGGCTCAGAAAATGGCGACACTAAAACATGATTTTTTTAGAAAGGAGTATTTTTATTGTGGGGAAAGTAGTAAAACCTAAGAAAAAAACAAACTATAAATTTGGTATCGCTGTAATCTTATTGACCCACGGAATAAAGTTAACATGTTTATACTGCACGGTGAACAAGGTAAAATAAAACCGTTCTAGAATTGATGTTTTTTGGTTTCCTCGTCTCCTAAAAAATGGGAAAATAGTAAAGTAAAACAAAACCTGCATGTACCCCAAAATGTAACCAATAAAATGTACAGCTCACGCCACGAAAACTAATCCCTCAACCGAAAAATAAAATGTTCTGACTCGCAACGCAATCATGGCCCAGGCTAACTTTTTAGGTCCAGTAGTTTTTCGCTAAAAACCCCACCTCGACCCGGGCTCCTTAGCCCGCTGTTTGATAACCCAGAATTTTTACCAGCCGTCAATAAGAAAGAGTTTATGATTTGGTCCTCTTCTGAAAACACGAGACTGTCAGGTACTGTCGGATGGGGGGAAGCTCCCTTCCTGGTCTGAGTTGCGATTCTATTGCCCGGGGAGGAAGCTTTCCTGGATGGAGCATGCCCAATTGTCCACCTTTTTACGCTCGGCGCTACCGGGTGGGATACGTATCGACACTAGCACTGCGTTTGAGTCGTTGTTGCTTCAAACTGAGCCTCCGGATCGGGTGATATCTAACCTGCATACCTTACTCTCAGAGGCCGGTGACGACCAGCCTCCTGCATACGTCGGCACATGGGAGCGAGAACTAGGAGTAGTCCTGTCACAGGCTGAGTGGGATCGAATATTTTTTCTGACTCACAAAATGCCGGTGGCATGTCAGGCACAGGAAAAAAACTTCAAAATCCTGACTAGATGGTACCGTTGCCCACAGAATCTGAACAGAATGTACCCTGAGGTGTCAGATTTGTGTTGGAGATGCGGGACTGAGACCGGAACAATGTTGCACATCTGGTGGTCATGTCACGTTTTGCAGACCTTCTGGAAAGCGATTTTTGAAATCTATACAGAAGTAGATGGTACACCGTTGGTACCCACTCCTCAAATGGCTTTGCTATCCCTAATTCCGGGCCCTCTGCCGAGTATTAGAAAGGGGCTGCTAAGGCATTTCCTGACTGCGGCACGAACAGTTATTCCTAGACATTGGAAGTCCACCGGGCCGCCCTCGGTTGTGGAATGGGTAGTGGAGATGGACTCTGTGTCGAATGGAATCTCTGGTTGCAGAGGACAGTGATCGCATTGGTGCGGTTCTTTCTCTGTGGAGTACATGGTCGTCCTTCAAATCTGGTCCACACGTTGCTAAATGGCTAGGCGGAACCCCCCCATAGAGGGGTCGGTCAGTTGCAGTCTGCTGAATTGGGGGCTCCTGTCTGGGAGAAGGGAACCTTCTCTTTCTATTTCTCGCTATTTCCGGGTTTTTTCCCTATCTCTCTTCCCTTTCTCCTTCCTCCTTCCTTTAGTGGGAATGGAAGGATAACACACACCCTACGCAAAGCTTTAATTATATTTTTATAAAGAAACTTTATCAAATAGAGATAATGCATATATTCTGAGAAGTGAATTTGGGGGTAAGGTGTTTGGGTAATATGTGGAAACATGTTAACATCTTACCTGAGAGAAATATAGATAATACAAAATAACATGTATGTATACTGAAATGTTTTTCTTGAGTTTGTTTGCTCTGTACTTGTTGAAATTCTTAATAAAAATTCAGATTATGAAAAAAAAAAAACCCCCACCTCATCGTTTGCAAGACTCCACAGGTGGACCCCATGAGGAATCTTTAGGGTCTCGTGCTGCTTATAGGGCTAATGAAGTAAAAGATTAGGCAATAATGGAGCGCAGATATTTTGTCCAATACCCTGGATTTACCACATAGCCATGTCCCATGGTACATAAAGCTGACTGTCACATTGGCCTTTTATAAGGCTTACTTGATATCCTGATGTGCAGATCAGTTGAGAACATTCCTTTTAGTTTTAAGAGCTTATTATCAAGGCCCTAATATTTGGGAACCGGGGAAGGCCCAAGCACGTTTGCCCCAAAAAACATCTCCACTGGAAGCAATGCTGCCTTATTATAGCAGGGCAACACTTTCTTAGCGAAGTTCCCCAAACTGCAAACAAGGAGGACCCAAAAAGGGTATAAGAAAGGACACCATTTTAGTGCAACATCTGCCCAAAAAACCTGGCCTGTGCATAAAGGATTGTTTCCAAGCGTACCACATCAATCCATCATTTATTAATTTTATTATTCATTCACCCCATTATTACATATGTCCCACAGCCTAAGCTGAAATACCAGTAAAACCCCAAACAAAACTACTACCAAGCAAAAGCTGCGCTCCAAATGGCGGTCCTTCTGAGCCTGGCAGTGTGCCCAAACAGCGGTTTATGACTACATATGTGGTATTACTGAACTCTGGAGAACATGCTTAACGATGTATGGGGTGTATGTGTCTCCAGTGACACAAGCTGGACACTATATTGGGCACTGAAATGACATATCTGTGGAAAATGGCAATTTGAATCTGCAACATCCATTGTGCACTAATTTCTGAAACGCGGGGTCAAAATGCTCACAAAATACCTCTATGAATTTCTTCAGGGATGTAGTTTAAAAAATGGGGTAATTTTTGGGGGTTTCCACTGTACTGGTACCTCAGTGCAACATGGTGTGAGGAAACTCAGTTTGTAAAATCTCCACTCCAAAAAACAAATTTCACTCCTTCACTTTAGAGCCTTGCTGTGTCTCCAAATAGCAGTTTATGACCACATATGGGATATTGCCTTACTCAATAGAAATTGCATAACTAATTTTGGAGTGCTTTTTTTTTTTTTCTCCTGTATTCCTTGTAAAAAAAATTAAAAATGTTGAACTAGAACTAAATATAAGAAAAAAATGTAGATTTAAATTTTCACGGCCCAATTCTAATAAAATCTATAAAACACCTGTGGGGTCAAAATGCTCACTAGACACCTAATTAAATTCCTTGAGGGCTAAAGTCTCAAATGGGGTCACATCTGGGAAATTTCTACTGTACCGGTACCTCGGGAAGCTCTGCAAATGCGACAGGTCTCCCAAAAACCAATTCAGCCAAATTACGCTCAAAAAGCCAAAGGCTATGTTCACACATATAAGAAGGGAAAACAGCCCCTTATTTTTAGCCTTTTTTTTTTTTTTTTTTTTTTTTTTTTTTTTAAAGCAACTTGCGTTTTTGGAGGCATTTTTTAGGGCCGTTTTTGGAGCTGTTTTTCTATTGAGTCAATGAAAAACGGCTCCAGAAGTGACGTGCACTTTTTATGAGGCTTTTTTTTTATGCGGCCGTTTTTAAAAACAGCCGCGTAGAAAACGCTCCGTGGGAATGGAAAGCCTTTTTTCCCATTAAAATCAATGGGCAGATGTTTGGAGGCATTCACTCCCCCCTCCCCCACACACATTTTTAGCAGTTTTTCAGGGCGTTTACGGCCAGAAAAACGGCTGAAAATAGGTAGTGTGAACATACCCAAATGGTGCTCCTTCTCTTCTGAGCCCTGCCGTGTGTGCAGACAGCAGTTTATGACCACACATGGGGTATTTCCCTACTCTGGAGAAGTTGCTTTTCAGATGCTGGGGTGTTTCTTTGTTTTTTGTTTTTTTTCTCATTTCTTGAGAACAAGAAAAATGTTCAGCTAAAGCTGCGTCTTTTTTGGAAAAAAATAAAATTTATTTTTACTGCCCAATTCTAATAAAATCTAGAACACCTGTGGGGTCAAAATGCTCACTACACCCCTAGGTGAATTCCTTGTGGGGTATAGTTTTCAAAATGGGGTATTTTTTTGGGTGTTTCCTTTTTGTTTTGGCATCACAAGACCTCTTCAAACCTTAGAAGGTGCCTAAAATATATTCTAATAAAAAGAAGGCCCAAAAATCCACTAGGTGCTTCTTCACTGAGGCCTGTGCTTCAGTCCACTAGCATACTAGGGCCACATGGATATTTCTAAAAACTGCAGATAAATATTGAAATGTGGTGGTCTGTCGACGCTTTCTATTACAAAAAAAAAAAAGTATGGATTAAACTTGAATTTCTGCTAAAAAATTATTTTTACATTTCATCTCCACTTTGCTTCATTTCCTGTGAAACGCCTAAAGGGTTAAACTTTCTAAATGCTGTTTTGAATACTTTGAGGGGTGCAGTTTTTTTTATAGGGCCCTCAAAACCACTTCAGAACTGGACCCTGTTAAAATACTTTTGAAATGTTCTTAAATGTGAGAAAATGCTGCTTAATTTATAAGCCTTGTAAAATAAAAGTACGTTGAAAAAACTATGCTGACATAAAGTAGACATATGGGAAATGTTAACTAATAACTATTTTGTGTGGTATTACTATCTGTTTTCCAAGCAGATTCACTTAAATTTAGGAAAAATGCAAATTTTTGCAAATTTTGTTGTTTTTTTACAAATAAGCAATACATTTATCGACTACATTCTACGAGAAAATCTCAGAATTGCTTGGATAGGTAGTAGCATTCCGAAGTGGATGCGGTGGGGTCGGGATAAAGCGTTCCTGTCTGCTCTCCCAACTGGTCTTGGTAAACGCTTGTGTTCACAATAAAATTAGAAAAATAACAGTATTGGAGAATCTTTTCTTAGGATTCTGCGTTTTTGTTTTTTGTCTGTTATTTCTCCTAAACTTTTATTAATCGACAACTAGGTGTTGGCAGTTTGCTGGGAGTCCATATTCTGTTCAACACTGTCCAAGCAGTTCTCCGTTTCACACTGTAGGAACATGCCGCTTTGTAATGGATAACATCCTGTGGTCAGTTTATTCATCAATTTTTAGGAGGAATGACACAATGCAGAGTTCTAAGATTCTCGAGTTCAGATTTTATGTAGAATACAAGTATTTACAAAAACAGACTTGTCAGGAGGGCGGACAGGTCATCTAGGCCTCTTTCAAACGGCAGTATTTTGCTTAGTATTTGGCATCTGTATTCGGAAGCTAAAACAGAGTGGGACCTACACAGAAGTGTAATGGAAAGACTTGTACCTCTTCTGTATTTTAAACCCTCTTCTGGTTTTGACTTCTAAATACTGCTGTGTAAAAGTTGGCTTAAGCCGGATTCAGACAAACGTGATTTGCGTCCATGCAGCCCATGTGGTTTTCACGCGGGTCGCACGGACCTATACAAGTCTATGGGGCAGACAGTCCGTGAGTTTTGCGCAGCATCAGTCCGCTGCGTAAAACTCACGACATGTTCTATATTTGGGCGTTTTTCACGCATCACGCACCCATTGAAGTCAATGGGTGTGTGAAAATCACGCGCACCGTGGGACACGCGTTATTCGCGCAACAACAGTAAAAGAATGAATGTAAACAGAAAAGCCCCACGTGCTTTTCTGTTTACAAACATCCAAACGGAGTGTCATAAAGATAGCGGCTGCGCGAAAAGCACGCAGCCGCGCATCCATATGAACAGGACACACAGCTGTCACGCTGCTGCCACGCGCGCAAAACTCTCACGTTCGTCTGAATCTGCCCTAAGATGAATTCGGCACTCCTGCCACTGTTCATGTGGAGACACGTGACCGTCCCCACGAGATCCTAGTAACTGTCACGATGCTCGAACTAGCATCTGCCTGTGATGGATATGTCAGTCACTTGTTGCTAAGGGGTCAAGCCTTGTTCTTGCAAAGTTGATATGCTACTGTTTCATAATTTCTTTCTTATTTTTTTTGCAGAGAGGCGGCTTTGGACGTGGTCGTGGACAGCAACCTTCATAGTGATGTGGGTCACCTTTCTTTGTCAATAAAAAAAAATAAAAGTTTTTGTGACACAATAGCATTTTCTGCTTTTTCTTTTGTTACTACTTGTCTACCATGGCTTTAGTTGTCGTTTAATACTATTTTGTGTGTTTGGTATTGCATGTTGCCTCTTGAATAGCATGTAGAAATGGAAAATGCTGTACCTCCCCCTACACTGAGCTTTTTTTTTGAGGTGGGAATGGATGTTTGATTTTTCACAGTGGGGGTTGTCAAATTCAGTGGCGTTATGGTTTCTTGAATAACCACAAAATGATGGAACAAATCTAAATCCTATCTATAACGGTGCTTTCTGGGCGCTTTTTTGTTTCTTCCCCCTAACATGGCTTTATAGTTACATGTTTTTAAAAAAATGATCTTCCTATGGCGCCTTGAGTTTGGCACCACTGAGTGTAAACTAGTCCATACAGGTGCTACCCCTCGCTGTGCAATGTTTGCATGCAAGCAGTGCTAAGTTGAGTGGGTGCTGGAGGGTGTTTTTATTTTATTTTTTTATCATATAATTGAAAAACCCTCAATGAATTAAACAAAAAAATTGACTCCTAGGAACCCCCTAATGTTGTACAGTCAACTGCTTGGGGCCCTCTAGCCACAAAATACCAGACCATGGAAATTTACAGAGCAGGGTGGCTGAGTATTGAGGCACATAGTGCATAAAAATAGTCAATGCTCTGCTGACTCAACTACAGAGTTACAAACCTACTCTGGCACTAACATCAGCACAAAGCCAGGAGCCCCAGGGCATGGGTTTTCATGGACAAGCAGCTTGTTAGCCTTACATCACCAAGTACAATGCCAAGTGTGGTATGGAGTGGTGTAAATCACACTGCCTCTGGACCAGTGGAAGAGTGTTCTGTGGAGTGACTAATCACGCTTCTTTGTCTGGCAGGCTGATTGGCGAATGCCAGGAGAACGTTGCCTGACTGCATTCTGCCAACTGGGAAGTTTGGTAGAGGAGAGATGATGCTATGCGGTTGTTTTTCAGGGGTTGAACATTTTGGACAATCGTATGCTTACAACTTTATGAGAACGGTTTGGGGAAGATGCTTTTCTGTTCCAGCATGAATGTGCACAAAGCAGGATTCATAAAAGCATGGTAGGGTGATTTTGGTGTGGAAGAACTTGACTGGCATGCACGGAACCCTGACCTCAACCCTATTCGACCAACTTTGGGATAAAGTAGAATGGTGATTGTGAGCCAGGCCTGCTCGTCCAACAACAGTGTCAGGCCTCACAAATTCTCTTCTGGATAAATCAACAAAAATTCCCAGACACCTGTATACTCAAATCTTATAGCAAATCTTAAAGGGAATGTGTCGCTAGAATTTTATTTTTTTTTAGTTAAACAATTATTTAAGTGATTACACTGTTTTTTTTAATTTTTTTCACAAGCCAAGAAATATAAATTAGATTCTAATTTATAACATTTCCATGTGCTGGTCACTAGAGGGAGCAGTTACCAAAATTGCAGCATGGTCACTGTGGTAAAGCAACCTCCTTGAATGGGCAGTTTTCCCGGCCTCAGGGATATTACTGGCTCGAGTAGGTGTCCACTGGATGGATTATTCAATTACATTTTTTTTTTTGTGGCTAGCGTGCCCCCTGACAGCATTACTACTATGACGTGTTCTTGTTAGGACCACTCTGCTCAGGCTAGGTCTTGTTTTAAAGGCGATTCTTGGCTGTAGCCAGTTGAACTAGGGGCTGCATATACTTTCAATTTAAGGGTTAGGTTGTGTTCAAATGTTGCTGGCAGTTTGTGTGTTTTGCCACCATTTTCACAAAATAAAGCGTATTTGCGGAAATATTTTTTTAAAATCGCAGCGTGTAAACACAGTCTGTAATGGGGGATGGAAAATTACATATATAATCCCCAATTTAATTTGCATGCAAAAATTGGTTGGCTCATTCTTGCGGTTTTGGTGTATCAACACGCACCTATGAATGTAAACGTGTGGTATGAATCAACTCCTCGTGTTAGTTTTTTGTAGCGTTTTTTATTTTTCAAATTTGTGTGTTCATTCAGTTTTTTACTAGGGCTGGGCAATTATGACCTAAATCAAAACCATGCCCCCTTTTTGCATGCCATTATATTAATATTTATCCCCTGAGCCTGCTGTATACTACTGTAAATAATATACTCCCTGACACAGTATATTGACCCCATAGCTGCCCTCCACACAGTATGATGCTGCCCCACACAGCCCCAATGGTGCCTAATAAAATACATACTCCCCTAACTCCATTCCAATGACGAGTGGAGAACATCCCTTTGCTCCTTCAGTCTGTGGCTCGGCACAGACAGTTGTGGTGACATCACTGCCGAATGCCTGTCTGCGCCAAGCTGTGAGCATCCGGTGATACATAGTGAATGGTAGGGCAGGGACATTTCGGCTCCCGGCGCTAGCATTGGATTCAACTGTATCGGCATCCTGAGGACGCCGATACAGTTGAAACTGGGAAAAATTGAAGAAACTGCAAGATGACAACTGTTTTTAATTGCGCTGAATTTCAGTTTCGTGTTTTGTTTTTTTTAATCGATTTAATTGCCCAGTCCTAATTTTTACTTCTAATCACAGATGTAAAGTTGTGTGAATGTGGTTGTGTATATAAATGAAGTTGATTTCTATACACAATATGGCGTTCGCTCTCAAAAAATTCAATTTTTGTAGCTGTTTGCAGTATATGTTTTCAACACATTTGTGTGGATGATTAGCCCTCTGGTCACCTTGATCGGTTCTTTTTTTTTTTTTTTTGTGTGCAAGCCTCTAAGTCTGTTTTATATATAAAAAAAATTTTTTTTATATTTGTGTACCTCAGTTATGTAAGGCCCTGTTCAGTTTTTTTCAGATTTTTGCCTGCGGCCATTGGAGCAAATGCAAGGGCCTCGGTCAAAAAAACGCTCAAACTAGCTCCGTGGGTTTTCTGCCTCCCATTGATTGGCCCTAATGTTATTTGTTGAACTGCCAGAATACTCTGTTAAAATGTGCTTTCCCCATTTAGTTTAGACATATAAGGCCCCGTCCACACGACGTAAGGGTATGTGCACACACAAAATAAAAAACGTCTGAAAATATGGAGCTGGTTTCAAGCTCATTTTCAGGCGTTTTTTTCAGAAACTTGTGTTTTTGGAGCTGCCTTTCTATAGTCCATGAAAAACGGCTGAAGAAGTGACATGCCGCTTTTCGAAACAGCCGCATAAAAAAAAAGGACCGTGAACAGAACGCCGTATTTCCCACTGAAATCAACTGGTAGATGTTTGTAGGCGTTGTGCTTCTGATTTTTCAGCCGTTTTACGGCCCGGAAAACAGCTGAAAACACTACGTGTGCACATACCATAATCCCGGCCGCAGACAGTCACCCGCATTTACAGGCTGTGCTCCCATTATAAGTATGGGAGCATGGCCTGTAAAAAAAAAATGTGATATGTCTTTTTACGGATGATTTTACGGCCCGGACACTATCCCGTAAATATACGTGAAGGTGTCTGTCAATAGAAACGAATGGGTCTGTACTTTGATCTGCAATTACGGTCTGTAGTTGCGGACCAGAATTAGTCCTGTGCATGTGGCCTAAACCCTCCTTCAGACATTTTATTTCAGCATTTAAAAAAAAACCTGTATATTAACCACTTCCGGATTGCCCATTGACTATAAACGTCCGGGCGGTCCTTAATTAACTCTGCAGGGCTGTTCCAGAACGTCCTGCAGAGATAGCCGGTTTGCCAGCCTGAAGCTGCATGTCGCTCTGTGATACAGTGGTCCCCTGACAGCTGACATCACGGAGCTCTGCCCAGAGACCAATGAGTAAGGTCACTGGGCAGCTGATTATTGTGACCACTGTCAGAATGATGACTATATTTTCCCCATCGTTGCAGCGCGCGAGCCCCCCTGCGTGTGTCATCCGTGTATGATGCGCGGCTGCGTGATTTTCGCGCAGCCGCCATCATAGAGATGAGTCTAGTCGACGTCAGTCACTGTCCAGGGTGCTGAAAGAGTTAACTGATCGGCAGTAACTCTTTCAGCACCCTCGACAGTGAATGCCGATCACAATATCGAGAAACCTGTTAAAAAAAAAAAAAAAGAAAAAGTTCGTACTTACCGAGAACTTCCCTCCCGGCCGTTGCCTTGGTGACGCGTCCTTGGTGACGCGCCTCTCTTGACATCGGGTCCCACCTCCCTGGATGACGTGGCAGTCCATGTGACCGCTGCAGCCTGTGCTTGGCCTGTGATTGGCTGGAGCTATCACTTGGACTGAATTGTCATCCCGGGAGGTCAGACTGGAGGAAGAAGCCGGGAGTTATCGGTAAGTCAGAACTTCTTTTTTTTTTTTTACACGTTCATGTATATTGGGATCGGAAGTCACTGTCCAGGGTGCTGAAACAGTTTAACTCTTTCAGCACCCTGGACAGTGACTATCTCCTGACGTCGCGTACCGGAAATTTTTTTGCCGGGTTCGGCCAAAACGAGTTCGGCCGAACCCGGTGAAGTTCGGTTCGGTTGTCCGGGTTCGCTCATCTCAAAGACACTCCGTTTGGATGTTTGGAAACAGAAAAGCACATGGTGCTTTTCTGTTTAAATTCATCCTTTTGACAGCTGGTGCGCGAAACAGTCGGTTCGCACGGAAGTGCTTCCGTGAGACCTGCGTGGTTTTCACGCACCCATTGACTTCAATGGGTGCATGATGCGCGAAATACGCGGAGATATTGAGCATGTCGTGCTTTTTGCGCAGCGGACAAACGCGCAAAAAGCACGGACTTTCTGTACTGCCCCATAGACTTGTATTGGTCTGTGCGTGGCGCGTGAAAACCATGCGGCCCGCACGGACCCAATACACGTTCGTGTGAATCCCCCCTAATGTTCAGTTGTCCATTTATTCATACATTTCCAGGAGGAATAACAGGAATGGTACAATGCAGAGTTTAAGAAAAAAAAAATCTCCAGAATTACTTCGTAGGGAATACAAATACTGAAACAAACATGTCAGGAGAGCTGACAGATCCTTTAACCCAGGGGTCTCAAGCACGCGGGCCGCATGCGGCCCCTGGGGCTGTCATCTGCGGCCCCTGGGGCTGTCATCTGCGGCCCGCGGGCCGAATGCGGCCCCTGGGGCTGTCATCTGCGGGCCGCATGCGGCCCCTGGGGCTGTCATCTGCGGGCCGCATGCGGCCCCTGGGGCTGTCATCTGCGGCCCGCATGCGGCCCCTGGGGCTGTCATCTGCGGCCCGCGGGCCGCATGCGGCCCCTGGGGCTGTCATCTGCGGGCCGCATGCGGCCCCTGGGGCTGTCATCTGCGGCTGTCATCTGCGGCCCGCATGCGGCCCCCGGGGCCGTCATCTGCGGCCCCCGGGGCCGTCATCTGCGGCCCCCGGGGCCGTCATCTGCGGCCCCCGGGGCCGTCATCTGCGGCCCCCGGGGCCGTCATCTGCGGCCCCCGGGGCCGTCATCTGCGGCCCCCGGGGCCGTCATCTGCGGCCCCCGGGGCCGTCATCTGCGGCCCCCGGGGCCGTCATCTGCGGCCCCCGGGGCCGTCATCTGCGGCCCCCGGGGCCGTCATCTGCGGCCCCCGGGGCCGTCATCTGCGGCCCCCGGGGCCGTCATCTGCGGCCCGCATGCGGCCCCTGGGGCCGTCATCTGCGGCCCGCATGCGGCCCCTGGGGCTGTCATCTGCGGCCCGCGGGCCGCATGCGGCCCCTGGGGCTGTCATCTGCGGCCCGCGTGACAGCCGCTAGTATCGGCTCTGCTCCGAGACTCTGGAATTCCCTGTCATCGCTGTCCATATATGGACAGTGTGTCAGGGTCTTGCCCAGAGCGGAGCAGAGCGCTGGTGTCGGCTCTGCTCCTGGACTCTGTGGAATTCCCTGACATCGCTGTCCACATATGAACAGCGATGTCTGGGGCTTCCCCAGAGCCGGAGTCCCGAGCAGAGCGCTGGTGTCGGCTCTGCTCCGGGACTCTGTGGAATTCCCTGACATCGCTGCCCATATATGGACAGTGTGTCAGGGTCTTCCCCAGAGCGGAGTCCCGGGCAGAGCGCTATTATCGGCTCTGCTCCGGGACTCTGGGGAAGCCTCTGACATTGCTGTCCATACATCGACAATGATGTCAGGGGCTTCCCCAGAGCAGGAGTCCCAGTGATGACAGGAGCACAGCTGGAGTCCCAGGAAGAGCCTACTAGCGCTCTGCCTGGGACTCCAGCTCTGGGCAAGCCCCTGACATCACTGGGGCAGCCTCTGCACAGGGCACTGCGGCAGCCTCTGCACAGGGCACTGCGGCAGCCTCTGCACAGGGCACTGCGGCAGCCTCTGCACAGGGCACTGCGGCAGCCTCTGCACAGGGCACTGCGGCAGCCTCTGCACAGGGCACTGCGGCAGCCTCTGCACAGGGCACTGCGGCAGCCTCTGCAGAGGGCACTGCGGCAGCCTCTGCAGAGGGCACTGCGGCACTATCTAAAAAGGGGCTGCCCAATCTTGACGTGTGCTAACTGAGCCGCCGGACTGCATTTAGCGACACTTGGAGAAATATCTCAAATTTTAAACCTAGCGCTATTATTATAGTAATGTAGTATTATTATTATAGTAATATAGTGTTATAGTAGTTCAAATAACTAATTGATTAACAATAATTTTGTATTGTATCAAATTTGAAAGTAATGCGGCCCGTCAACTTCCCATTTTTTCTATATGCGGCCCACTTACCCGGCCGAGTTTGAGACCCCTACTTTAACCCCTTTCCATCCCATGACGTACTATTACACCTTATGCACACGACCGCGTGTGCTGACTGAGACCCCTCAGTGATCCGAGGAAAGATAAAACATGTCCTGTCTTTCCTCAGATCTGAGACTTGGGTCAGTTTTCACGGACCCGATTCACCCGCTAAAGTGGGCCTGTGAAGGCAATCGGGTACCACTCGGATGCTGTTAAAAACTGCCCGAGTGCCACTATGGTCGTGTGCATGAGGCGTTATGTCATCGGATCTATGCAATTCCCACTAATTTCCCTCAAGGAATTAAAATTGTACTATAGTTTCAAGTAGTTCTCTCTTGATATGTGTAAACGTCCCCATGATCAGGTAATAGAGATATGTGTACTTCCTGGCTTAAGGCTATGTTCACATCTGCGTTTAAAAAAAACGAGCATTTTTGGCCAAGTTATGACCATTTTTGTATTTATGCAAATGAGGCTTGCAAAAGTAAAAGTCCAACTGGGCGTGTATTATGTGCGTACATCGGGGCGTTTTTACTACTTTTACTAGCTGGGCGTTCTGACGAGAAGTATCATCCACTTCTCTTCAGAACGCCCAGCTTCTGGCAGTGCAGACACAGCCGTGTTCAAGAGAGATCATGCTGTGTCGTCACTCACTTCCTGCCCCAGGTCCTGCATCGTGTCGGACGAGCGAGGACACATCGGCACCAGAGGCTACAGTTGATTCTGCAGCAGCATCGGCGTTTGCAGGTAAGTCGATGTAGCTACTTACCTGCTGACGCTGCTGCAGAATCAACTGTAGCCTCTGGTGCCGATGTGTCCTCGCTCGTCCGACACGATGCAGGACCTGTGAGTGACGTCACAGCGTGATCTCTCGAGAACACGGCTGTGTCTGCACTGCCAGAAGCTGGGCGTTCTGCAGAGAAGTGGATGATACTTCTCGTCAGAATGCCCAGCTAGTAAAAGTAGTAAAAACGCCCCGATGTACGCACATAATACACGCCCACTTGAACTTTTGCAAGCCTCATTTGCATAAATACAAAAATGGTCATAACTTCGCCAAAAATGCTTGTTTTTTTAAAATAAAAAAGTTACTGTACTCTACATTGCAGCGCCTATCTGCTGCAATAGCAGATAGGGGTTGCAAAATCTGGTGACAGAGCCTCTTTAAGGTGTTCAACAGGCGGAATCAAAGTGATCTTTGTTTCCGCCCGTGAAGTGTCGGCTGTATAACACAGCCGTCACCCGTTGTGTGTGGAGTGTGCTCAGCCTGTGAGTGTGCTCCATACTCCCCCCTCCCCTTAGCAACATCTCAGTATGGCTCAACGCATGGGATTGCTGCGTGTTTTCCGTCTGGCATCATGGATGGAATATACGCAGAATACAGTAGCAGCAAAGTGGGTGAGATTTAACAAATCTCATCCACTAGCTGCGTAAAAATTAAGAAATTGACCTGTGGTGTGTATTATTCGGACCGCCGAATTTGTCAAATCCTCCTGCGGAAAGTGGACTGAATTGCGGCGGTTTATCAAAAGAGATGTCTCCATCACCTAACATTGAGAAACGCAGCAAACTCTGCACCATTTTCTGCAGTCAAAAACGCAGGAAATGGTGAGTTTTTGCCACAGGGGAGAGAGAGTCTATTAAAAAAAATTCTGCAGCAATTCCGTTACGTGTGGAAAAGCCCTTATAGAATGTCGTCAAGGGGTTAACGCACACGTAAGGCATAGAGTGGAGGTGTGTGTGTGGGGCATAGAGTACAGAGGGGGGAGTGTGTGTGGGTGAGAGGCATAGAGTACAGAGGGGGAGGGGGGGGGGTGTGAGAGGCATAGAGTACAGAAGGGAGGGGGGGGTGTGAGGCAGAGTACAGAAGGGAGGGGGGGTGTGAGGCATAGAGTACAGAGAGGAGGGGGGGGTGTGAGAGGCATAGAGTACGGAGGGGAGGGGGGGGTGTGAGAGGCATAGAGTACAGAGGGGAGGGGGGGTGTGAGGCATAGAGTACAGAGGGGAGGGGAGGGTGTGAGGCATAGAGTACAGAGGGGAGGGGGGTGTGAGGCATAGAGTACAGAGGGGAGGGGGGGTGTGAGGCATAGGGGAGGGGGGGGTGTGAGGCATAGAGTACAGAGGGGAGGGGGGGGTGAGGCATAGAGTACAGAGGGGAGGGGGGGTGGGGTGTGAGGCATAGAGTACAGAGGGGAGGGGGGGTGTGAGGCATAGAGTACAGAGGGGGGTTGTGAGGCATAGAGTACAGAGGGGGGGTGAGAGGCATAGAGTACAGAGGGGGAGGGGGGGGGGTGTGAGAGGCATAGAGTACAGAAGGGAGGGGGGGGTGTGAGGCAGAGTACAGAAGGGAGGGGGGGTGTGAGGCATAGAGTACAGAGAGGAGGGGGGGGTGTGAGAGGCATAGAGTACGGAGGGGAGGGGGGGGTGTGAGAGGCATAGAGTACAGAGGGGAGGGGGGGTGTGAGGCATAGAGTACAGAGGGGAGGGGAGGGTGTGAGGCATAGAGTACAGAGGGGAGGGGGGTGTGAGGCATAGAGTACAGAGGGGAGGGGGGGTGTGAGGCATAGGGGAGGGGGGGGTGTGAGGCATAGGGGAGGGGGGGGTGTGAGGCATAGAGTACAGAGGGGAGGGGGGGGTGAGGCATAGAGTACAGAGGGGAGGGGGGGTGGGGTGTGAGGCATAGAGTACAGAGGGGAGGGGGGGTGTGAGGCATAGAGTACAGAGGGGGGTTGTGAGGCATAGAGTACAGAGGGGGGGTGTGAGGCATAGAGTACAGAGGGGAAGGGGGGGTGTGAGGCATAGAGTACAGAGGGGAGGGGAGGGGGGGTGTGAGGCATAGAGTACAGAGGGGAGGGGAGGGGGGGTGTGAGGCATAGAGTACAGAGGGGAGGGGGGTGTGAGGCATAGAGTACAGAGGGGAGGGGGGTGTGAGGCATAGAGTACAGAGGGGAGGGGGGGGTGTGAGGCATAGAGTACAGAAGGCAGGGGGGGTGTGCGGCATAGAGTACAGAGGGGAGGGGGGGTGTGAGGCATAGAGTACAGAGGGGGTTGTGAGGCATAGAGTACAGAGGGGGGGTGTGAGGCATAGAGTACAGAGGGGAAGGGGGGGTGTGAGGCATAGAGTACAGAGGGGAGGGGGGGTGTGAGGCATAGAGTACAGAGGGGAGGGGGGTGTGAGGCATAGAGTACAGAGGGGAGGGGGGTGTGAGGCATAGAGTACAGAGGGGAGGGGGGGTGTGAGGCATAGAGTACAGAGGGGAGGGGGGGTGTGAGGCATAGAGTACAGAGGGGAGGGGGGGTGTGAGGCATAGAGTACAGAGGGGAGGGGGGGTGTGAGGCATAGAGTACAGACGGGAGGGGGGTGTGAGGCATAGAGTACAGAGGGGAGGGGGGGTGTGAGGCATAGAGTACAGAGGGGAGGGGGGGTGTGAGGCATAGAGTACAGAGGGGAGGGGGGGTGTGAGGCATAGAGTACAGAGGGGAGAGGAGGGGGGTGTGAGGCATAGAGTACAGACGGGAGGGGAGGGGGGTGTGAGGCATAGAGTACGGCGGGAGGGGGGGTGTGAGGCATAGAGTACAGAGGGGAGGGGAGGGGGGGTGTGAGGCATAGAGTACAGAGGGGAGGGGGTGTGAGGCATAGAGTACAGAGGGGAGGGGAGGGTGTGAGGCATAGAGTACAGAGGGGAGGGGGGGGTGTGAGGCATAGAGTACAGAGGGGGGTGTGTGAGGCATAGAGTACAGAGGGGAGGGGAGGAGGGGTGTGAGGCATAGAGTACAGAGGGGAGGGGGGGTGTGAGGCATAGAGTACAGAGGGGAGGGGGGGTGTGAGGCATAGAGTACAGAGGGGAGGGGGGGTGTGAGGCATTGAGTACAGAGGGGAGGGGAGGGGGGGTGTGAGGCATAGAGTACAGAGGGGAGGGGAGGGGGGGTGTGAGGCATAGAGTACAGAGGGGAGGGGGGGTGTGAGGCATAGAGTACAGAGGGCAGGGGGGGTGTGCGGCATAGAGTACAGAGGGGAGGGGGGGTGTGAGGCATAGAGTACAGAGGGGGGTGTGAGGCATAGAGTACAGAGGGGAGGGGGGGTGTGAGGCATAGAGTACAGAGGGGAGGGGGGGTGTGAGGCATAGAGTACAGAGGGGAGGGGGTTGTGAGGCATAGTGTACAGAGGGGAGGGGGGTGAGGCATAGAGTACAGAGGGGAGGGGGGGGTGAGGCATAGAGTACAGAGGGGAGGGGAGGGGGGGTGGGGTGTGAGGCATAGAGTACAGAGGGGAGGGTGTGAGGCATAGAATACAGAGGGGAGGGGGGGGTGTGAGGCATAGAGTACAGAGGGGAGGGGAGGGGGGGGTGGGGTGTGAGGCATAGAGTACAGAGGGGGGGGTGTGAGGCATAGAGTACAGAGGGGGGGTGTGAGGCATAGAGTACAGAGGGGAGGGGAGGAGGGGTGTGAGGCATAGAGTACAGAGGGGAGGGGAGGGGGGGTGTGAGGCATAGAGTACAGAGGGGAGGGGGGGTGTGAGGCATAGAGTACAGAGGGGAGGGGGGGTGTGAGGCATAGAGTACAGAGGGGAGTGGGGGTGTGAGGCATAGAGTACAGAGGGGAGGGGGTGTGAGGCATAGAGTACAGAGGGGAGGGGGGTGTGAGGCATAGAGTACAGAGGGCAGGGGGGGTGTGCGGCATAGAGTACAGAGGGGAGGGGGGGTGTGAGGCATAGAGTACAGAGGGGGGGTGTGAGGCATAGAGTACAGAGGGGAAGGGGGGGGGTGTGAGGCATAGAGTACAGAGGGGTAGGGGCTGTGAGGCATAGAGTAAAGAGGGGAGGGGGGTGTGAGGCATAGAGTACAGAGGGGAGGGGGGGGGTGTGAGGCATAGAGTACAGAGGGGAGGGGGGGGTGTGAGGCATAGAGTACAGAGGGGGGGTGTGAGGCATAGAGTACAGAGGGGAGGGGGGGCGTGAGGCATAGAGTACAGAGGGGAGGGGAGGGGGGTGTGAGGCATAGAGTACAGAGGGGGGGGTGAGGCATAGAGTACAGAGGGGAGGGGGGGTGTAAGGCATAGAGTACAGAGGGGAGGGGAGGGGGGGTGTGAGGCATAGAGTACAGAGGGGAGGGAAGGGGGGTGTGAGGCATAGAGTACAGAGGGGAGGGGGCGTGTGAGGCATAGAGTACAGAGGGGAGGGGGGGGGGTGTGAGGCATAGAGAACAGAGGGGAGGGGAGGTGGGGTGTGAGGCATAGAGTACAGAGGGGAGGGGGGTGTGAGGCATAGAGTACAGAGGGGAGGGGAGAAGGGGTGTGAGGCATAGAGTACAGAGGGGAGGGGAGGTGGGGTGTGAGGCATAGAGTACAGAGGGGAGGGGGTTGTGAGGCATAGTGTACAGAGGGGAGGGGGGTGAGGCATAGAGTACAGAGGGGAGGGGGGGGTGAGGCATAGAGTACAGAGGGGAGGGGAGGGGGGGTGGGGTGTGAGGCATAGAGTACAGAGGGGAGGGTGTGAGGCATAGAATACAGAGGGGAGGGGGGGGTGTGAGGCATAGAGTACAGAGGGGAGGGGAGGGGGGGGTGGGGTGTGAGGCATAGAGTACAGAGGGGGGGGTGTGAGGCATAGAGTACAGAGGGGGGGTGTGAGGCATAGAGTACAGAGGGGAGGGGAGGAGGGGTGTGAGGCATAGAGTACAGAGGGGAGGGGAGGGGGGGTGTGAGGCATAGAGTACAGAGGGGAGGGGGGGTGTGAGGCATAGAGTACAGAGGGGAGGGGGGGTGTGAGGCATAGAGTACAGAGGGGAGTGGGGGTGTGAGGCATAGAGTACAGAGGGGAGGGGGTGTGAGGCATAGAGTACAGAGGGGAGGGGGGTGTGAGGCATAGAGTACAGAGGGCAGGGGGGGTGTGCGGCATAGAGTACAGAGGGGAGGGGGGGTGTGAGGCATAGAGTACAGAGGGGGGGTGTGAGGCATAGAGTACAGAGGGGAAGGGGGGGGGTGTGAGGCATAGAGTACAGAGGGGTAGGGGCTGTGAGGCATAGAGTAAAGAGGGGAGGGGGGTGTGAGGCATAGAGTACAGAGGGGAGGGGGGGGGTGTGAGGCATAGAGTACAGAGGGGAGGGGGGGGTGTGAGGCATAGAGTACAGAGGGGGGGTGTGAGGCATAGAGTACAGAGGGGAGGGGGGGCGTGAGGCATAGAGTACAGAGGGGAGGGGAGGGGGGTGTGAGGCATAGAGTACAGAGGGGGGGGGTGAGGCATAGAGTACAGAGGGGAGGGGGGGTGTAAGGCATAGAGTACAGAGGGGAGGGGAGGGGGGGTGTGAGGCATAGAGTACAGAGGGGAGGGAAGGGGGGTGTGAGGCATAGAGTACAGAGGGGAGGGGGCGTGTGAGGCATAGAGTACAGAGGGGAGGGGGGGGGGTGTGAGGCATAGAGAACAGAGGGGAGGGGAGGTGGGGTGTGAGGCATAGAGTACAGAGGGGAGGGGGGTGTGAGGCATAGAGTACAGAGGGGAGGGGAGAAGGGGTGTGAGGCATAGAGTACAGAGGGGAGGGGAAAGGGGGTGTGAGGCATAGAGTACAGAGGGGAGGGGGGTGTGAGGCATAGCGTGGGGAGTGGAGGGGGGTGTGAGGCATAGAGTACAGAGGGGAGGGGAGTGTGAGGCATAGAGTATAGAGGGGAGGGAAGGGGGGTGTGAGGCATAGAGTACAGAGGGGGGGGGAGGGGGGTTGTGAGGCATAGAGTACGGAGGGGAGGGGGGTGTGAGGCATAGAGTACAGAGGGGAGGGGAGGGGGGGTGTGAGGCATAGAGTACAGAGGGGTGGGGAGGGGGGGTGTGAGGCATAGAGTACAGAGGGGAGGGGAGGGGGGGTGTGAGGCATAGAGTACAGAGGGGAGGGGAGGGGGGGTGTGAGGCATAGAGTACAGAGGGGAGGGGAGGGGGGGTGTGAGGCATAGAGTACAGAGGGGAGGGGGGTGTGAGGCATAGAGTACAGAGGGGAGGGGGCGTGTGAGGCATAGAGTACAAAGGGGAGGGGAGGTGGGATGTGAGGCATAGAGTACAGAGGGGAGGGGGGTGTGAGGCATAGAGTACAGACGGGAGGGGAGGGGGGTGTGAGGCATAGCGTGGGGAGTGGAGGGGGGTGTGAGGCATAGAGTACAGAGGGGAGGGGGGTGTGAGGCATAGAGTACAGACGGGAGGGGAGGGGGGTGTGAGGCATAGAGTACGGCGGGAGGGGGGGTGTGAGGCATAGAGTACAGAGGGGAGGGGAGGGGGGGTGTGAGGCATAGAGTACAGAGGGGAGGGGGTGTGAGGGATAGAGTACAGAGGGGGGGTGTGAGGCATAGAGTACAGAGGGGAAGGGGGGGTGTGAGGCATAGAGTACAGAGGGGAGGGGAGGGGGGGTGTGAGGCATAGAGTACAGAGGGGTAGGGGCTGTGAGGCATAGAGTAAAGAGGAGAGGGGGGTGTGAGGCATAGAGTACAGAGGGGAGGGGGGGGTGTGAGGCATAGAGTACAGAGGGGAGGGGGGGGTGTGAGGCATAGAGTACAGAGGGGGGGTGTGAGGCATAGAGTACAGAGGGGAGGGGGGGCGTGAGGCATAGAGTACAGAGGGGAGGGGAGGGGGGTGTGAGGCATAGAGTACAGAGGGGGGGGGTGAGGCATAGAGTACAGAGGGGAGGGGGGGTGTGAGGCATAGAGTACAGAGGGGAGGGGAGGGGGGGTGTGAGGCATAGAGTACAGAGGGGAGGGAAGGGGGGGTGTGAGGCATAGAGTACAGAGGGGAGGGGGGTGTGAGGCATAGAGTACAGAGGGGAGGGGGCGTGTGAGGCATAGAGTACAGAGGGGAGGGGGGGGTGTGAGGCATAGAGTACAGAGGGGAGGGGAGGTGGGGTGTGAGGCATAGAGTACAGAGGGGAGGGGGGTGTGAGGCATAGAGTACAGAGGGGAGGGGAGAAGGGGTGTGAGGCATAGAGTACAGAGGGGAGGGGAAAGGGGGTGTGAGGCATAGAGTACAGAGGGGAGGGGGGTGTGAGGCATAGCGTGGGGAGGGGAGGGGGGTGTGAGGCATAGAGTACAGAGGGGAGGGGGGTGTGAGGCATAGAGTATAGAGGGGAGGGAAGGGGGGTGTGAGGCATAGAGTACAGAGGGGAGGGGAGGGGGGGTGTGAGGCATAGAGTACGGAGGGGAGGGGGGTGTGAGGCATAGAGTACAGAGGGGAGGGGAGGGGGGGTGTGAGGCATAGAGTACAGAGGGGTGGGGAGGGGGGGGTGTGAGGCATAGAGTGGGGAGGGTAGGGGGGGTGTGAGGCATAGAGTACAGAGGGGAGGGGAGGGGGGGTGTGAGGCATAGAGTACAGAGGGGAGGGGAGGGGGGTGTGAGGCATAGAGTACAGAGGGGAGGGAAGGGGGGGTGTGAGGCATAGAGTACAGAGGGGAGGGGGGTGTGAGGCATAGAGTAAAGAGGGGAGGGGGCGTGTGAGGCATAGAGTACAAAGGGGAGGGGGGGGGTGTGAGGCATAGAGTACAGAGGGGAGGGGAGGTGGGATGTGAGGCATAGAGTACAGAGGGGAGGGGGGTGTGAGGCATAGAGTACAGAGGGGAGGGGGGGTGTGAGGCATAGAGTACAGAGGGGAGGGGAAAGGGGGTGTGAGGCATAGAGTACAGAGGGGAGGGGGGTGTGAGGCATAGCGTGGGGAGGGGAGGGGGGTGTGAGGCATAGAGTACAGAGGGGAGGGGGGTGTGAGGCATAGAGTATAGAGGGGAGGGGAGGGGGGGTGTGAGGCATAGAGTACAGAGGGGAGGGGGGGTGTGAGGCATAGAGTACGGAGGGGAGGGGGGTGTGAGGCATAGAGTACAGAGGGGAGGGGAGGGGGGGTGTGAGGCATAGAGTACAGAGGGGTGGGGAGGGGGGGGTGTGAGGCATAGAGTACAGAGGGGAGGGGGGGTGTGAGGAATAGAGTACAGAGGGGAGGGGAGGGGGGGTGTGAGGCATAGAGTACAGAGGGGAGGGGAGGGGGGGTGTGAGGCATAGAGTACAGAGGGGAGGGGAGGGGGGGTGTGAGGCATAGAGTACAGAGGGGAGGGGAGGGGGGGTGTGAGGCATAGAGTACAGAGGGGAGGGGGGGGGGGTGTGAGGCATAGAGTACAGAGGGGAGGGGAGGGGGGTGTGAGGCATAGAGTACAGAGGGGAGGGGGGGTGTGAGGCATAGAGTACAGAGGGGAGGGGAGGGGGGGTGTGAGGCATAGAGTACAGAGGGGAGGGGAGGGGGGGTGTGAGGCATAAAGTACAGAGGGGAGGGGGGGTGTGAGGCGTAGAGTACAGAGGGGAGGGGGGGTGTGAGGCATAGAGTACAGAGGGGAGGGGGGGGTGTGAGGCATAGAGTACAGAGGGGAGGGGGGGTGTGAGGCATAGAGTACAGAGGGGAGGGGGGAGTGTGAGGCATAGAGTACAGAGGGGAGGGGGGGTGTGAGGCATTGAGTACAGAGGGGAGGGGGGTGTGAGGCATAGAGTACAGAGGGGGGGGTGTGAGGCATAGAGTACAGAGGGGAGGGGAGGTGGGGTGTGAGGCATAGAGTACAGAGGGGAGGGGAGGGGGGGTGTGAGGCATAGAGTACAGAGGGGGGGTGTGAGGCATAGAGTACAGAGGGGAGGGGAGGTGGGGTGTGAGGCATAGAGTACAGAGGGGAGGGGGGTGTGAGGCATAGAGTACAGAGGGGAGGGGAGGGGGGGTGTGAGGCATAGAGTACAGAGGGGAGGGGAAAGGGGGTGTGAGGCATAGAGTACAGAGGGGAGGGGGGTGTGAGGCATAGCGTGGGGAGGGGAGGGGGGTGTGAGGCATAGAGTACAGAGGGGAGGGGGGTGTGAGGCATAGAGTATAGAGGGGAGGGGAGGGGGGTGTGAGGCATAGAGTACAGAGGGGAGGGGGGGTGTGAGGCATAGAGTACGGAGGGGAGGGGGGTGTGAGGAATAGAGTACAGAGGGGAGGGGAGGGGGGGTGTGAGGCATAGAGTACAGAGGGGTGGGGAGGGGGGGTGTGAGGCATAGAGTACAGAGGGGAGGGGAGGGGGGGTGTGAGGCATAGAGTACAGAGGGGAGGGGAGTGGGGGTGTGAGGCATAGAGTACAGAGGGGAGGGGAGGGGGGGGTGTGAGGCATAGAGTACAGAGGGGAGGGGAGGGGGGGTGTGAGGCATAGAGTACAGAGGGGAGGGGGGGTGTGAGGCATAGAGTACAGAGGGGAGGGGAGGGGGGGGTGTGAGGCATAGAGTACAGAGGGGAGGGGTGTGAGGCATAGAGTACAGAGGGGAGGGGAGGGGGGGTGTGAGGCATAGAGTACAGAGGGGAGGGGAGGGGGGTGTGTGAGGCATAGAGTACAGAGGGGAGGGGGGGTGTGAGGCATAGAGTACAGAGGGGAGGGGGGGTGTGAGGCGTAGAGTACAGAGGGGAGGGGGGGGTGAGGAATAGAGTACAGAGGGGAGGGGGGGGTGTGAGGCATAGAGTACAGAGGGGAGGGGGGTGTGAGGCATAGAGTACAGAGGGGAGGGGGGAGTGTGAGGCATAGAGTACAGAGGGGAGGGGGGGTGTGAGGCATTGAGTACAGAGGGGAGGGGGGGTGTGAGGCATAGAGTACAGAGGGGGGGGGGTTGTGAGGCATAGAGTACAGAGGGGAGGGGAGGGGGGGGGTGTGAGGCATAGAGTACAGAGGGGAGGGGAGGAGGGGTGTGAGGCATAGAGTACAGAGGGGAGGGGAGGGGGGGTGTGAGGCATAGAGTACAGAGGGGGGGTGTGAGGCATAGAGTACAGAGGGGAGGGGGGGTGAGGCATAGAGTACAGAGGGGAGGGGGGGGGTGAGGCATAGAGTACAGAGGGGAGGGGGGGTGTGAGGCATAGAGTACAGAGGGGAGGGGGGGTGTGAGGCATAGAGTACAGAGGGGAGGGGGGGTGTGAGGCATAGAGTACAGAGTGGAGTTGTGGTGTGAGGCATAGAGTACAGAGGGGAGGGGGGAGTGTGAGGCATAGAGTACAGAGGGGAGGGGGGGTGTGAGGCATTGAGTACAGAGGGGAGGGGGGGTGTGAGGCATAGAGTACAGAGGGGGGGGTGTGAGGCATAGAGTACAGAGGGGAGGGGAGGGGGGGGGGTGTGAGGCATAGAGTACAGAGGGGAGGGGGGGTGTGAGGCATAGAGTACAGAGTGGAGTTGTGGTGTGAGGCATAGAGTACAGAGGGGAGGGGGGGTGTGAGGCATAGAGTACAGAGGGGAGGGAAGGGGGGGTGTGAGGCATAGAGTACAGAGGGGAGGGGGGTGTGAGGCATAGAGTACAGAGGGGAGGGGGCGTGTGAGGCATAGAGTACAGAGGGGAGGGGGGGGGGTGTGAGGCATAGAGTACAGAGGGGAGGGGAGGTGGGGTGTGAGGCATAGAGTACAGAGGGGAGGGGAGGGGGGGTGTGAGGCATAGAGTACAGAGGGGAGGGGAAAGGGGGTGTGAGGCATAGAGTACAGAGGGGAGGGGAGCGGGGGTGTGAGGAATAGAGTACAGAGGGGAGGGGGGGTGTGAGGCATAGCGTGGGGAGGGGAGGGGGGGTGAGGCATAGAGTACAGAGGGGAGGGGGAGTGTGAGGCATAGAGTACAGAGGGGAGGGGAGGGGGGTGTGAGGCATAGAGTACAGAGGGGAGGGGGGGTGTGAGGCATAGAGTACAGAGGGGAGGGGAGAGGGGGTGTGAGGCATAGAGTACAGAGGGGAGGGGGGGGGTGTGAGGCATAGAGTACAGAGGGGAGGGGGGGTTGTGAGGCATAGAGTACAGAGGGGAGGGGGTGTGAGGCATAGAGTACAGAGGGGAGGGGGGTGTGAGGCATAGAGTACAGAGGGCAGGGGGGGTGTGCGGCATAGAGTACAGAGGGGAGGGGGGTGTGAGGCATAGAGTACAGAGGGGGGTTGTGAGGCATAGAGTACAGAGGGGGGGTGTGAGGCATAGAGTACAGAGGGGAGGGGAGGGGGGTGTGAGGCATAGAGTACAGAGGGGAGGGGGCTGTGAGGCATAGAGTAAAGAGGGGAGGGGGGTGTGAGGCATAGAGTACAGAGGGGAGGGGGGGGTGTGAGGCATAGAGTACAGAGGGGAGGGGGGGGTGTGAGGCATAGAGTACAGAGGGGAGGGGAGGGGGGTGTGAGGCATAGAGTACAGAGGGGAGGGGGGGTGTGAGGCATAGAGTACAGAGGGGAGGGTGGGGTGTGAGTACAGAGGGGGGGGTGAGGCATAGAGTACAGAGGGGAAGGGGGGCGTGAGGCATAGAGTACAGAGGGGAGGGGAGGGGGGTGTGAGGCATAGAGTACAGAGGGGAGGGGGGGTGTGAGGCATAGAGTACAGAGGGGAGGGGGGGTGTGAGGCATAGAGTACAGAGGGGAGGGGGCGTGTGAGGCATAGAGTACAGAGGGGAGGGGGGGTGTGAGGCATAGAGTACAGAGGGGAGGGGAGGTGGGGTGTGAGGCATAGAGTACAGAGGGGAGGGGGGTGTGAGGCATAGAGTACAGAGGGGAGGGGAGGGGGGTGTGAGGCATAGAGTACAGAGGGGAGGGGAAAGGGGGTGTGAGGCATAGAGTACAGAGGGGAGGGGGGTGTGAGGCATAGAGTACAGAGGGGAGGGGGGTGTGAGGCATAGAGTATAGAGGGGAGGGGAGGGGGGTGTGAGGCATAGAGTACGGAGGGGAGGGGGGTGTGAGGCATAGAGTACAGAGGGGAGGGG
This sequence comes from Rhinoderma darwinii, assembly GCF_050947455.1. Lineage (NCBI taxonomy): Eukaryota > Metazoa > Chordata > Amphibia > Anura > Rhinodermatidae > Rhinoderma > Rhinoderma darwinii. Next base: position 305,436,509 of record NC_134688.1, read on the forward strand.
AGGGGGGGTGTGAGGCATAGAGTACAGAGGGGTGGGGAGGGGGGTGTGTGAGGCATAGAGTACAGAGGGGAGGGAAGGGGGGGTGTGAGGCATAGAGTACAGAGGGGAGGGGGGTGTGAGGCATAGAGTACAGAGGGGAGGGGGCGTGTGAGGCATAGAGTACAGAGGGGAGGGGGGGGGGGTGTGAGGCATAGAGTACAGAGGGGAGGGGAGGGGGGGTGTGAGGCATAGAGTACAGAGGGGAGGGGGGTGTGAGGCATAGCGTGGGGAGGGGAGGGGGGTGTGAGGCATAGAGTACAGAGGGGAGGGGGGTGTGAGGCATAGAGTATAGAGGGGAGGGGAGGGGGGTGTGAGGCATAGAGTACAGAGGGGAGGGGGGGTGTGAGGCATTGAGTACAGAGGGGAGGGGGGGTGTGAGGCATAGAGTACAGAGGGGGGGGGTGTGAGGCATAGAGTACAGAGGGGAGGGGAGGGGGGGTGTGAGGCATAGAGTACAGAGGGGAGGGGAGGGGGGGTGTGAGGCATAGAGTACAGAGGGGAGGGGAGGGGGGGTGTGAGGCATAGAGTACAGAGGGGGGGTGTGAGGCATAGAGTACAGAGGGGAGGGGGGGTGTGAGGCATAGAGTACAGAGGGGAGGGGGGGTGTGAGGCATAGAGTACAGAGGGGGGGGTGTGAGGCATAGAGGACAGAGGGGAGGGGGGGTGTGAGGCATAGAGGACAGAGGGGAGGGAGGGTGTGAGGCATAGAGTACAGAGGGGAGGGGAGGGGGGTGTGAGGCATAGAGTACAGAGGGGAGGGGGGGTGTGAGGCATAGAGTACAGACGGGAGGGGAGGGGGGTGAGGCATAGAGTACGGCGGGAGGGGGGGTGTGAGGCATAGAGTACAGAGGGGAGGGGAGGGTGTGAGGCATAGAGTACAGAGGGGAGGGGAGGGGGGTGTGTGAGGCATAGAGTACAGAGGGGAGGGGAGGGGGGGTGTGAGGCATAGAGTACAGAGGGGAGGGGGGTGTGAGGCGTAGAGTACAGAGGGGAGGGGGGGTGAGGAATAGAGTACAGAGGGGAGGGGGGGGTGTGAGGCATAGAGTACAGAGGGGAGGGGGGTGTGAGGCATAGAGTACAGAGGGGAGGGGGGAGTGTGAGGCATAGAGTACAGAGGGGAGGGGGGGTGTGAGGCATTGAGTACAGAGGGGAGGGGGGGTGTGAGGCATAGAGTACAGAGGGGGGGGGGTTGTGAGGCATAGAGTACAGAGGGGAGGGGAGGGGGGGGGTGTGAGGCATAGAGTACAGAGGGGAGGGGAGGAGGGGTGTGAGGCATAGAGTACAGAGGGGAGGGGAGGGGGGGTGTGAGGCATAGAGTACAGAGGGGGGGTGTGAGGCATAGAGTACAGAGGGGAGGGGGGGGTGAGGCATAGAGTACAGAGGGGAGGGGGGGGGTGAGGCATAGAGTACAGAGGGGAGGGGGGGGTGTGAGGCATAGAGTACAGAGGGGAGGGGGGGTGTGAGGCATAGAGTACAGAGGGGAGGGGGGGTGTGAGGCATAGAGTACAGAGTGGAGTTGTGGTGTGAGGCATAGAGTACAGAGGGGAGGGGGGAGTGTGAGGCATAGAGTACAGAGGGGAGGGGGGGTGTGAGGCATTGAGTACAGAGGGGAGGGGGGTGTGAGGCATAGAGTACAGAGGGGGGGGGTGTGAGGCATAGAGTACAGAGGGGAGGGGAGGGGGGGGGGTGTGAGGCATAGAGTACAGAGGGGAGGGGAGGAGGGGTGTGAGGCATAGAGTACAGAGGGGAGGGGAGGGGGGGTGTGAGGCATAGAGTACAGAGGGGGGGTGTGAGGCATAGAGTACAGAGGGGAGGGGGGGTGAGGCATAGAGTACAGAGGGGAGGGGGGGGGTGAGGCATAGAGTACAGAGGGGAGGGGGGGTGTGAGGCATAGAGTACAGAGGGGAGGGGGGGTGTGAGGCATAGAGTACAGAGGGGAGGGGGGGTGTGAGGCATAGAGTACAGAGTGGAGTTGTGGTGTGAGGCATAGAGTACAGAGGGGAGGGGGGGTGTGAGGCATAGAGTACAGAGGGGAGGGAAGGGGGGGTGTGAGGCATAGAGTACAGAGGGGAGGGGGGTGTGAGGCATAGAGTACAGAGGGGAGGGGGCGTGTGAGGCATAGAGTACAGAGGGGAGGGGGGGGGGTGTGAGGCATAGAGTACAGAGGGGAGGGGAGGTGGGGTGTGAGGCATAGAGTACAGAGGGGAGGGGAGGGGGGGTGTGAGGCATAGAGTACAGAGGGGAGGGGAAAGGGGGTGTGAGGCATAGAGTACAGAGGGGAGGGGAGCGGGGGTGTGAGGAATAGAGTACAGAGGGGAGGGGGGGTGTGAGGCATAGCGTGGGGAGGGGAGGGGGGGTGAGGCATAGAGTACAGAGGGGAGGGGGAGTGTGAGGCATAGAGTACAGAGGGGAGGGGAGGGGGGTGTGAGGCATAGAGTACAGAGGGGAGGGGGGGGGTGTGAGGCATAGAGTACAGAGGGGAGGGGGGGTTGTGAGGCATAGAGTACAGAGGGGAGGGGGGGTGTGAGGCATAGAGTACAGAGGGGAGGGGGTGTGAGGCATAGAGTACAGAGGGGAGGGGGGTGTGAGGCATAGAGTACAGAGGGCAGGGGGGGTGTGCGGCATAGAGTACAGAGGGGAGGGGGGGTGTGAGGCATAGAGTACAGAGGGGAGGGGGGGTGTGAGGCATAGAGTACAGAGGGGAGGGGGGGTGTGAGGCATAGAGTACAGAGGGGAGGGGGGGTGTGAGGCATAGAGTACAGAGGGGAGGGTGGGGTGTGAGTACAGAGGGGGGGGTGAGGCATAGAGTACAGAGGGGAAGGGGGGCGTGAGGCATAGAGTACAGAGGGGAGGGGAGGGGGGTGTGAGGCATAGAGTACAGAGGGGAGGGGGGGTGTGAGGCATAGAGTACAGAGGGGAGGGGGGGTGTGAGGCATAGAGTACAGAGGGGAGGGGGCGTGTGAGGCATAGAGTACAGAGGGGGGTTGTGAGGCATAGAGTACAGAGGGGGGGTGTGAGGCATAGAGTACAGAGGGGGGGTGTGAGGCATAGAGTACAGAGGGGAGGGGAGGGGGGTGTGAGGCATAGAGTACAGAGGGGAGGGGGCTGTGAGGCATAGAGTAAAGAGGGGAGGGGGGTGTGAGGCATAGAGTACAGAGGGGAGGGGGGGGTGTGAGGCATAGAGTACAGAGGGGAGGGGGGGGTGTGAGGCATAGAGTACAGAGGGGAGGGGAGGGGGGTGTGAGGCATAGAGTACAGAGGGGAGGGGGGGTGTGAGGCATAGAGTACAGAGGGGAGGGTGGGGTGTGAGTACAGAGGGGGGGGGTGAGGCATAGAGTACAGAGGGGAAGGGGGGCGTGAGGCATAGAGTACAGAGGGGAGGGGAGGGGGGTGTGAGGCATAGAGTACAGAGGGGAGGGGGGGTGTGAGGCATAGAGTACAGAGGGGAGGGGGGTGTGAGGCATAGAGTACAGAGGGGAGGGGGCGTGTGAGGCATAGAGTACAGAGGGGAGGGGGGGGTGTGAGTACAGAGGGGGGGGGTGAGGCATAGAGTACAGAGGGGAAGGGGGGCGTGAGGCATAGAGTACAGAGGGGAGGGGAGGGGGGTGTGAGGCATAGAGTACAGAGGGGAGGGGGGGTGTGAGGCATAGAGTACAGAGGGGAGGGGGGGTGTGAGGCATAGAGTACAGAGGGGAGGGGGGGTGTGAGGCATAGAGTACAGAGGGGAGGTGGGGTGTGAGGCATAGAGTACAGAGGGGAGGGGGGTGTGAGGCATAGAGTACAGAGGGGAGGGGAGGGGGGTGTGAGGCATAGAGTACAGAGGGGAGGGGAAAGGGGGTGTGAGGCATAGAGTACAGAGGGGAGGGGGGTGTGAGGCATAGAGTACAGAGGGGAGGGGGGTGTGAGGCATAGAGTATAGAGGGGAGGGGAGGGGGGTGTGAGGCATAGAGTACGGAGGGGAGGGGGGTGTGAGGCATAGAGTACAGAGGGGAGGGGAGGGGGGGTGTGAGGCATAGAGTACAGAGGGGTGGGGAGGGGGGGTGTGTGAGGCATAGAGTACAGAGGGGAGGGGAGGGGGGGTGTGAGGCATAGAGTACAGAGGGGAGGGGAGGGGGGTGTGAGGCATAGAGTACAGAGGGGAGGGGAGGGGGGGGTGTGAGGCATAGAGTACAGAGGGGAGGGAAGGGGGGGTGTGAGGCATAGAGTACAGAGGGGAGGGGGGTGTGAGGCATAGAGTACAGAGGGGAGGGGGCGTGTGAGGCATAGAGTACAGAGGGGAGGGGGGGGTGTGAGGCATAGAGTACAGAGGGGAGGGGAGGGGGGGTGTGAGGCATAGAGTACAGAGGGGAGGGGGGTGTGAGGCATAGCGTGGGGAGGGGAGGGGGGTGTGAGGCATAGAGTACAGAGGGGAGGGGGGTGTGAGGCATAGAGTATAGAGGGGAGGGGAGGGGGGTGTGAGGCATAGAGTACAGAGGGGAGGGGGGGTGTGAGGCATTGAGTACAGAGGGGAGGGGGGGTGTGAGGCATAGAGTACAGAGGGGGGGGGTGTGAGGCATAGAGTACAGAGGGGAGGGGAGGGGGGGTGTGAGGCATAGAGTACAGAGGGGAGGGGAGGGGGGGTGTGAGGCATAGAGTACAGAGGGGAGGGGAGGGGGGGTGTGAGGCATAGAGTACAGAGGGGGGGTGTGAGGCATAGAGTACAGAGGGGAGGGGGGGTGTGAGGCATAGAGTACAGAGGGGAGGGGGGGTGTGAGGCATAGAGTACAGAGGGGGGGGTGTGAGGCATAGAGGACAGAGGGGAGGGGGGGTGTGAGGCATAGAGGACAGAGGGGAGGGAGGGTGTGAGGAATAGAGTACAGAGGGGAGGGGGGGTGTGAGGCATAGAGTACAGAGGGGAGGGGGGGTGTGAGGCACAGAGTACAGAGGGGAGGGGGGGTGTGAGGCATAGAGTACAGAGGGGAGGGGAGGGGGGGTGTGAGGCATAGAGTACAGAGGGGAGGGGGGGTGTGAGGCATAGAGTACAGACGGGAGGGGAGGGGGGTGTGAGGCATAGAGTACAGAGGGGAGGGGGGTGTGAGGCATAGAGTACAGAGGGGAGGGGGGTGTGAGGCATAGAGTACAGAGGGGAGGGGGGGTGTGAGGCATAGAGTACAGAGGGGAGGGGGGGTGTGAGGCATAGAGTACAGAGGGGAGGGGGGTGTGAGGCATAGAGTACAGACGGGAGGGGGGTGTGAGGCATAGAGTACAGAGGGGAGGGGGGGTGTGAGGCATAGAGTACAGAGGGGAGGGGGGGTGTGAGGCATAGAGTACAGAGGGGAGGGGGGTGTGAGGCATAGAGTACAGAGGGGAGAGGAGGGGGGTGTGAGGCATAGAGTACAGACGGGAGGGGAGGGGGGGTGTGAGGCATAGAGTACGGCGGGAGGGGGGGTGTGAGGCATAGAGTACGGAGGGGAGGGGGGGTGTGAGGCATAGAGTACAGAGGGGAGGGGGTGTGAGGCATAGAGTACAGACGGGAGGGGAGGGGGGTGTGAGGCATAGAGTACAGAGGGGAGGGGGTGTGAGGCATAGAGTACAGAGGGGAGGGGGGTGTGAGGCATAGAGTACAGAGGGGAGGGGGGGTGTGAGGCATAGAGTACAGAGGGGAGGGGGGGTGTGAGGCATAGAGTACAGAGGGGAGGGGGGGTGTGAGGCATAGAGTACAGACGGGAGGGGGGTGTGAGGCATAGAGTACAGAGGGGAGGGGGGGTGTGAGGCATAGAGTACAGAGGGGAGGGGGGGTGTGAGGCATAGAGTACAGAGGGGAGGGGGGTGTGAGGCATAGAGTACAGAGGGGAGAGGAGGGGGGTGTGAGGCATAGAGTACAGACGGGAGGGGAGGGGGGTGTGAGGCATAGAGTACGGCGGGAGGGGGGGTGTGAGGCATAGAGTACGGAGGGGAGGGGGGGTGTGAGGCATAGAGTACAGAGGGGAGGGGGTGTGAGGCATAGAGTACAGAGGGGAGGGGAGGGTGTGAGGCATAGAGTACAGAGGGGAGGGGGGGGGGTGTGAGGCATAGAGTACAGAGGGGGGGGGTGTGAGGCATAGAGTACAGAGGGGAGGGGAGGAGGGGTGTGAGGCATAGAGTACAGAGGGGAGGGGGGGTGTGAGGCATAGAGTACAGAGGGGAGGGGGGGTGAGGCATAGAGTACAGAGGGGAGGGGGGGGTGTGAGGCATAGAGTACAGAAGGCAGGGGGGGTGTGCGGCATAGAGTACAGAGGGGAGGGGGGGTGTGAGGCATAGAGTACAGAGGGGGTTGTGAGGCATAGAGTACAGAGGGGGGTGTGAGGCATAGAGTACAGAGGGGAAGGGGGGGTGTGAGGCATAGAGTACAGAGGGGAGGGGGGGTGTGAGGCATAGAGTACAGAGGGGAGGGGGGTGTGAGGCATAGAGTACAGAGGGGAGGGGGGTGTGAGGCATAGAGTACAGAGGGGAGGGGGGGTGTGAGGCATAGAGTACAGAGGGGAGGGGGGGTGTGAGGCATAGAGTACAGAGGGGAGGGGGGGTGTGAGGCATAGAGTACAGAGGGGAGGGGGGGTGTGAGGCATAGAGTACAGACGGGAGGGGGGTGTGAGGCATAGAGTACAGAGGGGAGGGGGGGTGTGAGGCATAGAGTACAGAGGGGAGGGGGGGTGTGAGGCATAGAGTACAGAGGGGAGGGGGGTGTGAGGCATAGAGTACAGAGGGGAGAGGAGGGGGGTGTGAGGCATAGAGTACAGACGGGAGGGGAGGGGGGTGTGAGGCATAGAGTACGGCGGGAGGGGGGGTGTGAGGCATAGAGTACAGAGGGGAGGGGAGGGGGGGTGTGAGGCATAGAGTACAGAGGGGAGGGGGTGTGAGGCATAGAGTACAGAGGGGAGGGGAGGGTGTGAGGCATAGAGTACAGAGGGGAGGGGGGGGTGTGAGGCATAGAGTACAGAGGGGGGGGTGTGAGGCATAGAGTACAGAGGGGAGGGGAGGAGGGGTGTGAGGCATAGAGTACAGAGGGGAGGGGGGGTGTGAGGCATAGAGTACAGAGGGGAGGGGGGGTGTGAGGCATAGAGTACAGAGGGGAGGGGGGGTGTGAGGCATTGAGTACAGAGGGGAGGGGAGGGGGGGTGTGAGGCATAGAGTACAGAGGGGAGGGGAGGGGGGGTGTGAGGCATAGAGTACAGAGGGGAGGGGGGGTGTGAGGCATAGAGTACAGAGGGCAGGGGGGGTTTGCGGCATAGAGTACAGAGGGGAGGGGGGGTGTGAGGCATAGAGTACAGAGGGGGGTGTGAGGCATAGAGTACAGAGGGGAGGGGGGGTGTGAGGCATAGAGTACAGAGGGGAGGGGGGGTGTGAGGCATAGAGTACAGAGGGGAGGGGGTTGTGAGGCATAGTGTACAGAGGGGAGGGGGGTGAGGCATAGAGTACAGAGGGGAGGGGGGGGTGAGGCATAGAGTACAGAGGGGAGGGGAGGGGGGGTGGGGTGTGAGGCATAGAGTACAGAGGGGAGGGTGTGAGGCATAGAATACAGAGGGGAGGGGGGGGTGTGAGGCATAGAGTACAGAGGGGAGGGGAGGGGGGGTGGGGTGTGAGGCATAGAGTACAGAGGGGGGGTGTGAGGCATAGCGTACAGAGGGGGGGTGTGAGGCATAGAGTACAGAGGGGAGGGGAGGAGGGGTGTGAGGCATAGAGTACAGAGGGGAGGGGAGGGGGGGTGTGAGGCATAGAGTACAGAGGGGAGGGGGGGTGTGAGGCATAGAGTACAGAGGGGAGGGGGGGTGTGAGGCATAGAGTACAGAGGGGAGTGGGGGTGTGAGGCATAGAGTACAGAGGGGAGGGGGTGTGAGGCATAGAGTACAGAGGGGAGGGGGGTGTGAGGCATAGAGTACAGAGGGCAGGGGGGGTGTGCGGCATAGAGTACAGAGGGGAGGGGGGGTGTGAGGCATAGAGTACAGAGGGGGGGTGTGAGGCATAGAGTACAGAGGGGAGGGGGGGCGTGAGGCATAGAGTACAGAGGGGAGGGGAGGGGGGTGTGAGGCATAGAGTACAGAGGGGGGGGTGAGGCATAGAGTACAGAGGGGAGGGGGGGTGTAAGGCATAGAGTACAGAGGGGAGGGGAGGGGGGGTGTGAGGCATAGAGTACAGAGGGGAGGGAAGGGGGGTGTGAGGCATAGAGTACAGAGGGGAGGGGGCGTGTGAGGCATAGAGTACAGAGGGGAGGGGGGGGGTGTGAGGCATAGAGAACAGAGGGGAGGGGAGGTGGGGTGTGAGGCATAGAGTACAGAGGGGAGGGGGGTGTGAGGCATAGAGTACAGAGGGGAGGGGAGAAGGGGTGTGAGGCATAGAGTACAGAGGGGAGGGGAAAGGGGGTGTGAGGCATAGAGTACAGAGGGGAGGGGGGTGTGAGGCATAGCGTGGGGAGTGGAGGGGGGTGTGAGGCATAGAGTACAGAGGGGAGGGGAGTGTGAGGCATAGAGTATAGAGGGGAGGGAAGGGGGGTGTGAGGCATAGAGTACAGAGGGGAGGGGAGGGGGGTTGTGAGGCATAGAGTACGGAGGGGAGGGGGGTGTGAGGCATAGAGTACAGAGGGGAGGGGGGGTGTGAGGCATAGAGTACAGAGGGGTGGGGAGGGGGGGTGTGAGGCATAGAGTACAGAGGGGAGGGGAGGGGGGGTGTGAGGCATAGAGTACAGAGGGGAGGGGAGGGGGGGTGTGAGGCATAGAGTACAGAGGGGAGGGGAGGGGGGGTGTGAGGCATAGAGTACAGAGGGGAGGGGGGTGTGAGGCATAGAGTACAGAGGGGAGGGGGCGTGTGAGGCATAGAGTACAAAGGGGAGGGGAGGTGGGATGTGAGGCATAGAGTACAGAGGGGAGGGGGGTGTGAGGCATAGAGTACAGAGGGGAGGGGGGTGTGAGGCATAGAGTACAGAGGGGAGGGGAAAGGGGGTGTGAGGCATAGAGTACAGAGGGGAGGGGGGTGTGAGGCATAGCGTGGGGAGTGGAGGGGGGTGTGAGGCATAGAGTACAGAGGGGAGGGGGGTGTGAGGCATAGAGTACAGACGGGAGGGGAGGGGGGTGTGAGGCATAGAGTACGGCGGGAGGGGGGGTGTGAGGCATAGAGTACAGAGGGGAGGGGAGGGGGGGTGTGAGGCATAGAGTACAGAGGGGAGGGGGTGTGAGGGATAGAGTACAGAGGGGGGGTGTGAGGCATAGAGTACAGAGGGGAAGGGGGGGTGTGAGGCATAGAGTACAGAGGGGAGGGGAGGGGGGGTGTGAGGCATAGAGTACAGAGGGGTAGGGGCTGTGAGGCATAGAGTAAAGAGGAGAGGGGGGTGTGAGGCATAGAGTACAGAGGGGAGGGGGGGGTGTGAGGCATAGAGTACAGAGGGGAGGGGGGGGTGTGAGGCATAGAGTACAGAGGGGGGGTGTGAGGCATAGAGTACAGAGGGGAGGGGGGGCGTGAGGCATAGAGTACAGAGGGGAGGGGAGGGGGGTGTGAGGCATAGAGTACAGAGGGGGGGGGTGAGGCATAGAGTACAGAGGGGAGGGGGGGTGTGAGGCATAGAGTACAGAGGGGAGGGGAGGGGGGGTGTGAGGCATAGAGTACAGAGGGGAGGGAAGGGGGGGTGTGAGGCATAGAGTACAGAGGGGAGGGGGGTGTGAGGCATAGAGTACAGAGGGGAGGGGGCGTGTGAGGCATAGAGTACAGAGGGGAGGGGGGGGTGTGAGGCATAGAGTACAGAGGGGAGGGGAGGTGGGGTGTGAGGCATAGAGTACAGAGGGGAGGGGGGTGTGAGGCATAGAGTACAGAGGGGAGGGGAGAAGGGGTGTGAGGCATAGAGTACAGAGGGGAGGGGAAAGGGGGTGTGAGGC